>NC_139932.1:2640000-2730000 GCF_963514095.1 Eutrigla gurnardus
GTTTTCAGTGCCTAAAGGGCCTCGGAGTTTCACCAAACAGGGCATGCGATAGTACTGTGGCTTGTGCAGTCCTGCATAATATCGCAATTATTCGCAGTGAGAGGATGCCAGCCATTGCCCCTGACGACAACTGGGAGCAAATTGACCCTGCTGCCCTTCACAATGCAGATGGGAGGGCCGTGAGAGAGCTGTATGCAAACACCTATTTTACGTGATTTAAGTCTTTGTAGTTTAGTTTTTAGTAGCCTACATTTTGCTGTACATTTTCTGTTTCGTGTGGGTGCCAAAAGGACCATTATTTTTGTTGATTTTTTGCACACTCTTGTTTCTTTGTTAATCCCCTTGGGGAAATTCTTTCTCTGCATTTAACCCCTTTTGGAAGTATTACTATGACCTTTTCAGTTGTGTCGAGGACCACAATGACCACATTTGTTTTCACAAAATGAATCTTTGATTTGATCAGTTATCTTCCTGCAGCTGTGGGAAGAAAAGAAAATAATTAAATACATTCCTAATACATGAACCTGTGCAGTGTTTAAATTTGTACTTACTTCCTTTTCAAGCTTTTTTATTTCAAGCTGAACCGTTGTCACTTTCAGCCTCTTGTATTCAATGTCCAGCAAGAGGTGTGTTACAACCAAAAACGTAATAACAGCCAATAACGTAATAACAGCCAATAACGTAATAATTTTGGCCATTTCAAATGTAATAAAGCCAATAGTGTAATAATGTGCCAATAATGTAATAAAACTTTTGAGCCAATAACGTAATAACTTTTTGCCGATAATGTAATAAGGCATTACATTATTGGCTGGTTATTACGTTATTGGCCTTGTATTAAAAAAAACCTTTTAAAATGTAATAACTGGTGCCGATAATGTAATAACGCATAAATATGACAGCAGCTCTTGGAAATAAAGGCTTTTGTGAAGTTTGCTAATCAAAAATAGGTAGCCTATAGTGGACGACACAGTCGTCATATTTATTCATCCAAGATATGTACTTTCACCTCTCTCTTTCTCGATCTCTCACTCACTTCTACCATGATATGTTTGCAAACAGAAGAAGTAAGCACTGTAGGCTATCAACAACCTCCAAAACATAACCAAACGTGTGTATTGAATGGCATCTGCCAGCCAGTTTATGTTTCAGTCAACTTCCTGCCTCAGACAAACCATTGGAAATATACAGTGTGGAATGTGATAATCCCAGCATGGCTCGGAGGAGCAATGGAGTTGATCTGTTTTTTATTGTTTTTTTGTCCAACTTGATGGTTATCTCCAGAACACCTATAGTATCTGAAGTTCCAAATAAAGTGGCAGCACAAATACACATTCAGAAATTTCTTTCTCAAAGAAAAGTTTTCTTTCACAGTACCCATGGTTGACCACTAGGTCGCAAAGTCATGTCACGATAACCAGGTGATGTGACTGACATTAGACTTTCTCTGCAGACTTGGGGAACTTGTTGCACTGTGTGGAAAGGTAGGTAAATAATTATATGATTAATTTCTTTGGAACCCCTCTTCATAAATATAATAAGCTAAGGACATATAAACATTGAGAGCATAACAACAGAAAAATAGCTAGCTAGCAAAAATGCTAACATCACAGATATATCAGTAAATATTGTGTTTTTTTGTGTATTATCGCAAGTAATATCTGCAATAAGATGGCTAAATGAGGCTAGGTTTATCCAACAGGTGTTGCAGTGTAGGAAAATGAATTAAATAGTGTTAGTGTTACAACTCTTAAGATATGATGATATGATGCATGTGTATGCTTATACTTGTATTATAATGTGTATTGAAGATTAATTGAGAGTTATGTTTGTGTGTATGTTTATGTGTAGTATATCTTAAATGTACATTCAAAGATTAATCATGCCACATTAGCTAAACCTGGTACAAAAATTAAACTTAATAACAAAATGAAGACTAAGTGAACAATATGTACTATAACCTGATGGGTTCATCAGCCTGCTTTACCATGAAATATTGACTTTAACAGTACATTGGGCCTGTGTCTTGCATACTTTATTTAACTTTCTTTTGTAGCATTATCAGGTCATACTGTATCACCCTCTGCTTAGAGTGAAAAAGGGAATAACTTTGTCTCTAATGCCATTGCAGGTATTTGAAATATCTGGAAAAAATGAGAATACTGCAAACAGTCTTTATCCTCTCCTGCATCCTTTTGGAATGCAGAGGACATGGACAGAGACCAATGTCCGATGAGACCTACAATGTCATATTCAAGGCACTTAAGGGGGAATTTAATGTTCCTGTAGCAGAGAGATCCAGGATCCAACGCTCTGCACTCGTTCAACTGTGGCGGAACAAGCAACGTTACGCGCTCAGTGAGGATGGTCAGTCACTTACATTTGATGGAAAATTGGTACCCAGGAAGTCATCGATCTCTGCACTTGTAAATAAGGCTCTAGATGAAACAAAAGGCTCTGGTGTAAGAACATTAAGCCTACTCCTAAGGGGAAAGTACTCTGGCATCAGCCGAGCAAGTGTGAAAAACAACTTGGACCGATCAAAACGTTACCAACTTCACAAAGCAACATTCCGGAACAAATCTATTCCAAAATCGATCAGGGCCAAAGCAGTTCAAGAGCGACATCAGGTAGACCTTGTTGACATGGCTGGATGGAGGGTCAAGTATGGCCGGGTCACATATAGGTACATCCTGACGGTAATAGATGTGTTCAGTAGATATGTATGGCTAAGACCACTGAAAGGTAAACACAGTGCAGAGATTGCTAGACACCTTGAGGAAATTTACAATGAGCATGGTCCACCAAAAGTCATACAGCATGACCAAGGGAAGGAGTTCAAAAGGTGCTGTAAAAAAACTTATGGAGTCCTTACAAGTGAAAATAATTCAGAGCTCGCCATACCATTCTCAGAGCCAGGGTAAAGTGGAGAGAAGTCACCGTGTCCTAAGGAAGAAGATAATGTATGACCTAGTCCAATACCAAAGAGGAGGAGTCAACTGGGTTAACCACTTGCCAATTTATGCAAAGATAATGAATGAAGACCCAAAGGAAGTTTTGAGTTGGATGTCTCCTTTTCAGGTTTATTATGGAAGGCAAAGTCATGCATGGACCAATCAGGAAGTTCTTGAAGAACCCTGTCCACCAGGCAACAAAGCATTGCCCACCCAAAGGCAGAGACTTTTATTTGAGGACAAACGAAATAGGAACAGGAAAAGGGCAAAAAAAAGCAACCCAACATTGCATACGTCGACAGACCCTATCTGGGAAGTTTAACCCCTCGATATATAGGATACATGATCATGTGTTGGTCAGGGTGAAGAGTGCCCATCACAGAGTCTCACAGAAACATTTTGTGATACCAGGTGTGGTTGTGGCAAGAAACCGTAAGTTGCACAAATACAAGGTTGAGTTTCAAATGCCATATAGCCGCACTCCAACACAAAGGTGGTTCCCAGTTTCTGATGTGACCAGTGTGACAAGATTGGAAGAAAGGCAGCGTCCAAAGTCTCAGCCCAAAACAGTGGACCTGAGAATACCTTTCTCACATGAGGACAGATTGGAAAATTTTGAATCATCAAACCTGAACATTCGCTTTGACCCAATCCCTGATGGCAACTGCCAATTTGCTGCTCTTTCAGATCAATTGGCCACCATTGGAATTTTCCGTTCTGCAGCAACATTGCGTGAAGAAATAGTGGCTAACCTAACATTACATCCCTATGGGGTGGATGGGACACCCCTTTAAGAGTATGTTGAGGAGACATGGGCTGAATATTTACAGAGGATGGCACAACATGGCACGTATGGAGACCACCTAACTCTTCAGAGAACATCCCAGATATTCAATGTTCAGTTCCTTATTGTGACACTTAACTTGGCTCTCAGTCTGATCCCGACCCCCCCTCTATATCGGATGAACCTGCTTGTATAGCTGATGAACCTGGCTTTCTGTTTCAAACTGAAGCTGGGTGTCAACATAATTTTGATAAACAGTCTATGGCTAACCCTTTGGTTGACAATGACATTGAGGATGCTGGAAATGAGCTGGGAGGCCAATACCTGCCTCCAGAGATTTTATCAAGAATTATTGAATTTGCTTTGATTCAAGATATGTCCATGCTGGGGACATTTAATCAGGTCTCACACTTATTCCAGGCACTATCCGCACCATTTCATCCCAACCTCTATATCAGAGAAACACTTGAGGAGAGCCTAGAACTAGAGAAAGAAAATGACTGTTCTATAAGTGTTATGAAGCTGTACAAGGCTGCTGGAAGCAACAGTGGTCTCAGCACAAGAATAAAGGAGTTGTTTAGCAAGGACAGCCGATGGATGAAAGCCTGGATAGTCCTCACTCCTCTGACTTTTGGGCAGTACAAAATCAAAGACATATACTGGAAGAAGTAATGCCAGTTGTCTGTTATGATTCCTCCTTTGTCAACTATTTTAAGTTTTTTTTTCACATTTGTAAATTAGCGAAAGCTACTTTTAATTTGAGAAGGAACAGTTTTTATTTTTTTTGTTCATGTTTTTGCTGTATGTATATTATATATTGCAGTTCAGATTTTTTGATTGGAAATAAACAATAATAAAAACAAGAAGAAGAGAGAGACGCCTCAGGACGCTTGTAACACACTTCTGTTAACCAATCAACAAATAGATCACTACTGAAACCAGCTGTTGGAGATCTAAAATTAAATCTCTGCAGGGTTCATATGTCTAAGTTTGTTTTTCATGTTTGAAAATTAAAAACTACATCAACACATTGAGCTTAAAGGTCCCATGTTGGATAAAGTGACATTTCAAAGGTTTTTTTTTTTTTTTTTTACGGTAATGATAAAGCAGCTTTAGGTTCTATACTGTATTAATACTGTGAAAGTCTAAAGGTAGATGTTTGTATTACTCCATACAGTAGGTATTTATTATTATTATTATTTTTTTTACATTTGTGAATGAGTGAAAGCTACTTTTCATTTGAGAAGGAACAGTTTTTATTTTTATTGTTCATGTTCTATGCTGTACGTATATTATATATTGTAGTTCAGATTTTTTGTTTGGAAATAAATAATAATAAAAACAAGAAGAAGAGGGAGGAAGCCTCAGGACGCTTGTAACACACTTCTGTTGCTGCAACTGTTAACCAATCAACAAATAGATTACTACTGAAACCAGCTGTTGGAGATCTACAATTAAATCTCTGCAGGGTTCATATGTCTAACTTTGTTTTTCATGTTTGAAAATTAAAAACTACATCAACATATTGAGCTTAAAGGCCCCATGTTGGATAAAGTGACGTTTCAAAGTTGTTGTTGTTTTTTTTTGTTTTTTTTACAGTAATGATAAAGCAGCTTTAGGTTCTATATACTGTTGACAGTCTAAAGGTAGATGTTTGTATTGCTCCATATTTTTTTTACATTTGTGAATGAATGAAAGCTACTTTTCATTTGAGAAGGAACAGTTTTAATTTAATTTTGATTGTTCATGTTCTATCCTGTGTATTGTACACTGCAGTTCAGATTTTTGGATTGGAAATAAATAATAATGCTAGTCCAGGAAAATATATGGTGAATTCATTTGACACCTCAACACCCTCAACGAGACACTGATTTTATGGTATATGCATGGTACACATGAAAAATTGCCTGTTTAGACAAGAATATCTATGAATATCTATTTGGCTAAAGAGGGGAAAGACCACACAATTATAAGAGTGAGAGAGAGAGAGAGAGAGAGAGAGAGAGAGAGAGAGAGAGAGGGAGAGAGAACATATCTTGGATGAATAAATATGATGACTATATGTCATCCACTAACTGCCCAAAAACTGCAAAAAAAACCTTTATTTCCAAGAGCTGCTGTCATATTTATGTGTTATTACATTATCGGCCCCAGTTATTACATTTTGAAAGGTTTTTTTTAATACCAGGCCAATAACGTAATAACCAGCCAATAATGTAATGCCTTATTACATTATCGGCAAAAAGTTATTACGTTATTGGCTCAAAAGTTGTATTACATTATTGGCACGTTATTACACTATTGGCTTTATTACATTTGAAATGGCCAAAATTATTACGTTATTGGCTGTTATTACGTTATTGGCCGTTATTACGTTTTTGGTTGTAACAAGGTGTCTTTTATAAATTGACTTGACATTCTGTGAAACAAATATGTCAGAATAACTTGAACAAATGTAGGCCCACTGTTAAAACCAATGTGAATACTCACTTCATTCCGGCCTGCTGCTCGGCTGGTCTCCGGGGTTTTCTACAGAGGGTTGTTTTCGTTACACATTTGACATGTAAAAATGGCAAGAAGACATTTTCCTACTTACATCTGGTGTGTCAGTAACAGCAGACAGGGTGTCCTCATCTTGCTGTTGATCCAAGGTTTCTTGAAACTGCAAGAACAACAATTAGTAAACGTGAAGGGGGAAAAATGTGCATGTTCATAAACTACTCACTTGTTCTTGGTCATCTGGAGGATCCAACAATTCAAGGTGGTCACCTGTAACTACAAGGAATCATCAAATTAAAAGAAATACAACTGAAGGACAGTTGATAGGCTAAGCATGTAATCAGCAATAGCTATACCTTGAATAAATGCGTCAGCAGCTTCATGAGGGCCACACTGGGAGGAGGTCCCTCCTTCAATGCCCTCAACCAGGGGGCGTCTTCGGTTGAGGGCCAAAGCTAGGTCCTCTGCTGAAGTGAGCCCCTTTGGTGGATTCCCTCCACCCATCTCCACCTGCAACCCTTTTTCTTTATAGCTACAATAACATACTGAAGATTAACCACAATTTTAATAATTTCCTTGAGTTCAATGTAGGATAGTGTACTTACCACTCTGCAATATATTCTTGTGCTTGACTTTGACCTGCTGCCAGGTCCTTTTGTTTCCCAAACCACTTCTGTTGAGATAAATGTGTTGGTCAATGTAGATGCATTTACTAGGCCTATCTAAAAAAACAGAGAGAGAGAGAGAGAGAGAGAGAGAGAGAGAGAGAGAGAGAGAGAGAAATACTTCACACTAAAACTCACACGGTTAAAGAAAGAAATTTCACAAACTTCCATAGTCGGGAATTGAACCCTCTCTTGACGGTACAATTCTTGCCCAAGCAGCCTCGCAATTTTTATTTATCACTATACTATTCCCTTTTTTGGTTATGATGGGTTTGTACTCCTCGTACAGTTCCATCAATAATTTTTGCTCTGGTCTTTTCGGCCATTTTCTCGATAATTTAACATTCACGGTTCTGGGCTGGCTTTATATACCGTGAACACGCGTAACACGCGGTAACGTTGACCTGGCTTGAATTAGCCTTAACAACGCGCGGCTGAAATGCGTTAATGGAATGGGTTTAGCCACAAGTAGTTCTCACCAGGCTTAACCAGGTAAGCGTTGCCTTAATTAGCGAGTGGAGTGGAATACCCCTCAGGTCAGCCTTCTGTGTGGAGTTTGTATGTTCTCCCTGTGTCAGTGGGTTTTCTCTGTGTTCTCCTGCCTCCTGTTATATGTGAGTGTGATTGTTTGTCTGTCTCCATGTATGATAGACTGGTCACCTGTTCTGCTGTACCCTGCCTTCGCCTGATTTAACACACTCACATGATATGTCAACCCGGTCTCACGGGAAATCGTGAAACTGTCACGATAATTAATCTATTGTTTCGTGCGTGCCAGCACGATTTCCTTGTTTCTTTCGTGCTACTCAGAACGAATTTCAAACTAATGCATTTCAATTGGAAGTCAATTTCGTGCGTACAAGCACGACAGTCTGCATTTCAATTGGAAGTTAATTTCGTGCGTACAAGCACGACAGTCAAATGCCACGGCGCACAGGAGGGGTTTGGTTTTATTTAATTTATGAACCTTGACATCAACTGAATACATTTTAATCATCAGAGATTCCTACATATCATATACCGGTATATAACTCTGTCTTTTTTTTCGTTTTTTAATGTTATGTCAAGCCTGTACATTTAATAATCCCGTGATATTCAGCATCATGTCATCCCATATTTATGATCTGATGCTTTTATTCTTCGTTTTTGTTGTAGGATTCAGCCATTTTGTGATTAGAAAACTATTTTATGGTTATTTTTAATATCTGCTTCCTGCTGTTTTCCCTATACAATATAGCTAGAATGTCCGCATTTATTTTTCATATCTATTGCGAAGTAAAAAAAAAAAAAAAAAATGTAATCGTAAGGTGTTTTTTCCGGTGTTTTAATGTTACGTCAAGCCTGTACATTTCAGAATCCAGTGATATTCAGCATCATATCGTCCCATATTTATGATCTAATGCTTTTATTCCTCTAATTTGCTGCAGGATTCAGGCATTTTATGATTAGAAAACTCTTTTGGTTATTTTATTTTGTAGGAAAAAGCAGGAAACAGATCTGTTTCCTGCTTTTTCCTACAATATAGCTAGAATGTCCGCATTAATTTTTATTTTATTTTATTTATTTTTTGTAAGGTACCACTACGTTGACAATGTCATCTTATATTATTTTAATATCGTTTTTTCGTACGCGTCCTGTATTTCTCCAGTCCCTTCCGCCACAGCTCCGCCTGCTGTCGGAAGCAGATTCTGCCCTTTCCCGCGAACCCTTCTCCAGGTAAGATGTGTGTCTGCTGGGTGTTCACATTAACAATGGTTTCATTATTAAACGCAAGACTATGAAATCGATCTTCTAACTTGTGAGGGAAAAAATAGCCGTATCTTGTAACTTTTGTCCAGCTAGCTTACCGGTAAGTCAACTATGTGTAAGCCAGTAGGTACTGTATTCCCGCCGAGCGTGGAGCACCACCAACTAACGTTACGTTATTATGTGATATGCAATAACATGACAAATAATGTCTCATTAGGCACCCTTAAAACCTGTGTATTGATTTAGAAAAAACGTGACCTTTTGTATTCATTCAGAAGATGGGGAAATCATGGTTCAACCAGTTGCATATACTTTTTAAACCTTTCTGCGCACCAAAAGACACATGCATAACAAAACGCACCAAAGACACCAAAATGCCAAACAAATCTCAGATCAGAATCTAATTAATCAAAATTTCAACTTAAGGACGAGCCCCCATTTTTCACAGCTGGCTCAAGGCCATGACGAACAATGGAGACACACCGTTTCAAATGAATAGCAAAAATATGTTTATTTAACTCAAATATAAAGATAATCAGAAAATACAATAACATGAGGTGTGAGAGTGGTAAATATGGTGTGTGTAGTTGTTGTGCCAGGCATCTATCTGCAAGGAGAAGAGGAAGAGAGAGACACCATGGGTGCAGTCGAATAGTCAAAAAATAAGGTCCTAACTCCTATTCCTATCTCCTATTCCTTGACCTCTGGGGAAAACGTCACGGGGTTAAGGAAAGGCGATAGGAGAACGCAAAAGGACTTAGGAATAGTCGACCGCGGTGCTCAGAGAATCCGACCGGACTTTCACTAAGCTACGTCATTAAAACGCGGCCGCTGATGATTGACAGCTGATGATCGGCACCGGCGATTGACGTGCGTCTGCGCTGGAGAAACTACAATAATGGACTACAAAAAGCGCATCTTCCACTTCTCCACATGTTGGTTTTATCAACAGCTGGTTCACTGACCGGCTTCAGGTCCAGCAGCTCCTCCTTTCTGTTTGACCGTTGTTTTATTTACTTTTCATTTGTGGTTTTAGTTTCGTTTTTGTCAAACATTTGTAACATGATTGAAATAAATAAAAAAAAAACATTAAATTATTATCACTGTCCACACATTTATCATCACTATTCCAATTACTCTGTCTGCATGAAAGTCATTGTTAAATATGTAAATGCACCTATCGTTTGTTTTCATGAACGGCCGAGGTGTGCGGCACTTTAAATGTTGCTCTCGCAAAGAATTGTGGGTCGGCGTAATCTCCTTTCCTATGGCATAGGAAGGTCCGTTGCATCCTATGCTAAAGGAGCTCTGAAAGGAAGCATTGGAGCTCCTTTCCTATGCATTTAGAGAATTCGAACAGCTCTTATCATGGCGGCCACTTGTTTACTTCCGGGTCACTTCTTCAGTTAGGAACCTTCCTAAGCAAAAAAGACTATTCGACTGCACCCATTGTGTCTCTCTCTTCCTCTTCTCCTTGCAGATAGACGCCTGGCGCTCTGGGTGACACGGCAGCCTTATGTTTCAGTTCTTTTGTTTTCTTTGATGCACCATACAACATCCACACACACCACATTTACCATGCATGCACACCCTACACGACTGATCTTACTGACTCTCACACCTCATTTTATTGTATTTTCTGATTATCTTTACATTTGATTTAAATAAACATTGCTATTCATTTGAAACGGTGTGTCTCCATTGTTTGTCATGGCCTTGAGCCAGCTGTGACACTAGCCAAAATGCTCCTTATTTCATTTCCCTGAATACGCAATTAAACTGCTGGCCTTATAAACCTGTGTTTCTCTTTTTGTCTTTAGCATTACAGAATCACTTTTCCTACAACATGTATTTTTCCACTAACTGTTAGAACATAGTCATTTTATCCTGCCAAACATGTATGTTAGTACAGGGACCCTTGAATTTCTCTCCATAAACAAGTGAAACATCATCACTAAAAGTATCTATTATATGTTGTGTAACCCCAAACAACATATTTATTTTATAACATCTGTCTGTACCAACTGAAGGAATAATTGTGGGGATTACATCACTCATTGCAAAATGTATATCGAATGAGAAGCATCTGATAATATCTTCCATTGAAAACAAGAGTATTTACATCTTAATTGGTACTACTCGATTTGAGTTAAGAACTACAGTGTTGTATGTGTGTGTATATATATATATATATATATATATATATACACACTCACCGGCCACTTTATTAGGTACACCTGTCCAACTGCTTGTTAACGCAAATTTCTAATCAGCCAATCCCATGGCAGCAACTCAATGCATTTAGGCATGTAGACATGGTCAAGACGTTCTGCTGCAGTTCAAACCGAGCATCAGAATGGGGAAGAAAGGTGATTTAAGTGACTTTGAACGTGGCATGGTTGTTGGCGCCAGACGGGCTGGTCTGAGTATTTCACAAACTGCTGATCTACTGGGATTTTCACGCACAACCATCTCTAGGGTTTACAGAGAATGGTCCGAAAAAGAGAAAATATCCAGTGAGCGCCAGTTCTGTGGTGCAAATGCCTTGTTGATACCAGAGGTCAGAGGAGAATGGCCAGACTGGTTCGAGCTGATAGAAAGGCAACAGTAACTCAAATAACCACTCGTTACAACCGAGGTATGCAGAAGAGCATCTCTGAACGCACAACACGTCAAACCTTGAGGCGGATGGGCTACAGCAGCAGAAGACCACACCGGGTGCCACTCCTGTCAGCTAAGAACAGGAAACTGAGGCTACAATTCGCACAGGCTCACCAAAATTGGACAATAGAAGATTGGAAAAACGTTGCCTGGTCTGATGAGTCTATGCCTAAATGCATTGAGTTGCTGCCATGTGATTGGCTGATTAGAAATTTGCGTTAATGAGCAGTTGGACAGGTGTACCTAATAAAGTGGCCGGTGAGTGTATGTGTATATATATATATATATATACTGTATATACACTCTCCGGCCACATTATTAGGTACACCTTGCTCGTACCGGGTTGGACCCCCTTTTGCCTTCAGAACTGCCTTCGACATGTTTTTTTTTTTTTTTACCTTTACCTCTTTTACAAGTGAGCCCTGGCCAAGGCAGCAGCACACAATTAACATAATAAAGACAGACAAGGTAATAAATAGATACATAAAACAAGGTTAGAAATTAAAAACAGGAGCAGACAATTTGGAATGTTTGGTTGAGATATGACTTTAACTCAGAGAGTGAAATAAAAGCAGTAAGTTTGAGTGATCTCTGAATCTCATTCCAAGCAGCTGGTGCACCATAAATAAAAGTAGTCTTTCCTGACTGTCCTCATTGATGGAATATTTAAAAGAATCTATCTACTTGAGTGCAGATTATACTCTTGTCTATTGACTGTTAAAAGACTAGTTATGTACAAAGGAAGCTGGCCAACTACAGCCTTGAACACAAGTATTAGCCAATGTTTGTGCCTTCTTATATGAAGTGAGGGCCAACCAACCATTTCATACAGTGTGCAGTGATGAGTTGAATGATTTCTATGAGTTATAAATAAGCAGAGTGATAAACAGAGTCTAATGACTGCAAAAGTGCCTTTGTAGTATGTCTGTAAAACACATCTCAATAATCCAAAAGAGGTAAAAAAAAAAGTAGCTTCCACCAGCTTTCTCTTAGCTGACTGTGAAAAACAAGCACTGTTCCTGAAAAAAAAAAAAATGTAAATTTAAATGATCCTCCTCCAGCACATAGCCTAGGTATTTGTATGAGGAGACCAATTCTATTGATCTACCCTGCAGTGTGAAAAGAGTTGGTGGAGAGGATCCACACTTATGTTTCTTAGAAAATATCATGTATTTTGTTTTCTTATAATTTAAAACTAGTTTTAAAGAAAGGAGATTACGCTGAACTATTTCAAATGCTTCCTGCGGCTTTGAAATACATCTATCAATGGAGGAAGCAGAACAATAGATGATGGTGTCATCTGCATATAAGTGAATGCTTGCATCTGATTGGTTATCACTAAGATTGTTGATGTATATTGTGAATAGCAAGGGCCCCAAAATGGACCCCTGTGGCACACCAGTTTCAACAATGAGCTCATCTGAAAGATATCCCTTAATTTTCACCCTTTGGCATCTATTATTTAAGTAATTCCTAATCCAGTCTATTGCGGATTCAGAAAGACCAATACTATCCAAACGTGATAAAAGAATGTCATGATTGACGGTATCAAAAGCTTTAGTTAGATCAATAAATATTGCAGCACATGGTTTTCTACTATCTAAGGCGCAGGTTATGTCATTTAGAACTTTCATAGTGGCAGTTACCGTACTATGATTCTTTCTGAAACCAGACTGAAACATAGACAAAATATTCTTATCAACCAAAAATTCCTTTAATTGTTCGCTGACAATAGATTCTAAGATTTTGGCTATAACTGATAGCTTGGAAATTGGTCGGTAATTATCTAATCTGGTTCTGAAAAAGTTCAGATAATTCATTAGAGAACCATGGATTATCACAGCCTTTTACTCTGAAATTCTTAATAGTTGCATGCCTATTCACAAGGTGTGGAAATACTGCCATGCAGTGGTCACGTCAGGAATTAAAAACAGTTTATGCCAATCAAATGCAAACAATTCATGCAGAAATCCTTGAGTGTCAAACATTTTAAAACTCCTTTTTGTAATAATTCTAGGCTTTGCTTTGGAGATTTTACAATTCCTTATAGTTACTACAGTGCAATGATCACTGACATCATCAGGAAACATTCCTGTATGGGTATATTTATGGGGTTTATTTGTTAGTATGATACCAATTAAAGTGGACTTGCTTGGGTTCTTATGATTAGGTCGTGTAGGTGATTCAATAAGTTGAGTAAGGTTCATAGAATCACAATATGCTTTAAACTGATTTGAGTTGGATGACAACCAATTCCAATTCAAATCACCCAGTAATACAAGATCTTTAGAAAGCAGGTCAGTCAAGGCAGCCGACAATGAGGTGAGAGCATCACTGACAGCTGAGGGTGGTCTATAGCAGCCAACTATACATAAATGGCAATCCTTTCCATATTCCAGGTCAATAGCCAAAAACTCAAATTGTTTAGGGAGAGAAACTGATTTAACAACAGTTGCATGAAAATTGGATTTATTATACATTGCAATTCCACCCCCTTTACTTTTACGATCAACTCGAAATACATGGTATCCTTCTAATGCAATGTCGTGGCTTGAAATCGATTGTTTGAGCCACGTCTCAGAGATAACCAAAATATCTGCTTTGGTCGTCTTGGCCCATATTTTTACTTGGTCTAATTTTGGCAGCAGACTACGGACATTCAAGTGTACAATGCCAAGGCCTGATCTGTTAGAGAAATCCAAAGGAGTTGAGATATTTCCAACTGGACTAGGATTTGGGTTGATACCGGCCATTACAGTTTTTTACGATTGTTTACACACTAAAATAAAAATGTCCACACAATTTGCGAAATTCTACTCCAAGGAGCAAAACACCTCCACAGATTTGCACAACATTACACACAATGTCTGCTTCACCCTTTTTGCAAAACATTACACACAGGGATTTGTAAAACGCTACACACATTTTCACACCTTAGACACAGATAAGGATTGTGAGGTTACTTCCTTGTCATTACAAAGCCCCGGATTGCCAATGACCACACTAATGCACAAATTGGATAATCACATCCACCAAGTGTGGAAGCACACATGTGCTTATTTGAAAACGCAGCACTCAGGTGTGCTATAAAAGGCAGCAGGTGAGTTCACCTGTCTTCAACAAAAATGGAAGGAGCTAGAAGAAGAAGAAGAAGAAGAAGAAGAAGAAGAGTGAGAATGAGAGGGGGAGCTCAAAGAGGAGATGAAGGCGGTAGAGGAAGAGGAGAAGGAGGTAGAGGAGGAGGCCCAGGTAGAGGAAGAGGAGAAGAAGGAGATAGAGGAAGAGGTAGATAAAATAAATACTTGAAATATTCAGTCTGCAGCATCAGTGTTGTGCAGTGCTTGGTAAGTTTATAGTAGGCCTATTTGTGTACATTCTCCCTATATCTCAAACTAATCATGAAGAATGTTGTGGGTTTGTTACAATTTTTTTGACATCTAAATTATCCCTTACATAACTGGCCAAAAATCTAGCACATGCTATTTCCTAAAATTTGTTTTTTTACATATGTGTTTTTTATTTATCACAGCAGTGTGAAACTGGCTGCAATAGTGTCTCATCATTGAGGACTGTGTTGGTTAAATGAAAACTAATAGCATTTTCACAAATACGTGTATATGTTTTGACTGAAGTGTGTATGTTTTGACTGAAGTGTGTCATTTTGCAAACAATCTAGGAATTATGCAAATTGAGTTTGGTGTTTGGATAATTGTGATTATATTTTGAAAAAAAGAACCCGGTTTTCAAAATTGCATGTAAACAATTGAAAAAAACTGTAAAAGCAACAACATTATAAGACATCGCTGCCTTAGGTTTTTTAACGGGAGTTCGACGAGAAAAGGGGATTCTTAGGAATGAGAATAAATATGAGTGAGTTCATTGTCCTCCGTTGTGCGTTCTGAGATGCTCTTCTGCATACCTCGGTTGTAACGAGTGGTTATTTGAGTTACTGTTGCCTTTCTATCAGCTCGAACCAGTCTGGCCATTCTCCTCTGACCTCTGGCATCAACAAGGCATTTGCGCCCACAGAACTGCCGCTCACTGGATATTTTCTCTTTTTCGGACCATTCTCTGTAAACCCTAGAGATGGTTGTGCGTGAAAATCCCAGTAGATCAGCAGTTTCTGAAATACTCAGACCAGCCCGTCTGGCACCAACAACCATGCCATGTTCAAAGTCACTTAAATCACCTTTCTTCCCCATTCTGATGCTCGGTTTGAACTGCAGCAGATCGTCTTGCTGCCATGTGATTGGCTGATTAGCAATCTGCATTAACGAGCAGTTGGACAGGTGTACCTAATAAAGTGGCCGGTGAGTATGCACACACACACACTACTCACAAAAAGTTAGGGATATTTGGCTTTCGGGTGAAATGTAAAGAGTTCATGCTACAGTGATATTATATCATGAAAGAAGGGCATTTAAGTAGGAGCATGCATTGGTGATTTCCTCATCTCAAACTATTTATTGAAACAAAAGCCCCACTCTGAGGTCAGTGGCCACTTCCCTCTGACAACATCCTGTTTGAAGCCTCACATGGTGAGGTGCTGTTGGTCACTTGTTAGGTGTCGTCTTGGTCTCATGATGTCAAAATGTGAACAGCATGATGAAGAGGACTGTTAAACTACAGATTCTAATTGAACCAGGACATTGATTGGTTGATTCAAGGATCAAACACCTGTTGTTCAGCTCCTTCTTAGAGAACAGAAATGGACATGGCATTAAAAAGTTTAGAGAAGGTCAAATTAAGTTCACCTGAAAAGGTTATAGTGCATTTTAGGTTCATCCTGAAATTTCACCTGAAAGCTGAATATCCCTAACTTTTTATGAGTAGTGTATATACTGTATATCCAAAGTAGGCACAGTGGGTCATACTACTCGCTGTGCTGTAAAAATGCCAGTTGTTATAAGAATTTTGTATAACCTCATGTCTTAAAGTTTTCTTAGTTCAGGTTACAGCTTTATGTGTTGAACTGTTTATTACTTTAGTATCCCCATGGCTGACCTAAATGTTATCAGAGGCCTGGTAGTCATGATGTCTAGTTCTGCATGAAGATTAACTGTCAATGACGCGTTATCTCCTGTGCCTTTAAAAGACTCAAGTCACAACAGTGATTTGAGCACTTCCTCTGTAGCATCCTCACACGTTGTTGCATTGTAACTGCTCCTCTTGTACAAGATTAAAGTCAGACGTCGACTTTACTTATGTCTCCGATCTCCTCCTTGGGTGAATTTATTCGTTTACGGAAAAATTCTTTTAACATTTGGCGCCCAACGTGGGGCCCAATATCTGTTTCTTTTCTCCAACTACCGGACCTGAACACCTTGCAAGGCGGGCCCGGCTGGAGAGGAGAGCAGTGACGGGGTCCGAACCAAGGAGGAATCTGAGGCATCTAAAACAAATCGGGCAAACACAAAATTCCTGAATGAGAGGATTTTCACCATTTGGTAAAACAACTGAGATCTGGGATCTCGAAGACTGCGTCTGGTGCCAGTAATAGACAGCCAGGTTTAAAGTCCGGGGGCTACGGTCCAAAAAAGCATGGGGTTTAAAATCCAGGGGGCTTAGGCTTAGGTCCGAAAAGCGTTGAGGGGGTGGGAGACCCAAAAAGCGCCGCGAAGCTGTCTAGGATTGCACGGTTTAAAGTCCGGGGGCCACAAGCCCGAGAAGCAACAAGGCAATCCAGGATTCTCAACTTGCCAAGAAAGGGTTTTACCAGATCGGGTGAAAAGGTTTTTCTACTCATTTAGCAAGACACAGAGAACTGTGTTGACAACAGTCGACCAGTTACAAAAAAAAAAAAGGGGGAGAGGAGGGATTCTCCTATCGGGTAGTTTTGATTTAGGAGGGAGTCTTGCTAAGTCAGTAAAAAAACCCGAGGTCAAACAAGCACCTCGGAGTACTGGGTCTGAGAACAGTATAAGGTACGTCTTTGGAACGACGAGACCTACTTTGATCCCTACCTCAAAGTACTGGGTCTTGAGGCCAGTAACACGTCTTTGGAACGACGTAAACTACTTTGATCCACCAGGCCGCCTGAGTTAACAAAAAGGGAAAAAGCGCTATCATTCAGGTAAGACAAACATTAGTTTTTTGCTGAGCACGTTCGTATTTGTTTGTGAGTTTCTGCCGTGTATGTTTTTCTTCTTATTATTATTATATTTGTTTGTGAGTATATATACAACCTATTTAAAATAAAGTAGGACAGGGTGAGCTAGATAGAAATAAAATAAGATGGGTAACAGCCATTCGTGTTGCGGCCGGAACACAGAAGGTGAGCATACAGGAGATGTAAAATATATGCAGGAGTGAAAAGAAAAAGAAGTACACAAACAGACAAGTTCTAATCTTTATCCTATTCTTTATTCTCGCCGAGAACAACGGAGAGATGATGACGAAGTCACTCTGGGTCCGACGCCTGTCCCTCCCCCTACCCGGATCAGCCTCATCTGCGGCCACCTCCACTCCACCCCAGGCCGGCACATGTTCCGGCCTCCTCTGAACCGCCAGAAGCCTCCGCTCCGCAAATACCAGGGCACCCATGGGACGCAGAACAAGGGGGTAAAACCGGTAGCGGTAAGACATTCAATCCTCTTATTTCATCACATACACAGAAACAAGGGAAAGGAGGAGATAAGTGACTACTTTGTTTTGATGATGATGGTGATGATTGAAGGAGTGATTGCAATGTGTTTTACCGAGAGGGTGCACCGAGAAAGCGGGGTAGATGGCAGAGAGGAGGAGAAGGAGGGAGGGGGCGCGGAGGGGAGCAGGTCGAGAGACAGGAACGATGTTTGCTAAAACTGGACATTGGGTGAGAGACTGCAGGTCCGGAGGAGGATGAGGAGGGAGGGGCAAGAGGCGGAGGACTCAGACGGCATCGAGACTCATCTCCCCGGAACCGAGAATCATCACCTGCGTGGCTATCTCAACGGACAGGTCATGCTGAGACACACACACACCCACACACACACACACATACACAGCACACAGGCGATGTCATCAAATTTAGCCAAATTTAACCCACCAAAATTCTATTGTATGTTGATGATATTCTGATGGCTTCAAAAACTCAAGCTGACTGTAAAATAGACACTTTAGCACTGCTGAACTTTTTAGCTGAACAAGGTCACAAAGTAAATGATGTCATTCTTAGGCATGACAGGCTTTTGCAGGCAATGGATTGCTAATTACGCTGAATTAGCACAACCACTGCAGGGTCTAATCTATGATCAGCCTATGGCAGCCGGGGATAAGATTATTTGGACACAGGAGGCAGAACAGGCCTTTAAACAACTAAAACAGGTTTTAGTGAGCACATCAGTATCAGCACTCCCAGACTACAAAAAAACTTTCATCCAAACATGTGACGCGAGACAAGGATTCATGACTAGCGTTCTAACAGCCTTTTGGACAAAAACTACGACCAGTAGCTTATTACTCTTCTAAACTTCATCCCATAGCCAGAGCTATGCCTCCATGTTTACAGGCAGTGCAGGCAGCAGTTATTGCTGTACAAAGTTCAGCTTCACTCGTGTTATTTCATCCATTGACATTGAAGGTTTCACATGCGATTTCTGTACTTCTGATGCAAAACAAAGTAGCTTTCATGTCACCAGCACGGCATCTCAATTGTATGACAATACTAATGGTGCAGCCACATTTGACAATCGAACGCTGCAACACATTGAATCCATCTACACCTTTGCCATACGAACAGGACGGTGATAAAAATGACTGCTTCCGGCTTTGCTACAGTGCAGACGCTTTTCCTCTTTGCTCTCACCCCTGCCTGCGATTTTCTGCTATTTTTTGCTATCTGCTTCTCCTCAATAAGAAACAAAGAGCAGCAGCTCCTGGATATTTACAAAACCAGTGGGATTATATTTTCTTTGAGATAAAACGGGCATTTTCCAATATTTTTACGACTTCCTCAATGCTACGCGAGGAGGCCTACCAAACAAGATAAACCTGAGCCTGCTAAAGGTAATTAGCAGAAGATGCCTCCCTTCTCTACGGAAGATTACCATAAACTCCTACAGAAGATTTTACTGCTGGAAACAAAAATAAATCGGTTAGAAGTAAATGTAGAAGTGAATGGACTTTGTGGGAACAACACCACTCTAGCACTGACTCAAAACAGTGGACAGGAGCATGCTAGAACCCAGCTAAGTAGCAATAATGAAGCTATGAAGAAACGGGAGGATCCTGTACACGGTAATAAATCTACCAGCGATAATCCTCCCTGGAACACACTTGGTGCGAAGCCAAAGAGAAGACCATTTCCCTGTGACATGGGAGAACGGATATCTGGCAGGACCCAGCGCCCCGATATCTATGATCTGACCGGCTGGCCTGCGTTACCATCTCCATCCAGGCACAGCGCCTCCTCAACCCCACTGCCTCGTAGGACACAGCAGCGGACAGCTGGGGAGAGGAGAGCTACCAAGAAACCTCCCCAGCAAACAACTGTTCAACTAAAGAACAGGTTTGCTCCACTGCTGCAGGACCATGGATCCCCCTCTGACTGCCTGGATAACCCCCCACCACCACGCAGCAGGGTAAGACCTGCTAACTTAAAGCCACAGAGAAAGCTAACGACAGGGCCTGGAAATCTGATTGTGGGTGACTTTTCTGTAAAAGATATGAAAAGCAGTAATAACATCAAAGTACTCTGCTTTCCGAAGGATACGGTGTCTGATTTGGAAAAAAGAATCCTGGAAATTGTGGCTGCACACCCAACTGTGAAAATATCATTCTGCACATTGGATTTAATGACATTGAAAAACAACAATCAACAGAGTTGAGAGAGGACTTCAACAAACTCTTTGAAACAGTCAGCTCTGTGAATGCTGAGGTTTTCATCAGTGGCCCTCTGCCCCCGACCGGGAGAGGAGCTGAGAAATTCAGTAGACTGTTCTGGCTCAACAAATGGCTCTCAACTGCATCTCTTGCTCGCCCAATGCATTTTATTGACAATTTCCGCTTTTTCTGGGACCGCAGGCATCTTTTTAAGACAAACGGACTTTGCCTAAATAAGCTAGGGGCAAAGCTATTCATCACCAACATGTCTTACTGCCTGCGTCATCCATCTGTCGCCAAGGACAAGAGACGAGAGGAACCAACAAAGAGGGAAGACGAAACACAGATTATCAGAAACGTCGAAGGAGGACTGAATGTGGATCCCTCCCCCACCCCCCCCCAAATCTCCATCCAGGTCTTCATCATTCTCCCTCCCTCCAATAAACCTTTCTCTCCCCTCCTCCCCCTTGGAGTTCCAAGAGCTACCCCCACCTACCCCCCGCCCTTCTCAGATTATCAACAACGTCGAAGGAGGACTGAATGTGGATCCCTCCCCCACCCCTCCCAAATCCCAATCCAGGTCTTCGTCATTCTCCCTCCCTCCAATAAACCTTTCTCTCCCCTCCTCCCCCTTGGAATTCCAGGAGCTACCCCCACCTACCCCCCGCCCTACTCAGACCCCCTCTCCCAAGGCTGCAACTAAGTCACCAAAACTCAAGACCCCCTCTTCCAAAGCTGCAACAAAGTCACCAAAATCCAAGACCCCCTCTTCCAAAGCTGCAACTAAGTCACCAAAACTCAAGACCCCATCTTCCAAAGCTGCAACGAAGTCACCAAAATCCAAGACCCCCTCTCTCAAAGCTGCAACTAAGTCACTAAAATCCAAGACCTCCAAGACTCTTCCCTTATGGCCACCTCTTCCCTTTTGGCCACCCCCTCCCCACCCTGACAGCAGCCCTGAATATTACTGAGACAGAAAAGGGTTCAGCAGTAGACCGCATTATCAGCTGGACCCAAGGTCGCCTACATCAAAACATGGCTACTTCTGCATTCCTGTTGTGACTACTAAGAGAGTAAACATTGGGAAACTTGAACACACTGCTAACCTAAACAATCTCATTCCTGTTCTCTCAAAATCAAAGTCAACCTCAAAGCCTGTCAATAACACCATCAGGATGGGTCTGCTAAATGTAAGGTCTCTTAATAACAAATCATTTTTAGTCAATGATTTTATTACCACTTCTAAACTTGATTTTATGTTTTTAACTGAAACATGGCTAGAACAAAATAACAGTGCAAGCATTCTGATCGAGACAGCACCCCCCAACTATAATTTTATTGATGTTTGTAGATCTGGGAAAAGAGGTGGAGGGGTTGCTGCTATATTTAAAAATACATTTCAGGGGAAACAGATGTCCCTTGGTGTTTTTCCATCATTCGAATATCTTTGTGCTGTGTTGAAATGCTCTCCCAGAGTTCTCCTGTTAATTATTTACAGGCCACCTAAATATTCGTCAAATTTTTTCGATGATTTTACTGAATTATTGTCTAGCATCTCCACTGATTTTGACTGCCTAGTTATAACTGGTGACTTTAATTTTCATATTGATGATTTGAATGACAAGGGTGCAAAATAACTTTTTAATATTCTAGACACATTTGACCTTTCTCAACATGTGAAAGAGGCTACTCATTGTAAGGGACACACCCTGGACCTGATTATCACAAAAGGTCTCCATGTTTCTGATGTTTTTGTGACTGATCCTTCATTGTCTGATCACTTCTGTGTTTTCTTTAATATTTCTTTCATTCCTGACACACAAACAGAATCAAATAAGGTCAAAAAGCGGTACATCAATGAACATGCCAATGTACTCTTTAAAAATGCCATTTCCTCCTTACCACCTCTAAACCCATGTCATGCTGATGATCTTTCAAACATCTTTAATTCCAAAATTCTGAATGTCATAGATGTCATTGCACCTGCTACGGTTAAAACAATTTCTGGTAAGCAAAAGGCACCCTGGAGAAAAGCTGCTGTTGTGACAGCCCAGAGAAGAGAGTGCAGGAAGGCTGAACGAATCTGGCGGAGTACTAAACTTCATATTCACCATGACATCTATAAAGAGAGCCTCCGGGCCTACAATTTAGTCTTAAAAAGTGCGAGAGAAACATACTTCTCCAATATCATAAACAACAACACTAATAAGGCGAAAACCCTATTTGCAACTGTTGACAGACTGACCAACCCCCCAACACAAATACCAGCTAAACTCCATTCCACGCAGAAATGCAATGAGTTTGCATTCTTTTATACTAATAAAATTGAAGGCATCAGACGCGCCATCAATATCTCAAACAAAAAAGTTGGATCACCACCCTGTTCAGGCAAAAGTAACACAGCAATGATGGCAAGCTTTAATGCCATAGACTCTAAAACTCTAGTGGAAACGGTGACAAATCTAAAATCATCCACCTGCTGCCTTGATGCTTTACCTACCAACTTTTTTAAAGGAGTCATCACCTGGAAATCGCAATTTCTCTTGTTAAAACATGCATATCTGTGTTTGACCTCAGTTGAAACTTGCCTGAAAGGCTGGAGTTTGAAAGTGGCGCCGTTTTTTCGCTTCTGCTCTTTTTCCGAACAGGAATAGCACACAAGGGTGTGCATTCCTAAAGCACGAGATTTTGATTCTGCGCCTTCGGTGACGTCACCGTGGCGGCTACTTGCATAAGCCCACCCCTCTTTCACCACCCAACCCCGCCCCGTCCGCTACCTGAAATCGCCGAAGCGCCGCCATTATGTTTTGGAGTCTGCATGCAGGCAAGCCCCCCCGGCTCTGTCCTTCCTGCGGCGAATCAACGCGCGCCTCATTACATATTATACAATGCACATCCGGACCAGTCAAAACCTCGCGCGTAATCTCGCGTGATAAAATCGCGGTACGAAAAAGGGTCAGAACAAGCTCAATGTTTGATTAAAATTATTTTTTTTTTTTCTAATAAGTTTTACGAATTGATCCAAAGCGATCCAAGGGGGGCTGGATACGTATAAAACCAGGTGATGACTCCTTTAAGAATGTTTTTGACTGCCTATCAATAGACGTATTGCAAATAGTTAATAACTCCATTCAATCAGGCAATTTCCCAAAGGCCTTCAAAACTGCAGTCATTAAACCTCTTCTAAAAAAGCGGAGCCTAGATGCCTCTATTATCAACAACTACAGACCAATTTCAAATCTACCCTTCATAAGTAAAATAATTGAGAAAGTTGTCCTCCAACAACTAAATCACTTCCTGGCTTCAACTGGCTGCCACAACAACTTCCAGTCAGGATTTCGACCTTTTCATAGCACCGAGACGGCCCTTATTAAAGTTGTAAATGACATCCGTCTTAACACAGACTCTGGCAAAACTTCAATATTAATGCTATTAGACCTCAGTGCTGCATTTGACACTGTCGACCACTCAATACTCTTGGACAGGTTGGAAAACTGGGTGGGGCTCTCAGGCACAGTCTTAAACTGGTTCAAGTCATATCTACAAGATAGGAACTATTTTGTTTCCATTGGCGACTTTGTATCAGAACCTACCAATGTAACGTGTGGAGTCCCCCAAGGTTCAATCTTGGGGCCAACTTTATTCAACATCTACATGCTCCCACTAGGACAAATCATGCAAAATAATAACATTGACCACCATTGCTATGCCGATGACACCCAAATCTATGTAGCACTATCACCAAACGACTATCGCCCCATAGATCTTCTGTGCCAGTGCATTGAGCAAGTCAAAGACTGGATGTGCCAAAACTTCCTACAACTAAATGAGGACAAAACTGAGATCATTGTTTTTGGTGCTAAAAAAGAAAGGTTTAAAGTAATTCAACACCTTCACTCTCTGTCCCTGAAAACCTCAAACAAAGCCAGAAATCTTGGGGTTATTATGGATTCTGATTTACATTTCGACAGTCACGTTAAATCAGTAACAAAATCAGCCTACTATCACCTAAAAAATGTAGCAAGACTTAGAGGGCTCATGTCAGCTCAAGACTTAGAAAAACTTGTACATGCCTTTATTACTAGTAGGCTAGACTACTGTAATGGTCTCCTTGCAGGTCTTCCGAAAAAAAACTGTCAGGCAGCTACAGCTTGTTCAGAACGCTGCTGCTAGAGTTCTTACAAAGACCAAAAAATGTGAGCACATTACACCAATTCTTAAATCCTTACATTGGCTCCCTGTATGTCAGAGGATTGATTTCAAAATCCTCCTGCTCACATATAAATCACTACATGGTCTAGGACCGAAGTATATCACTGATATGCTCCCACTACATAAGCCTTCTAGACCACTAAGATCTTCTGAGACCAATCTGTTAGTGATTCCCAGAGTAAACAACAATCACGGGAGAGCATCATTTAGTCACTATGCAACAAATGGCTGGAATAAACTTCCTGAAGATGTAAGACTTGCCCCAACTCTGACCACTTTTAAAACTAGACTGAAAACTTTTATGTTCACCATAGCTTTCTGCTAAATCTTTTAATGTCTGCACTGTTTTTAATTATTGCAAATATGTTTTTATTCTATTTTCTTTCTGTAATGCATTTTTAAATTTTTTATTATTTTCTTTTAATTCTATTTTTTTTTCTTTTTTCTTCTCACTTTGTTTTATGATGTGAAGCACTTTGAGTCTGCCTTGTGTATGAAATGTGCTATACAAATAAAGTTGCCTTGCCTTGCCTTGCCTTGCTTAGTTAAAACTGAGGAGACTGTTTTGCTGAGAGCAGACCTGACTGATACACCACTCACACATCCAGACATAACAATGTTTGTTGACGGTTCCTGCAGGAAAAATCCAGATGGCAGGAATGCCAGTAGTGTGCGGTGGTGACACAGGGGAGGGTGCTGAAATCCTCACCTTTGCCATCACATTTCTCAGCACAGGCAGCAGACAGAGTAGCTTTGATGGAGGCATGTAGATTGGGGGAAGGGAAAGCTATCACAGTCTACACAGATAGCCAGTATGCATTCTCCACACTGCATGTTTTCGACCAACAGTGGAAAAACAGAGGCATGGTAACATCTACAGGCAAATCTATTGAACACAAAGATTTGATTCTAACCAGTTTCACAGGGAAACCCCAAAGCAGACGTAGAAGCTAAACGCGCAGCGACAGAGGGACGGGGCTTAGATTACATTTTTGTAGCTGATACTGACACAGAGCACATTGACCATGATATCTTAAAGGACATGCAGGCTTTAACACCAGACACTGAGAAATCACTGTGGCGCGACAAAGGAGCAAAACAAACAGATGACGACATCTGGAGATGACCTGAGGGTAAGCCCATCCTTCCTAAAACCCTCTATCGATTTGCGGCTATTTTGAGCCATGGGATTACCCATGTCTCAACAGGAGGGATGGTGACAATGATAAGTAAATGTTTTACAACATATGGATTCCAAAATTACTCTAAAAATTTTTGTGCATCCTGTTTGATTTGTTCCAAGCACAACTCGCAAGGAAGAATGAGACCTAAAAGGGGAGCATTCCCGAAAGCTGAATATCCTTTCCAAACAATATGCATGGACTTCATCGAACTAAACAAATCAGAGGGGAAGAAATACTGTCTAGTAATAGGAGATATGTTTTCAAAATGGGTTGAAATCACACCAACAGCAACAAACGACGCTATAGTGGTAGCAAAAATCTTTGCTACTATTTTTGCACTAAGATTCGGATTCCCAGAAACAATTTATTGTGAAAACAGTCCATATTTCAGAAACCAAGTCATGGCTAAATTATCAGAAATGTCTAACATTCAACTAAAAGTTTCATTGCAGTTATCACTGGTCATCTATTCGCTGGGAAGGTCCATATCAGGTTCTGCTATCTACACCGACAGCCGTCCACATCGCTGAGAGAGGAACGTGGGTTCATCTGACACACTGTAAGAGAGCATACAGCACTCCGGAGGGGACGGATAAGTAAAAACACCACACCATGGCAGATAGACTGTGGCATCTGTTTCGAAGGACGGGATGCGGTATGAGAGGAACATTGTGTCTAATCAGTCTGATAGCAGTGATAGTGGTAATTCCGATACTCTGGGTACACAAACTTCAGTCTCAACAATCGAATGGCAACAACAATCGCACCGCAGCTGAATCACTGATTATAAATTTGACACTAGCCAATACAACGCTAGCTAATTCAACACCAGCCAAATTAAGAGCTAAAAGAGAAATCAGACCGCAAATTGTATAACTTTGTGTCTCTACCCGCTGACAGGAACTGCACCACTGTACACCAATTGTTTCCCCCTGTGCCAACTCACACGTGGCCACCCTGGTTTGAGCCATATGACGGCAACTACACCTGTCTGTCTAGAGAAGAAGGTACAGTTAGTGTAGGAACTTTGGCTCCCTGTAATCTAACCCTGAAGTTATCAGCAGGAGAAGGGGGTGAGCAGAATGTGTGGGTGAGAAGACAACTTGTGACCAGGGCGGACATCTGGTGGTTCTGCGGTGGTAATCAAGGGGTTGTCTTCACAATTAGATAGGACTAGTCTCTTGGCATGGCAGAAACGGCTGGCGCTGGACATACTGCTGGCTGAGAAGGGAGGCGTGTGTAAGATGTTTGGGGATATGTGTTGCACCTTCATTCCCAATAACACCGCTCCTGACAGCAGCGGGACTAGGGCGCTGGCAGGTTTGACGTCGCTATCCGAGAAGTTCGCAGAAAACTCAGGTATTGACGATCACCCTTACTTTTCATGGATGGAGAGCATGTTTGGGAGGTGGTCAGGGCTCATACAATCAGTTTTGATAACCATAAATATAATGACCACAATTATGACTACGTTGTGTTGTTGTTGTGTTCCATTCCTGAGAGACTTAGTTCAGAGGCTGATTGACGTTGCCATGAACAAGATGTTACTGTACACCAGAGTGCCGGATGGTGAGGATAAAGGTGACATCATATCTATCAGAATACAGTGACGATGAAATAACC
The DNA here is from genome assembly GCF_963514095.1 of Eutrigla gurnardus. Lineage (NCBI taxonomy): Eukaryota > Metazoa > Chordata > Actinopteri > Perciformes > Triglidae > Eutrigla > Eutrigla gurnardus. The sequence continues at coordinate 2,667,134 of NC_139932.1, forward strand.
CCTGTGAAGTGTGCTTCCCGACTCCTAGGTGAGCAGAAAGTTCCAGGTGATCTGGAAGCTGAGGACATGTGCGGGGACTTGGAGGATTTCTATGATTAGTAGTTTAAATAAAAATAAAAACATCAATTCCACAGCACAATGATGTATTTACAGAAAATCCCAAAAGGAAGATGTAAGATACTGATAAGCATTACGAGTGCAGCGTCAAGAGAAAGATGTTGTCTCCACTATGTATATATATATGTTAATCACATGATGGAAGGAAGTCTGTAATGTTTTATTGTTTTCCACGAGTCTAGGGTGAGATTTCCTAGGCAGGGTCAGGTTCAACTAACGGGATCGATGGGTTGACCAGCCTGCGTTGGACATTTTGTTTGATTTCTATTCTTCCTTCCTATTAAGCTTTAGACTGTTAGAGATTAGATTTTTTTTATGTATAACCTTGTTTGAATTGAACCATTGTATTTTCCCGATTGGACTGGAGGACCACAAGGCGGTCGCCTGTAGGCAGAGGGGCCGTGAGAGAATTTCCCTGCCTGAATGTAAAGATGGTCACTGGAAGTTGCTAAGAAACTGCCTGACAGGGTTTTCGCTCTCACCCTCCACAAAATTTAACTAATAATTATGCTTGAGATAAGCATAAACAGGAGGGAATGTTATAAGAATTTTGTATAACCTCATGTCTTAAAGTTTTCTTAGTTCAGGTTACAGCTTTATGTGTTGAACTGTTTATTACTTTAGTATCCCCATGGCTGACCTAAATGTTATCAGAGGCCTGGTAGTCATGATGTCTAGTTCTGCATGAAGATTAACTGTCGATGACGCGTTATCTCCTGTGCCTTTAAAAGACTCAAGTCACAACAGTGATTTGAGCACTTCTTCTGTAGCATCCTCACACGTTGTTGCATTGTAACTGCTCCTCTTGTACAAGATTAAAGTCAGACGTCGACTTTACTTATGTCTCCGATCTCCTCCTTGGGTGAATTTATTCGTTTACGGAAAAATTATTTTAACACCAGTGGTGTCAGTTTTGATTTTTCAGTCTTGGGTTTTACTAATTTGCTACACAGCAAAACTGTGCTTGGTCAAATATTCATTTCAGCATTCGATTAGTATTGATATTTTTCCTATTCGAATTATGTCCGATTCACAAATTTCATTCCAACAGCCCTAGTCGGAATGGACAATGCAACATGACAATGCAATGAAAAGTCTGATATCTGTGGTTTTAATGAGGATATTCTTTCAGCGTGTATCTTTTGCTTTTTCCCCTCCCCTCCTCATCCAACAGCAGAGCCACATCAAGGACGCCTGCTTAAATCCACATTTGACCACGTGGTTGATGACACAACAAACTGCATCAGATCATCAGCTGTTCATCCCAAGCACTTTGACAAGCTATGGTTTTGAAGCGGCCTAGCCTGAGGTGATCCGTCACAGTATGAGCGGGGTCTAAGAAAGTTTACAAACAGGTGCCAAGTGAAGCTTTTGCTGACGTTCTTCTTTTACATGCTGCTTAAAGGGCTCAGTACCAAAATGAAACATCTTTGTTCAGCTCATTCCAGGTCTACAGTATAATCTCAAAGTGATTATGAAAGTTCAAAGCTGCACTGTATTATATAATAAACTATACTATATTATACACGTCTACACAAGTCTAAATCATCATTACTCTCAGCAGTAATGTAACCTCCTCCAGGAACCCTTTTGTCATCACAGTCTAATTAAACTGGTCAGAAGATTAATGGAGTTCTGCTCCCATTATAACCTGCGATGCAAATGAGGAAAAAGCAATGCCCGTGTGTTTCGGTGTGCCTTTTGGGCATGTGTTTGTCAGTAGTTATATTTTTCAATCTGCTTGTCAAGTGGTTAATTTCCCTCGCAAACCAAATCTTGCATCCACACCCTACCAGGCCTAATCATCGGTGAGTGGGCTTTTGTTATCTTCTGCAGCACCAACACTGAGGTAATGTATTCATCTGCCTGTCATTTTCTTTCTCAGTCTTTCTAATAAACCCCAGTGCTGTCTGCAGGCAACAGCCAGACAAATCTAAGTGGACTGATATAGAGGAGTGGTGCTGATGGCGATGAGCCATTCTGCTCCAACTCTGGATTTCACTGTAGCACGCTGGGAGATTTTACCAGATCATAACCAAAATACAAATGAAGATAAATGAGAATGAGTTTTGAGATCAGGTACATACATTTTCAGTTTTGTGTGCACAGGATGTTTTACACTGATCATAAAAGAAGATACATTTTTATTTGATATTTATTGGATATCATTTTAATCAGAGGAATGTACATTTTCACAACTCATAAAATTAGTATAGTGTTAGTTCAGGTGCTTCGCTTGCATAAGCTATTCAATTCAATTTTATTTATAGTGTCATATCACAACAGAAGTCATCTCAGGACACTTAACACATTGAGCAGGACTAGAATACGCTCAAGATTTCCAGAGTCGATACAATTTCAAAGTCCCAACATCATAGGCGTAATTTATGGGGGGGGTGGGTGGGTTGTAACCCACCCAATAATCCAAACCAGCCACCACAACCCACCCAATATGATATCATAATTATTGATATTGAATGTTAAGCATTATAATCACAACAGTGTGGTAGATTTTCTCAATTTACCAGTAAAAAATAGTGACGTTTGTCTGTGCCCCCTCCCGCTCTGAGATTTGGTTTCGCCCATCTTGCCGGACCTGCGCTTCTCGACTGTTTCTCCCGGTCTCTCCCCGTACGTGTACGAAGCATCAGCGGTGGTATGAAGAAAGCACACGGAAAAAGCAAGAGAATAAAAGAATCTTCCCAACAGGAGGTAGCTACTGCTAGGGCTCCAGTGCCACCACTCACGAGTCAAATCATGTTACTGAACAAAAGTTAGCCCCCCCCAGCCGGCGAGTTTGACAGTGTGTGTGCGTATAGCCCCGTTCACATACGTCGCTACTCGCCCGTCACTCGCTTTCTCGCTGAATTCTACTCGCTGGCAAAAAAAACTCACTGCCGCCGGCGGCGACTCCAAACGGCAACTCTCTGTGGAACTCTCTGTTGACGTCCACTGTCAATCATCTCTATTCTACATTGTGATTTTTACTCGCTAGGTTCTCACTTCACTCGCATCGCAGAAAGTTAAAATGATTCTATCTCCGATCGACCACATCACATCGCCTGACCACATCCTGGTAGAACACATTCACATTCATTGACAGCTGTCTCTCAGAGATGGGCGAGTGGCGACGTATGTGAACGAGGCTTCAGTCAAAACCAAAACACCAAGGAAGGCTGAGGAATAGTCACCCACTTATATTATTATTATTTAAAATAATAATAATAAACTAATTGTGTTTTAGTCATTTGTGTTTTCATCTTTTCTTGAATGCTTAAACTCCTCAACCCCATTTAGTATGTCAACATTTGTATCAGTACCAGCAGTTTGTAAGAAATTGGTCAGTAATTGATATGTCATATTTTGTTTCTCAGAATTCACCAAATTGATGCATTAAAATGAAATTATTCAAAATTTTCTCCCGGGGGGGCATGCCCCCGGATCCCCCTAGAGGATCGCAAGCCCCCCCACCATAGTCTCCAAAGATCCTGTGGGAAATACAAACCCATAATCGGGGCTAAATACTTAAAGTTAGAGGTAATTAAGGACCGTGAGTCCTAAAAAGAACACTTGCACACGCTTTCATTTGTATTCTGTACAAGTTCAAGAACCATTCTTATGCATTTTCTAAGTCGGTCATCTTTATTTTAGGCACAAACTATATATTTGGGCTGGTAAACCCAACCTGTCACAGTGGCTGATGGCCATATATATATATATATATATCACAGGCGGAAATCTCAACCCCCCCCAATGTTCAACTCAAAGTTACGCCCTTGCCCAACATCACCCAGGGGCAAGCGTTACAGCGACAGTGGCGAGAAAAAACTGCCTTAATAGGCTTTTAGGCAGAAATCTCGTGCAGCCCAGGCCCTTGGGTTCCAACTGCATTTGTTGTTGGTAGTAGTATAGTAGTAGTAGCATTAGCAGTAGTGGTAGTATTAACGGAAGCAATAGTATCAACAATGGTAGTTCATGGCAGCAGGCAAAGCCATGCCAAGATGGATCCATCCTCCCCCTCTCTCTCTCTCTCTCTCTCTCTCTCTATATATATATATATATATATATATATAAAATACAACACTGTAGCTCTTAACTCTGCTACCAAATAGAGTAGTACCAATTAAGATGAAAATACTCCTGTTTCAAATGGAAGATATACTATCAGTTGCTTCTCATTCGATATACATTTTGCAATGAGTGATGTAATCCCCACAAATATTCCTTCAGGCGGTATCAGACAGATGTTATGAAATAAATATATGAACTTAGATCATATGTTTATCTTTAATATTAAAAGAAACATCTCCATTATTTGTCTGTAAAGCAGAGGGAGGTTACAACATCACAGTACAGTTCAAGTTCTGTCCTCCATCTGTGAAAATGCTGCAATCATCCAACACATTAGTGTAACCAGGTGTTAAGTTGGAGCAGCAGCAGAAGACACACAAATTACATTATGCAAATGTCTGTGGCTGTACAGAATGCCATTTATAATATTCACAGCTTCCACTGAGATTTTCAAATGAAACCTATAATCATATATTATGATGCTATCACCCTAAAAAGATGGGAAGATTGTTTTTGTTATATAATATAATTAAAGTATCATTAGATTGCTGCTCGACTGCTCCACTAATTCAGGTTCTTTCTTCCACATCATGACTGCAGTGAAAATGTTGTTCTTGGAATGCTAAATGCTAACAAATATGGAAAAGTATGCTATAAGCAGCTCCGCTTATAAGTGTATCCATGGATGATCAGACAACTATCACTGGATACATTTGATACACACACAAAAATTTCCAAGCAGATATATGTTGGTTATTGGAGGTAATAATACTCTCAGAAAGTGAACACTGAATTCTAAATGGTGCAGCTGTACACAAAAAAGGTCTCCAAGGGTAAACTTCACACAAACAGGGAGATGATCAGTGATTGGTTATTGCGTAGCAGCTGCTCAGCCTGTGCCCCACCAGCTGTTACCCGAACCTCTGATTGATTAGAAGCTCTGTGCTGCATCTGGATTTCTTTCAGGCGGCTTTGTGTTTGTCTCAAGGGTAAGGACAGTAAAAAGAAATGCAATGTCATCATGTGGTTCTGTGATGAAGACTCTTCAAAGGGATTCCCAGGAATGTTCATGTGTCCTTACATCCATCGCAGTCTCTAACCTTCATAGAGAAGGCTTCCTTATCCTGCACAATTGGTATTCAAGAGCTCTCCTCTGTTGCTAACTTGAACTGTGAAATATTCTGTTTTGTCCTCTGTCTTTCGCACTCCCTTTGTGAGCCCTTACTTTACCCCTTCAACTTTTATGTCCTTTCATCAAATGAAACTTTAATTGTGAAATCATCATGTATCAATAATGTATCAGGAAGTCGTGTCATGCTTACTTTATTAAACCGTATAATAGTATAAACAGTCAAAAATAATGCATGTGTATTCCCTTTTAATAGAATAAATTAAACATGGTATTGTGGAAATTGTGATTTAAGACAAGAAGAAGCAATTTCTTACGTCGACAACGCAACGGCGTGTCATTTATTTTGTCACTCAAAACCGTTATGAACCAACATGGCGCTGCCCGCGATATCAACAAACCCGGTAGGCATCCTTAAAGAGACAGCGTCCCTAATACTGGGACGAGCTAACACATTAACATGTCACGCGGAACGCACGTCAGATCATAGTAAAACAACAGCGTAGCGAGGGAAATACATGTCAACATACATTATGGTGAATTATGTCAATATGTCCACTACACACGTCCCCCCAGAATTCACTATAACAGAGAAACAATTACGTCAGCGCTGAGGAGGGCGAACAATTCGGCCACAACGACTCCTCTGCACTGGAGTGTGGGTTGAGTTACCAGCGCACGGCGGTGGCGTCTCTGAGGCATTGAGGTGGGAGGGAGGGTCGTCGTGTGGGGAAAACCTAGGCGCCCACCTCAGGGACTTGGGCCGAACTGGAGGGCGCCCCCGTTTCGGAGGCTGGGCTAGCCCCACAGGTTTGTCCACATCCAGATGAGCCGGCTTAAGGCGGTCCACGGAAATGTGTTCTGCCCTACCGCCAATGTCTACCACAAACTGTTTTTCCCCTGTCTCCAAAACACGGAACGGGCCGTCGTAAGGAGGCTGTAGCGGCCCCCGGTGTGCGTCATGACGGATGAAAACGTATTCCGCTGCTGGCAAACGTGGGGGAGTGTAGGATTGTGGGAGGCTGTGCTGTGAAGTGGGTACAGGCGCAAAAAGCCTAGCCTTATCCTGAAGCACCGTCCGCTGATGGGCTGAGGACCAGGGAATTGTAGAGTCCGGAACGAAATCCCCTGGAACCCGCAATGGCTGGCCATACACCAGCTCCGCTGATGACGACTGTAGGTCCTCCTTAGGGGCAGTCCTCAGGCCCAGCATGACCCAAGGGAGCCTGTCAACCCAGCCACTGTCCTTTAGGGAGAGAAGAGAGGCCTTTAGGGAGAGAAGAGAGGCCTTCATAGCACGATGAAAACGCTCACAAAGTCCGTTAGCCTGGGGGTGATATGCAGTGGTGCGGTGAAGTTTCACACCCAGACCGTTCGCAATGGCGTTCCAGAGCTCAGAGGTAAACTGTGAGCCCCGGTCCGAAGACAGGTCAGATGGGGTGCCAAACCGGGCAACCCAGGTCCCGATGAATGCCCGAGCTATCTCAGCAGTCGTCCCTGATGTCAATGGGACAGCCTCCGGCCATCGAGTGGTCCTATCCACCATGGTGAGGAGGTAAGTGAAACCCAGGGAGGAAGGAAGGGGACCCACCAGATCAACATTAACATGGTCGAATCTTCGCTCCGGCACCGGAAAGTGCGCCAGGGGAGCTTTGGTGTGGCGGTGAATTTTCGCACGCTGACACTCCACACAAGAGTCTGCCCAGTCCCGCACATCCTTCTTGAGGCCATGCCAGACAAACTTGGCTGCCACCAACCTCTGGGACGGTTTTCTACCCGGGTGGGAAAGGCTGTGCACAGCATCAAAAACACGTCGTCTCCATGCTGTGGGAACGATGGGCCGTGGCTGTCCAGTGGAGACGTCACAAAGCAGCCTGGTGCTGCCATCGCCAAAAGTGATCTCCGATAACTGCAGCCCAGTGGTAGCAGTCTTGAGTGCCTGTACATCCAAGTCAGTGGCCTGATCGGCTGCCATGTGGGCGTAGTCAAGCCCCAGGTGGACGGCCCCCACCATGGTGCGAGAGAGGCAGTCGGCGACTAGGTTGGCTTTGCCCGCAACGTGTTGTATGTCCGTGGTGAACTCAGAGATGTAAGAGAGTTGTCGCTGTTGGCGGGCAGACCACGGCTCAGACACCTTAGCCATGGCGAATGTTAGGGGTTTGTGGTCGACAAAAGCTGTAAACTGTCGACCCTCCAGCAGTGAACGGAAGTGTCGGATGGCAAGGTGAAGCGCAAGCAGCTCCCGGTCAAACGTGCTGTACTTACGTTCAGGTGGGCGTAGCTGGCGGCTAAAGAAAGCCAGCGGTTGCCAGGCACCATCCACCCACTGCTCGTGCACACCGCCAACTGCATAGTCCGACGCGTCTGTCGTGATGGCAATGGGCGCATCAGGCAATGGGTGCGCCAGCATCGTCGCTTTGGCTAAAGCGGCCTTTGCATCTGTGAATGCTTTGTCTCTCTCCGAGGACCAATCCACCGGTTGCTTTGGTTTTTTCCCCTTCAAGGCCTCATGCAGGGGGCACATGATTGCAGCAGCTCTGGGAATGAAGCGGTGGTAAAAGTTTACCATTCCCAGGAACTCCTGCAGGGACCTCACTGTGACGGGCCGTGGGAAGTTCGAGATTGCCTCAACCTTAGACGGGAGTGGTACGGCCCCGTCCTTAGTGACTCTATGTCCCAGGAAGTCGATGGTGGTCAACCCAAACTGGCACTTAGCTGGGTTGATGATAAGTCCGTGCCGGCTGAGACGCTCGAAGAGGATCCGCAGGTGGGCCAGGTGTTCGGTTTTGGAGGTACTGGCCAAGAGGATGTCGTCCAGGTAAACAAACAGGAAAGGCAGATCACGTAGCACGGAGTCCATGAGGCGCTGGAATGACTGGGCGGCGTTTTTAAGGCCGAAAGGCATTCTCAAGAACTCGAAAAGTCCAAAAGGGGTGATCACCGCTGTTTTGGGCACATCAAGCTGTTGGACAGGAACCTGGTGGTATCCACGGACGAGGTCCACCTTAGAAAAGATACTTTTGCCAGCCAGGTGCGCTGAAAAATCCTGGATGTGTGGCACTGGATAGCGATCCGGCGTTGTAGCATCATTAAGTCTGTGGTAATCGCCGCAGGGGCGCCACCCGCCGGCAGGCTTGGGAACCATGTGGAGAGGCGAAGCCCACGGGCTGCTGGAGCGGCGGATGATGCCCAGGCGCTCCATGCTGTCAAACTCAGCCCTGGCAATGGCCAGCTTGGCTGGGTCTAGTCGTCGCGCCCGGGCGTAGACAGGCGGGCCAGTGGTGGCGATGTGGTGCTCGACTCCATGCTTGGCCGTAGATGACGAAAACGTGGGCTCTGTGAGCGCTGGAAACTCTGCGAGCAGGCGATGAAACTCGTCAGCCTGTGAGAGCACGCTAGACAGTCTGATGGAGTCCACACCACTGAGAGCGCAGGTGTATGAAGAAAACGTGGCGGCGTCAATCAAGCGACGGTTTTTTACATCCACCAGCAGCCCATAAGCACATAGAAAGTCCGCCCCCAGGAGGGGGACAGCCACTTTGGCTGTGATAAAGTCCCAGCTAAACCGCTGATTGTCAAAACACAGTTCAACGTGTCGAGTGCCATAAGTGCGTATGGGGCTGCCATTAGCAGCCTCCAGCGGGGGGCCAAATCCGCCCGCCAGGATGTCCAGTGTCAATGCAGGCAGAATGCTCCGCTGCGCGCCGGTGTCACACAGGAAACGGCGCCCGGAGATGGTGTCCTGGATGAACAGCAGCCTGCCAGTGCGGCCGACACTCAAGGCCACTACTGAGCGCCGGCCCTGGTGTTTCCCGTCCCCCTGAAGCTGCAAGGTGATCGGCATTGCTTGGCCCTGGAGCCGAATTTAGCGTGGTAAAAACACAGGCTTGTGTCAGAACGTTGCCGGTGTGAAGCTGTAGCAGTGAGCACTGAGTCACCAGGGAGTGGGGCGGCGGTGTGATAAGCTTGGGTCGAGTCGGTTGCCATGGCATAAGCAGGTTGGAGCGCAGCAGCAGCCATGCCAGGGTGTTGAACAGCCAGAAAAAATCGGTCGGCCTCCTCTGCCAGCGCACGGCAGTCGGTGATGGCAGTGTTGGCCAAAGCAGCTCGTACCTGAGAAGGGAGTTGACGCAAGAAGAGCTGGACGAAGAGGAAATCCGGCCTGTGCTCCCCAAGTAGATCCAACATCCTGTCCATAAGTTCAGATGGTTTGCTGTCACCCAAGCCTTGCAGAGAAAATAGCCGGCTAGCTCTCTCAGCATCAGAAAGTTCAAAAGTCTTCAACAGGTGAGCCTTGAGTGCTGTATACTTATTCTCTGCAGGGGGATGTTTCAGGAGACCAACCACTCTCGTTGCTGTTGAACTGCCGAGGGCTGACACTACATAGTAGTATTTGGTGGTGTCCACGGTAATTTCACGCAGCGCGAACTGCGCCTCCGTCTGCGCGAACCAAGCAGAAGCCGACGACTCCCAGAACTCTGGGAGTTTCAAAGAAACAGCATTTGTCGCCATAGTTGTTCGGTGCGTCTCTGGAATGCGTCCAGCAGACAAACGTCGGGGTCACCAGTGTGGAAATTGTGATTTAAGACAAGAAGAAGCAATTTCTCACGTCGACAACGCAACGGCGTGTCATTTATTTTGTCACTCAAAACCGTTATGAACCAACATGGCGCTGCCCGCGATATCAACAAACCCGGTAGGCATCCTTAAAGAGACAGCGTCCCTAATACTGGGACGAGCTAACACATTAACATGTCACGCGGAACGCACGTCAGATCATAGTAAAACAACAGCGTAGCGAGGGAAATACATGTCAACATACATTATGGTGAATTATGTCAATATGTCCACTACAGTATTCACTTGGGGATAGTCTGCAGCTGGGAAAGATGGGTAATAGAGGTCGGGCTGAAAGGACTGTTATTTCACATCATTTTTAAATATGATTAATGACTTCATCAACTACTTCAAAAACAGCCTGAAGAATCTGGACCAGGAGAACATGCAGAGAGCGTCCATCCAGATGAATGATTTGACCAACCTGCTCAATTTCACCTTCCTCAAACAAGACATGTTCTTTGTCTTGCACCTCCTAGATGAGGCTGCCCAGGAGGTCAATATACTGCAAACAGTCTAATCTTCACCTTGTCCTGCTTTGGCCAGAAGTGCCCATCCATGCTGCAGTTTTTGGTCCCTAAAAAAGTCCCTGCATGTCATGTGGTCAAGGGGAGTATTGGAAGAAGTGGTGTGCAAGAAAGCCTCTGTCAGCCATAATGAAAAAGGGTGGGCTGGAGAATGTTACAGTGAACTTTCTTCAAATATACAGACTGCACATACCTTCCTCCCTATGTCTTAGCATCTAGTGAGTGGGGTAATTGCCAACTGTGGACTGATGCACCCCCAAACTACCAAACCCATGGAAACTGACTGCATGTCCTTCATTAACCCAGGGTTGCCAACTCTCACGCTCCCGGCGTGACACTCACGCTTGCCGTGACAGCGTGAGATTGATGGTGAAAGCGTGAGTGTCACGCCAGGAGCGTGAGACTTGGCAACCCTGTTAACCACATGGAGGACATGGCGATAAAAATGGCCTTTGGTGTGTAGAATGGAGTGCTGAAAGACTTTCCCCCTGTCCTGAGTGCAAAACACTTTTTTTGACAAGGGCAAGGTCTTCATTTGCTGAAGGCCTGTCCCATGATTGTCCCTTTCTGGCATAGGGACAATAGCCTTGGGATAAGGACAGTCATCAAGCACACAATGATTTACCTTAATGGTAATGCTTGGACAATCACAAGCATTGTGGTGGTCTAAGGCAACATGGATGACATATCAATGTGATCTAGCCTTGAAGAACTGCATTTGAGCGGATTTTCTCTTAAAAGTAAAACTTTTTACAAGTCCAATTTTTGTCCTTGAATATGAACCTTTTTACCTTATACTTAGTATAAGAATTAACTACAATTGCTATCTGATTGTTAACGTTGCACTTTCTTGCAGAAAAAGTTGCAAGCACATGAACTCACTCGAATTTGGCTTTGCAAAAGGTGATTGTTTTTGTCACTGAGCTAATGGGCCCTAGTTTCGTAGACCAGGCGCAGTCAGCTTTCAGCGCACCTGCGCCGCGCCGACGGGGTGTGTCCGCCGGGACTTTGCAAGTTTCGTGCACCGCGCAGACTCGCGCAGGCACACCTCCCGTCTCGCCCACCGGCGCAAGTGGGAAAGAGGGAGGAGAAGAAGGCGTGAGTGGGAGACGAGGCGGAGACGAGGCGTGGACTGGGATTAATACAGCCGATTCAGATCTTCACCAATCAAATGAGCTCCTCTCCTCACCTTTAATGCGTTAGGGGAGGTTCAGTGCAAGATCCGTCATTTGACAACCCGATGACAGAAGCAGCGCCGCCGCTCCAACCACGCTAATCACGCGCTGTGCGCGCGTATCATAATAATAACAATGCCCATATTATAAAAAACAGGAGAGAGAGAGGGAGATGTTTTGGTCCGAGAGGCTGAGTTTCCGTTACGCGTGCCATCCGCCTTTGATCTGACGTCAGATGTGACGGGACAATCTATATAGATATAAACTCACATGTTGATTCAATTAGTTGCATTAAATAGTGTTTGTTGTGATTATTTATTGCATTTAAATGTGCCTGGAACTGTGGAAACCTGCCTGTGAGGTCTCGGTGACGTGTGCGCACTGCGCGCCATCAGCCAAACTTCCACTCCGCCAGCTGTGATTCGCATTGAAAGAATGGACTTTATTTACGCCTTGCGCCTTGCGCCGAAAGTAGACCAGATTGGAGCTGGCGAGCTTTCAGCGCAGTCTCGGCGAGGCTTTTTGCCACGAAACTTCCACTACGCCAAGCTGAATCTGTGACGCCTCCCCCTGCTGCGCCGCCACACCCATCTTGGCGCAGGCGATCCACCAAACTGCCAAACTGACGGTGCGCAAGGCTGCGCGGGTCGAAACTTGCATTGCGCCGGCTCCGCCATCCTGCGCCCGCCCTGCGCTGCGCCACGAAACTAGGGCCCAAAGGCTTTAAGCAGGAAACAGACAACGCAGCAAACGTCTTCTCTTTTATAGCGCTGAACAAATTATTCATGAATTCAATGTATTCGCTTGTTATTTTCTTGAGTTATCTTATATATTATACAACTCAAGAAAATAATGAAACCAAACTAGGTGCAGCTCATTAACATAAAATGAAACACACCGGTCTAACGAAACAAATCTCTATCCTAAATAAATCTTCCATTAAGATGGTGAACCCCATCATTGTCATTGTGGCAATCTAAGCATGGTGAGGTTAGCATTTCCCTGCCGTACCAGTGATTACCTTACCACGCCTGTAGATTCCTGAATTGTCCCATATCATATTTGAAGTCCTTGAACTTCTCTTTATATGTTGTTAATCAGGGTGATGGCGCATATAGCAATAATTTGTTTTCACTACATTAACTTCATGATCTCTAATTCCACTCCATGCTTACTTATAGGATATATTCTCTTGTACATACAGTATGATACCCACCTCAAGTTTTGAACATTGTCTGACCTTTGGTTTATATGTATAAAAATATTCATCGCCCCTCCGATCCCTTCACTGGCTTCCTGTAGCTGCTCAGGTTCTCTTCAAGACATGAGTACTTGCATACTGTGCTGCTGGAATAGGCCTAGCTTACAATCAGGGCATGAGTAAACCCTACACCGCAGCTCGCCCACTCCGCTCTGCATTAGCCAATCGGCTTGCTGCTCCCTCACTGCGAGGAACACCTAGTCACTGGACTAAGACACCACTGTTTGCTGTCGTGGCTCCTAAATGGTGAAACGAGCTTCCCATCGACATCCAGACAGCAGAAAGTCTACACTTCTGTCCCCACAGGCCAAAAATGCACATCTTCCAACTGCACCGTGGTTAAGAAGATTATGGTTTATTTGAATCAATTAAAAATAACTTAATTTTAGCTCTTCTGGGTTCTAATGGTAGAATGCACTTATTGGAAGTCACTTTGGATAAAAGCGTCCAATTCATAATGTACCAATTCAGACAATGGGGTGGGGATAACATTCTTTTATTCAGCAACACTTTTCAATGTAAGATTTTCTGTGAATTTACTTCGAGTTGATCTGAAAAGTTTAAAGCGAACTCGTTAAACCACCCCAGCCCCCGAGGCTTTGTGCAGCTCCGCTCGGTGCATAGTAAGTAGCTGCTTCTGCACAAGAATGGCTGCGTTTAAATCTAAACGTGTTTGTTCTTTCTGGAAGTGAGATGTTTGCTTAAACAGCCTCTGGAGTCAGAAGTTTAAAACGCATCCAGAGTAAGAGCAGCCCTCCTCTTCCTGCTCGGTAACTGGAAGGCTTTTTAATGAAACCTTGCCGGTGTCACGCCAAGGTCTGTGAGATATTTCATATTGTTCTCTGGTGGAAACCTGGAGCATTCACACATTTCATTCTCGCCGCTGCCATGGGCACTTTAAAGAGTCAACTGATGTGTTCATCCTCCTGGAGATCAGATGGATCTCTCGGAGAGTAGAATGGTGGAATGCATGTCAGAGCCGAGGATATTAGCTGTCAGTCAGTCTCCCTCCGCTGAGCCGGAGAAGAGGCCATGTAATGACCAGAGGGAGGAGGGATGAGACAGGCTTAGCAAAAAAGGATAAAAGCAGTTTGTCCGACAAGAGTTGTGGCACACAGAACCAGATCTGTCCAGTCCTTGAATGTTGCTACAAGAGGAGAGAATATGAGAACACAGAATGTTCTGGAAAGCAGCCACAGCAACCTTTTCTCTGTTTAAAGACACACTCACCCACATTGATGTCCTTCTATTGCTGGCTATCACACTAGGGGCCAGAATGGTATTCATTTATTCAAATATATAATATTTAAAATCTGAGTGCGACATCATGCCTTGTTAACTTCCACACTTTTCCATTTATAGAAAATGACAAGCTATTTACATTGTGTTGATAAGCAGCAGGTGCTGCATAAACTGTACAACCTAACAGTACCTTATAGAGGCTTCTCTGCCACCTCCATCAGAGGATAAACTTTTTGTTAAAAGCCTGACTCCTTCCCTGGAAAGATTGCCGTGCCAGCAAAAATAACTTGCAGATATAGAATAATAGAAAGAATACATTTCAGATACATAGAATAATTTATGAATCCAGCACTGCTGTGCAAAATTTTCAACAATTGGATTAAAAAACTGGGTGAAAATCTTTGCAGGAACAAGCCAGGCTCTAGATATTTAGATTATCATATTAATTTGTTTATATATTTTTTAATATTTTCCTGTTGTATATAATAATTGTAAATTAAATTGTACATAAAAGCATAGTAATTCATATTTATTTCATGTGGTTTATTTTTCTGTGTACAAAAACAAAATTACACATAGGAAACACACATATGTGCCTTTCTTTAGGTCATGAGAAAGATTTTGTTCAGTTACGGTTTCTAATCATTTATCTGCAAATTATAGTAGCATAGTAGACAAATACGGTAAAATGTGAGAACCCTGGTGTTTGTCATACCCCTCTTCTTCCCTGTACCTTGTAAATACCATCTGTTTGTACCGCTGTTTGAATTTGCTCATGGTTGGACATTGTCTGAGCTCCTCCGCTAGTCTTCCACAGTTTCACTCCACATATTGAAATGCTATGTGAGGTTTCCATGTTATTTTTTCGTCCATAATTACACCCAGAAATGTATTTTCATGTACCAATTTTAACACCATCTATCTGTATTATTGCTTGAGTGTTCATTTTACAGTTCCCAAATAACATGAATATGGTTTAGTTTAAATTTAAAGATAATGTGTTTCTATCAAACCACCTCTTTAATTTACAGATTTCTTTAGTGATACACCCCAGAAGCTCCTGCAAATTATTCCCTGAGCAAAACATGTTTGTGTCATCTGCAAATAGCACCAATGTCAATATATAAGAGACGTTACATATATAATTTATATATAGAATAAACAGTTTGGGACCCAGCACTGATCCCCGGGGGACGCCACAGGCAATGCAATGAGCTATAGTCTCCCAACTTCACAAATTGACCCGGCCCTTTAAATAACTCTCAACCCAGTGCAAAACTATCCCCCTGATCCCGTACTGTTCCAGTTTATTGATTAATATGTCATGATTGATTGTGTCAAAGGCTTTCTTGAGATCAATGAATATTCCAATTGCATATTGTTTATTTATTACTTCTATTGATTCCATTGGTCTGAATCCGTACTGATTGTCAGTGAGTTATTTATGTTTGGCTATGAATTTGTCTAATCGATTATTGAATACTTTTTCTAGAATTTTTAAAAATTGTGGTAATAATGAGTTTGGAATGATAAATTACAGATGAAAGTTAGTGTTTCTGAAATCCCCTCAATTACCTTTTTCACAATTTTCATATCAATGTTGTTGCCATCAGTAGATGTTTTATCTTTACATTTATTTACAATATCAATTATTTCTTTCTCTTCCACTGCTGTGAGGAACATTGAGTTAGTGTTTCTATCTTTAAGATTATCATTCCAATCCTGTGATGACGAGGAATTTTTTCAGCCAGGTTTGGTCCAAAACTCACAAAGAACTGGTTAAAGCTATTCACTATATCCATCCATCCATCCATCCATCCATTGTCTTCCACTTATCTGGGACCGGGTCGCGGGGGCAGCTGCCTGAGCAGGGACGCCCAGACTTCTCTCTCCCCGGACACTTCCCCTAGCTCCTCCGGGAGGACCCCAAGGCGTTCCCAGGCCAGCCGGGTGACATAGTCACTAAAGCGTGTCCTGGGTCTTCCTCGGGGTCTCCTCCCGGTGAGGCATGCCTGGAACACCTCCCGAGGGAGGCGTCCAGGGGGTATCCGATACAGATGCCCGAGCCACCTCAACTGACTCCTCTCGATGTGGAGGAGCAGCGCCTCTACTCCGAGCTCCTCCCGTGTGACGGAGCTCCTCATCCTATCTCTAAGGGAGCGCCCCGCCACCCTACGGAGGAAGCTCATTTTGGCCGCTTGTATCCAGGATCTTATTCTTTCGGTCACAACCCAAAGTTCATGACCATAGGTGAGGGTAGGAACGTAGATTGACCGGTAAATCGAGAGCTTCACCTTTCGGCTCAGCTCTCTCTTCACCACGACGGACCGATACAACGACCGCATTACTGCAGCCGCTGCACCGATCCACGTTCCATCCTTCCCTCACTCGTGAACAAGACCCCAAGATACTTAAACTCCTCCACTTGAGGCAGGAACTCCCCCCCGATCTGGAGGGAGCAAGCCACCTTTTTCCGGTCGAGAACCATGGCCTCCGATTTGGAGGTGCTAATCCTCATCCCGGCTGCTTCACACTTGGCTGCAAACCGCCCCAGGGCATGCTGGAGGTCCTGGCTCGAAGGAGCCAACAAGACCACATCGTCCGCAAAGAGCAGGGATGAAATCCAGTGGCTCCCGAACCAGATCCCCTCCGGCCCACGGCTGCGCCTAGAAATCCTGTCCATAAAAATAATGAACAGAACCGGTGACAAAGGGCAGCCCTGCCGGAGTCCAACATGCACCTGGAACAGGTCTGACTTACTGCCGGCAATGCGAACCAAGCTCCTGCTCCGGTCGTACAGGGACCAAACAGCCCTTAGCAGAGGGCCCCCGACCCCGTACTCCCGAAGTACCTCCCACAGAATGCCACGAGGGACACGGTCGAATGCCTTCTCCAGGTTGGGCAAACTCCCATGAACCCTCAAGCACCCTGCGGAGGGTATAGAGCTGGTCCAGTGTTCCACGGCCAGGACAAAAAAAAAGCATTGTTCCTCCTGAATCCGAGGTTCGACTATCGGCCGAATTCTCCTCTCCAGTACCCTGGAATAGACTTTCCCAGGGAGGCTGAGGAGTGTGATCCCCCGATAGTTGGAACACACCCTCCGGTCCCCCTTTTTCAATAGAGGGACCACCACCCCAGTCTGCTAGTCCAGAGGCACTGTCCCCGACTGCCACGCGATGTTGCAGAGACGTGTCAACCAAGACAGCCCCACAACATCCAGAGACTTGAGGCCTTGCCACCGGGGAGCCTCACAACACGTTTGGGTCTGCCAAGTCTGTCCAGGTTCCTCCCCTGCCAGCGGATCCAACTCACCACCAGGTGGTGATCAGTTGACAGCTTAGCCCCTCTCTTCACCTGAGTGTCCAAGACATACGGCCGGAGGTCAGATGACACAACCACGAAGTCAATCATTGACCTCCAGCCTAGGGTGTCCTGGTGCCACGTGCACTGATGGACACCCTTATGCTTGAACATGGTGTTCGTTATGGACAAACCGTGACTAGCACAGATTCCCAAAAACAGAACACCACTAGGGTTCAGATCGGGGTGGCCGTTCCTCCCAATCACGCCCCTCCAGGTAACACTGTCGTTACCCACATGAGCGTTAAAGTCCCCCAGTAGAACAATGGAGTCCCCGGTTGGAGCACTCTCCAGTACCCCTCCCAAGGACTCCAAAAAGGCCGGGTACTCTGCACTGCCGTTTGGCCCGTAGGCCGAAACAACAGTGACCTATCCCCGACCCGAAGGCGCAGGGAACTCTCGTTCACTGGGGAAAACTCCAACACATGGCGGTTGAGCTGGGGGGCTATAAGCAAGCCCACACCAGCTCGGTGCCTCTCACCGCGGGCAACTCCAGAGTAGAAGAGAGTCCAGCCTCTCTCAAGAAGTTGGGTTCCAGAGCCCAGACTGTGCGTGGAGGTGAGCCCGACTACCTCTAGCCGGTAGCGCTCTACCTCCCGCACTAGCTCAGGCTCTTTCCCCCCCAGTGAGGTGACATTCCATGTCCCCATGGCTAGTGTCACCATCCGGGGATTGGGTCGCCGGGGCACCCGCCCAGGACAGCCACCCAAATCGCACTGCACCTGCCCCTTCTGGAGAGCGGGCCCACGTCGCTCCTTCGGGCTGTGCCCGGCCGGGTCCCGTGGGCAGAGACCCGGCCACCAGGCGCTCGCCTGTGAGCCCCAACCCCGGGCATGGCACCAGGGTGGGGCCCGGTGACGCCATTCCGGGCGACGTAAACATCCTTGTATGTTTCTTTGTCATAGGGGGCTTTGGAACCGCTCTTAGTCTGACCTGTCACCTAGGACCTGTTTGCCTTGGGAGACCCTACCAGGGGCATTAAGCCCCGGACAACATAGCTCCTAGGATCATTCAGGTGCTCAAACCCCTCCACCACGATAAGGTGTCGGTTCAAGGAGGAGCTATTCACTATATCATCCATGTTTTCCATTCTGATATCATTATCTATGAAATACTGAGGGTAGCATTGTCTAGAGCCATTTTTGATAATGCTGTTTAGTATATCCCATATTCCTTTAATATTTGTTTTATTTTTATTTAGTATCTCATGAGGCTGCACGGTGGTGTAGTGGGTAGCACTGTCGCCTCACAGCGAGAGGGTCCCGGGTTCGACTCCGGGGTCGGATCCGGGTTCCTTCTGTGTGGAGTTTGCATGTTCTCCCTGTGTGAGCGTGGGTTCTCTCCGGGTTCTCTGGCTTCCTCCCACAGTCCAAAGACATGCAGGATGGGGATAGGTCATTGGTGACTCTAAATTGTCCGTAGGTGTGAATGTGAGCGTGAATGGTTGTTTGTCTCTACATGTTAGCCCTGTGATAGACTGGCGACCTGTCCAGGGTGTACCCTGCCTTCGCCCAATGACAGCTGGGATCGGCTCCAGCCCCCCCGCGACCCTGAATACAGATTAAGCGGTAGACGATGGATGGATGGATGGATTTCCTGCAGAGTTCATGTGACCTCAGCAGACAAGGTCGTTAGTTTATGACTCCAAGAGGGGAGGAAGGGGTCTTCAACATGACTTGGGAGCAAATGGTGAGGAAGAGCTAAGGTGTTATCCTTTATACTTCAGACAGAAACAGAGGAACGCCGCACACTCAGCTCCAGTTGCAGAGAGTTTATAATAATAAATAAATAAACTCTCTGCAACTGGAGCTGAGTGTGCGGCATTCCTCTGTTTCTGTCTTCAGTTTTGTCCATCGCCAGCACCTCCACAACCCACGGTGTGCGTTGCTTCTCATCTGAACATCCTTTATACTTCAATCAGGGCTCTCTGTCAAACAAAGGTGTTAAATCAGTTTCCAGCTGTGTTTAGGTGCCACAAAGTCTGGTGTCTCCAAGGTCTGCGTCCTCCCGACCTTCGGAGATGCGTGGAGATGTTCTTGACGCTCTGGGGTTTCATAAATTCTCTAACCGGGCAGCTTTTGAGGCAATAAAGAGGCCTCACATTCCATCCTAGGTCAGTCGTTGTTGTTCATCAATTGAATTAATTCTGAGAATTGTGGAGCTGTTGCTCCTACACAAACTACAAAATAACAGGAAATCAAAGTTACAAAAACCAAGATCATGACAATTTCACATGGAAATAAAACATCTGGTGTCTGAAATATGTTTACATCAGCTAAAATGGTTATTGAAGGGAAGAAGATATTCTCTTTGTGTTTGGTGTGAACACAGCTTTACACTATACACCGCTCAGCAGCAAACTTCAGTTAGACTTAGTTAGCGACGAGCTGGTGAACATAGTAGAGCATTTAGCAGCTAAAGAGACACATTTTCCCCCCCAGGGTTTGGATGAGACCAAAAAATAGCTAAAAAAGAGAATATTGGACATTCATCAGGCGACACAAACACAAAGAGTCCTGATGAATCATCTTGTTGATCTGTTGCTGCTGAATGTGGAAACAAGCAGCCGTTGTGATAAGTGATAGATGTTGTCCTTTATCTACACAGTCGTCTGTGGACAGACATTAAGGGGAGCAGAGTATTTACTCATGACGTACAACAGATAAGGATCTTGTAGTAGGTGTGTGTGTGTGTGTGTGTGTGTGTGTTTAGTACTTCTATCTTTACGAGGTCCATTTTTATCCCCATAAGAGGACATTTTACTTATACACACACTCCTTGCCGAGTGTCAGATGAAAAGGTTGATACCACACAGTTAGCTTAGCATAGAGACTATAAACAGGGGGAAACAACTAGCCTGACTCTGTCCAAAGTTTAAAAAGAAAATCCTTCCAGGGAAGTTTGACATTACCCTCCCCAAAACCACAATTTTTTTGTTTCTGCATCTTATTGGGAGTCAAAATTTGAGTTGCTGGGAGGTGAATTCTTGCATTGCAAGAAAACCCTCCATTGAAATGCTTATTATATACCGCAGAGAATACATCTCCCTAAGTTACAGACATTTCCTTCAACCCTAAAGGATAGATTTACAGAATGTCCTCTGAAAAAACTGAACAACTCTTTCCAGCTTAAACAATACTGAGAATACTTGACACCGCAGACAAGAAGAGGAGGAATTCATAAATAAAAGGAAATACATCTCATAACTAAAATCACTGAACACTGGACCCATATGGAAGACCTCTGTGAGCTAATATCAAACTCTAACAACAGATGGATTTTACCTGAGGATGAGCAGCTCAGATAAATCTGACTGCTCGACAGACTGACGGCCATCTTGGAGAGAAAGACAGGTGTGTTTGAACGAATGTGTCTTCTGCTGTTTGATCGTCGTGTTAATGCATATGTAATATATTCGGAGTTTTTGGTTTATATTTGTAAGTTAAACCTGAGCTTTTATGATAAGTCTGTAACTAAATCAAATAAACCAAAATGGGTTAAATAATGAGGGAATTTGTGAAAGCAAGGCAGATCATTTAAGAAAAGCAAAGCAGATCATTTAAGAAAAAAAATAGAATATTAAATGCCAGAAAATATATTGAGAATCTGAGGTAAAATGCACTTTTTCTAAGTTTGGCGCTTTGTGTGTTGAAACCATTGAATGAGTTTCATCGTTGGGTTCACGACAAGCAAGAAACATGGTTTGAAGTAAAAATGTGAATTAATGATGTGCAAAAATGGTTGATACACACAATCAAAGGTGATGACAAAACTGATCCTTTAAGTATGTTGTCACAAGTTGAAAACAATGATGAAAATGAGGTCATTGATGATGTTCTCAAGGACAGTATGCCAAACATTCTAGTGCCATCAGCAGGAAAACCAGTAGTTCCACAGCATCTGCATGCATTAAAGCAGAAGCTGAGAGAGCTGCACTTTTTGTCACTCCAGCAGCTTTAAAGGAGAACTGTTCACTGGAAGAGCAAGAACAAGCCAAAATAGCTTCAGCAACAGCTAAAATCACAATCCTTCAAGCTTCAGACATAAAAGGTATCCTAAGCTTCATCAACTGGCATGAATGAAGGTGAAAACATAGATATTCTGATTTTATTACCTTTAGACAGAGCAAAGCTAACTGTTCCCCACTTTTTCCAGTCTTTAAGCTAAGCTAAGCTACAAATGTAGTGCCATATTTGCGGCTTCCTTTTTCGTTTTAGGTTTAAACGTTAAGAGTGTTGGGAATTAATAAATGTCAATGAAGGTCCTCACAAGTATAGAGATTCTGTGTGTGCACTTCCTGTAAGATGGTTTATGGCTTCATCTCACACACACACACACACACACACACACACACACACACACACACACACACGCGTGCACACACACGTACACACACACACACACACACACACACACAGGTGCGTGTTATACACCTGCATCAAGTGTGTGAATGTCTTTACCTTTTTCCTGTTCAAAGCTCAAAGTCCAGACAGACAACAATCCACAGACACCGCAGACAAGAAGAGGAGGAATTCATAAATAAAAGGAAATACATCTCATAACTAAAACCACTGAACACTGGACCCATATGGAAGACCTCTGTGAGCTAATATCAGACTCTAACAACAGATGGATTTTACCTGAGGACGAGCAGCTCAGATAAATCACTGACTGCTCGACAGACTGACGGCCATCTTGGAGAGAAAGACAGGTGTGTTTGAACGAATGTGTCTTCTGCTGTTTGATCGTCGTGTTAATGCATATGTAATATATTCAGAGTTTTTGGTTTATATTTGTAAGTTAAACCTGAGCTTTTATGATAAGTCTGTAATAAACTTTGTAGCAAAAATACATTAACGTCCCCACTGAAACCTATTATAACAAATTTTAATCCTACAGCCATTGCAACATTAAATAATTTATTATCGGCAACTATGCTGCCAGTTTGTGCTTTTAATGATCTTTTGATTTACTCAAAAATCTGCAGCTTCAAATCATTTTCACCTTTTTTTTCTCTCTGCCAAACTCAACTAAAAAAACAATATGTTTACAACAGGATGTAAACAGTAATATAAATATTTAATTCAATTTGGTAATGTAACCTTCTTTAATGAAGGTACACTAATAATCTTCTTTAAAAAATGTTAATTCCATAATAAATTCCGTTTTAAAATTTCCTAGACCTATATCCAGATTTGAATCTTCTACCAACAACAGAAAATGGTCTGTGAGCCCTTAATCAACAATAGTTTCTCTCTTTTTATATAAAAATAAATTGATCATAATAACCAATTCATCTTTAAAAAATGTAGATGTGAAAATCTAGTTGGTGAACTTGATTTACCCTTTAATTTCTTGTTTTTTTTTTTATTATATTAACAATACAGAAGCCTGCTTTTGTTCACAATGTTTTCTTTTATTATGCAATGCTACAAATGTTTTAAAGCTGCAACGTCACATCAGCATCAAGGACAATATTCATCAGTAATACACATTTTCCACAAAATTCAGCCTGCTGATTTTGGTATTTTTGGAACCTTGAAGACATTAAATTGAAAGTAGGGTTCTGTTGGTTTGACTTTTGACCCTGAATGCAAGAGATTTAATACTGATTTGATGTTACTTAATTAAATGTAACATATTTGTCAATAAATAGATTTTTAATGGATCACTTCATAAACGTATATTCAATTTAGATAACAGCTTATTTTGGACACACCGACCAACGTTGATTGATTGATTCTTCCTCATGGGGTTTGGTTTGAGTAGTGCGCTACAAATCAATAATTACCATTTGTTTTGACTTTGTTTGCAATTTTTTGGGGGGTAAATCCAGGCTTGGTAGCTGAAACGGAAACACAGCTTTGATTTGATTTGACTTGACTTTATTGCACGTCCGTTTCGTTTGTGAAGAATGCTGATAATATGTTGGACATGCCTACGGAGGCTACTGGGGCTCAATGGCTTATGACTTGGTTGACTGTCGACAGGCTAATGTCTCAATGACAATTCGGAAACTAAATCACATAAACCAAAATGGGTTAAATAACGAGGAAATTTGTGAAAGCAAAGCAGATAATTTAAGAAAAGCAAAGCAGATCATTTAAGAAAAAAATTTGAATATTAAATGCCAGAAAATATATTGAGAATCTGAGGTAAAATGCACTTTTTCTAAGTTTGTTGCTTTGTGTGTTGAAACCATTGAATGAGTTTCATCGTTGGGTTCATTGCACGGTGGTGAACGACAAGCAAGAAACATGGTTTGAAGTAAAAATGTGAATTAATGATGTGCAAAAATGGTTGATACACACAATCAAAGGCGATGACAAAACTGATCCTTTAAGTATGTTGTCACAAGTTGAAAACTGATGAAAATGAGGTCACTGATGATGTTCTCAAGGACAGTATGCCAAACATTCTAGTGCCATCAGCAGGAAAACCAGTAGTTCCACAGCATCTGCATGCATTAAAGCAGAAGCTGAGAGAGCTGCACTTTTTGTCACTCCAGCGGCTTTAAAGGAGAACTGTTCACTGGAAGAGCAAGAACAAGCCAAAATAGCTTCAGCAACAGCTAAAATCACAATCCTTCAAGCTTCAGACATAAAGTGTATCCTAAGCGTCATCAACTGGCATGAATTCTTACATGGAAGAACTCAACCATATTCAACTTTCAAAACCTCTCAACCCATATGACAAGGGAGTAGGATCCTCTTTCAGGAAACTCATTAAGGCAAAGGAGGGAGCCAACCCCACACAATACAAAATTATCTCACTGGGTGCGCGTCCCAAGGAAACAACTGTTAAACTAAGCCATGATGCTCATGTTAACCTTGGTTACCAACATTAACCTGATTTGCCTGAAACAAAACAGCAAAGTCCAGACTCTTCCCTGTTCTGGCGCCTCAGTGGTGGAACGAACTCCCGACCAATGTCAGGACAGCAGAGTCACTTGCCATCTTCCGCAAAAGACTCACCTGTTCAGACTTCACCTCAACTCTGCATAGGATGACCCCCCCCCCCCCCCCCCCCCCCCCAAAAAAAAAAACACTTCTATGTTCTTATCGTATAGCACTTTGATCATATTACTGATGTACTTAAGGTATCCTTGCTGAACAGCTACTACTCTACTCAGACGAGAACACTTCATTTCTATTTTTTAGCTCTTACTTTATCAGAAATATGTTGTGGTTTCTTTCTTTCGACAAATGTACTTTATTGTAAGTTGCTTTGGACAAAAGTGTCTGCTAAATGCCCTAAATGTAAATGTAACATGCTCTCTCTGTTTCCTATTTACAACCATTCCTATGACACCCCCGCCAGGCTAGGAAAGGCCAAAATAAAATGTTTCAACTGCCCAAAACAACCAAATATTAGTGATACACCGATACCGGGTCCTCATGTACTCATACTTGTACTCATAGTACTCCAGTACAACCTCGTCCGATACCACTGCAGCAACGTGATGTTAACCTCTCATCATTGGGCCTAATAAGCCGCCCAGCTGCCACAATAACCTGATGAAATACATGTTAAATCATCATTTATAGGCACCTGCAGTATATGAAGCTGAACAGTCCAGTGAGTCTCCACCACATCAGTTAAATTAGCTGTGAAGTTGTCAGCTGTGTATTTGCTGATAGAATCTGTCAGGGTTTCACCAACGTACTACAGCCGATGTTACATTAGCAAGTGTCGATCGAGAGAATGGTTGTGTGTACAAATAGGAGGAACCTCAACACCCTAAGCATTAGTGTGTTAAATGGCTCCTTTGTTTATATTAGTTTGAATTGTTGTGCCTGTCGTTAACAACTGGGGGCCCGTGTGTAAGAGCAATTTCTACCTTTGTTTGCCCTTGTGTTTATTTGGATGTAATTCATTAGTCAACTACAATGTTACTCTATTTATAGATGATGGCTAATTGTGGCCAGGTGGGTTGCATGCTAGGAAAGCAAACCGTTAAAGGTGGTTAACTTACCTAATGTGTGTGTCATAATGTACCTGGTTGTAAGATATTATATACGGAAACAATAAATGTAACGACAAGTAGTGAGGTAAGTTCACGCCTGGTCCTCATTTGTGACACGTCAAATAGCTGACGTGTCTGGACATTGTGTTTACAGCTGATGACATACAGCACGCGTCTATTGAGTTTTTACAAAGTAATTCAACAGTAATTCAACAGTTTCAACAAGAAACTTTATCTTCCACACTTGTTCTATTGTATGTTTCTTCTCCAACCACACAAAGTTTTGCATAACGGATCATTACATTACTTTTATTAAAAGTTTACACTAACAACTGGAAATGATTTAATAGAAAGTGTACAAATTAATCGGTGTGTCCGTTTGTCCTACATGTAGTAACAATTCATATTTTTCTTTCTAAGAAATGATTAGGGAACAAAGAATCAATAACATGTATGTTCATACCTAAGAGGTTACAGGTGACACTTTGTATCAGTATCATGTTTTAACCTTGAACCCTACATCACTATCAGATGTCATATTATTTCAGCATCATAAACCTGCTAAAAGTACCAATAACAAGATGTGTAAGTACATTAGAATTGTGAGTCATTAATTGCCAATCGGTTCAAGTAGAGAAGTTGCAGAGTCAAAAAATATTGCAAATTATAGATTAATATTTAAGTAGGGGGTAGTTGATATCTTAGTCAGCCAACCTTAGGGTTTCCCCCTCCAAAGGGTCACAAGATAAATCTGAGATCATTTATGGGAGTGAGAAGAAAAAGTTGTGCTACACAACCCCCAACTGAGACATCACAGTGGGGCCAAACTTGTTTAATTTTTAACACATTGGATTTTTTTTTGCAGATAAGGTTTTTTATGTAAAATGTAAAAAAAACTTGAAAGGATAACTATAGTGACTACCATGTTCTGATTCAATTCAATAATTATATGTTGGGGCAGCACTCACTGATGGGTGAGGTTCCCATTCATTACATGATTCAGTTTAGAGCTAAATTAATTTGATTGCAAACCTGTGTGGTGATATGATGGCTGGTGAAGCAACTGCAAGCGTTAAAGAACGTCAACCGTGCATGATTAGCCTGTCTGTTACACCTGTTCCCCATATAGATTTCTTGTTGTTAAGATATGAACAATTACATTAAAGAGAATCATTAACAAGTCTGATATTCCTCTTTGTTCTTTATTCTTTCTTCTCTCAGTCAGGGTTTTAGTAACAACATTGTGTTTCCCCTAGAATTTTTTCCATTCCGGGGGTTCCCACTAACGATCGTTCAGAGGCATAGCAGGCAGTCAATGTATACACACAAGGACATTATTATTTATTAAGCTTAGGCATGTATTGAATAGAAATAAAGGAAATATTGCAAAGGCTCCTGCAGTTTTTGGGAGCACTTTTCAACTCTGCCCCCTGGAGTAATTGTTCCAGGAAAACAGTCTGGGTAACTGCGAGTTCTCTCTTCAACACAATGTTCAAAAGTCCTAATAAAGGAAATACACTGTATTGAATCATCTAATAGTCAAGTCTCTTTGTAGTCAAGTAGTTGACATTTGCGGTTACACAAGCACTGTGGTGATTTCATTCTGGCTTTGCATGATTCCACAGATTGCATCTTGGTCAACTGTATTTTGCACTGATGAAGTGTTCTGTGCAGATTGAAGCCTGTGTTGTTCCTGTGAAGCTACAGACCTGAGAGATACTGGCTTTTGAGGCTATGAAAGCATTGGGAGACTCATGCCTTAGAGTAGTTGTGTGAGCCAGTCCAGTGCTTTGTTGTGAGTGTAGCCTGAGAGAGGTATCCTTTGCTTGTGAGGTTCCATGATGTTGTACTTGGTCTTTGGAATGTGCTTGCATATGTACTTCGATATTTACATCATGTGTAGCTGAATGGTGCTCTTGAGCCTGGATACAAAGTCTGGGAGTAATCTTTTATCTCAAATTCCTTGCTCTTTATATGTCTTTTGTTCACATAGGAACTAATTCCATTAGAATGGGCCTTTCCTCCAACATCACTGCCTTCCAGCATAGAAGGTCTTGCAGTAGCAGTGGCTAATTTTGTATCAAGCTCCAGTTACTCCTTTATTTTCCTAGAAACTCCCCACCCCCCATGCATGATTAGCCTGTCTTACACCTGTAGACACACTAATCTAAACTGCCACCTTTGGCCACATGGCTTGATGAGG
The DNA here is from genome assembly GCF_963514095.1 of Eutrigla gurnardus. Lineage (NCBI taxonomy): Eukaryota > Metazoa > Chordata > Actinopteri > Perciformes > Triglidae > Eutrigla > Eutrigla gurnardus. The sequence goes on from NC_139932.1 coordinate 2,694,802, forward strand.
CTACGACAATAATCAGACATTCATACAAAGACATAAATTATGGCTACTACAATAACTGAAGCAATCAAATAAATGAAAAAATCACATGTAGAAATGTATGTAGTGGACTAATAATTGTAATACCTGATTACAGGTAGGCTACTTCAGAAAGACAAAATGAGCAATATGTCCTTTTTTATTTGTTGTGGGAAAGACAGTTTTTACCCCTTTTTTCCTGTTCCCTTCTATTTTATTGTTTTTCTGGTTTATTATTCTATGTTTACTTGGTTATATATATAATAGTCATTCATTTATTCGTTCATTTTTCTGTCCTCAGCTCTGCAGCAGCAGCTCCAGCAGGAACCCTCCTAATCCCTTCTCACTTTCTAGCTGCAGCGTTCCCTGCTGGGCAGCATGGAGTCTGGAGCAAGCCAGGTGCTTGGTGAGAACGAGGCGCTGCAGCAGTTCTTCCATGGTGAGCTACTGAACATAATGTGCCATTATATGCTGTGTAATGTACTTGAAGTCATGTTTAGACTTGCAATTGTGAATTACACTTTATTTTTATATTTTTGAAAATCCTGCACAGGTAAAGCTGAATTGCAACAGCTTCTTAAATGTTATTTTAATTAGCCATTAAGGGGTTGAGGAGTCCTTCAGAACATAAAGGGGGGGGGCTAAACTCTGTAGACACCGACAATATTTCATAAATCATGGCGGAAATCACCACTATTGCTATTGCTGTTGTGGAATTCCCAGATATACCGGCTTATCATCCTGTCTGAGTTCATAACACCCAGAGGTGCTCAGTGGATTTAATTAAGCTGTATTCAGTGTGAATTGAAAGCCACATATCGCCTGGTTTGTTTTCGCCTTGGTTTTTGTTTGCCGTTGTATGTACCACAGTCTCTGGTTTGTACTCATAGATTAATTTGGTGTTTTTATGAAATGTAAGATACTATCGTTGAGCTCTGGGAGACCACAGTTTGTTCACACTAAAGGCAACACAAATTTGTGTGAACACAGCTGATTGTCTGCCGCAGTGCTGGGTGAAGCTGCGTGTCAACTGGAGCGGCCAAAGATGGCACTGTTGGTATCGATACTTTTGCACATCAGTATCTAATGTGATAGAAATCTTTGAATCTGATTATTATCTGAGTTTAATTATTTTTTGAGAATCCTACAAGGTAGTGGTCCTTTAGGATAATGTTTCCAGGGGTTCTTGAGGAACTTATAATTGTTCTTGAAGAGCATTCCTTTGTTTAACAAAAAAAATCATTATTTAAACAAAGGATTACTATGTGTATGTGCGTTTGTGTTTGTACGTAGGTCAAGATGTGAGTGGTGTGTTGGACAGTTCAGTCACCGTGGATACGAGCATCCTGGAACAGTACCTTAGCAATGACATGGACCACAACACCATGTAAGATTCACCCTCACATGATACCATCACTTTCCTAAAGATAAGCTCCTTACAATATACAATACACATGTTATTTACATTTTAGAAAGTTATAAAGGGAATATAGTACTTCAGTAAAAATGGAAAATGTGAACAATGAAAAATAACTTATAGAAGAGATCATAAGAGTTACCATTAATAGGGCATGATCCTCATTACAAGACGAACACACATACAGCATTGACCTAATTAGTTATTGCCTGAGGAAAGGTTGTCAACACAAACAAATCTTCAGAAAGAGATCTCATTACAATACAATTAAACCTTGTCAAACACCAAAACCATGTCCCGTAGCACCAAAGAAAAATCATATTAGAAAAATAAAGCATTTTCTGAATTGAAATCAATCAAATCAAATATATTTAGTTGGTGAGTTGCCAGCTGATGACCATTGGGGTAACCAGATATTCCATATTTATTTGTCTGTTTTTTTTCCCCAGTATGCTCCCTGAGTCTCCTCCCGACTCCAGCTCGGAGACCTATTCACCTGCACAGATACCAGGTACTGTTGCACAGATGCAACCACTACATTTTCTTCAAGACAGGGTGTAATTCAAATATACATCTTTATGCCTCTGCGGGCAACTCTACAGATCACGGGAATTCAATTTGAAATTAATTAATTTCTGTTAAAAAATGTAGCTTTAAATGAGGATTCTTAACATTAGTATAGCAGAAAACACATATTAGCTCTGTAAATATTGAATGGAGTAATGTCTACCTGGGCACAGAATGAAGTCTCCCTCTTTGAGTTTTGTTATCAGACCTTCTTGCTTTGTTGACACAGTCGGGCTGGCTGTGCATGCTTTTAGTGTATGTCCGTGCATATGTACGTGCCCCTCTAGCTAGCTAACGGCTGCTGCTCTACATTGCTCTCATATGGCGGTTACAGCTGATAACGCCGTCTCGACAGGGTCATGATTGAAGCGTAGCACCCGCCCTCCAGTTCCCATCCAGGTAAATACGTTTAGCTCTGTCAGCATGTTGCCGTAGTTTGTACTGTTAGCGCTGTTAGCATCTTTAGCTACAAGCTGCCGGCCTCAGCGTCGCCATGTTGAGAGCTGTTGAGAGGCAATCAAATCCTTAGTAATTATGTACCTTAGAATGCTGGTGTACAAAAATGTGGGCTGACTTATGCAGTGGCAGTGTTTATGTCTCTGGTTGAGTGCGTTTGTAAAATGGTACGTTAAAATATACTTCTCTGATTGGCAGATTTCCGCTATGAGCCGTCCTATTGGTCCCACCAGCAGACAAGCCAGGAAGTGTTCCAGCCAACACAAAGGCCTCCCCCCTCGTCACCCTGTTGCTTTAAGGATCGAGGCTCCGCCTCTGCCCACCATGAGCTGCTGACCCATGATCAGCTCCGCAGATTGGGCTTCACAAACACTTATATCAAGTCTGGAACTTCACCTGCCCCCTTGCACCAGCACACACACCAATCCCTTGAACACAAACACTACCTGAGTCCAGAGAGCTGCTCACAGGTTTACAGCCCTCCCACATCTCCTTCCCCACCACTGCCCCCTTCAACCAGCTATACTAAGCCCTGTGTTGATCCGAGCATAGTCCCAAATGTGTCAACACCCCCTTCAACCTACCTGCTGGACTCAACCTCCACACTGCACACCTGGTAAGCAGACTTCCAGTATTGTAGCATTTTTATGATACACTCAAACGGCAGGTTGTAATAGTCATGGTTATAACAGGAAGGAAAAAGTGAACATGACACAGAAAGCAGACAGAAGTAACTGCATAGGATCTTCTGGAAAGGCACTCCAAAGCTGAGGAGACAGCAGTGAAGGCTCTGGATAAAGACTAGCTACTAATCAAGGAACAGCCTGGAGATCCTTTCCAGAGTCCCTCAGGCTGTCCAGTCCATATGGAACAAGGGTTCACAGATTTATTTGGGACATAGTTAAACCTAGGCTGTAAGATTTTGACAGCCAATGAGATTGAAATTGAGTGATTGCACTCTGGCAAACAGGAATTATAGTCACCCAAATGGGAATAAAAGCATTGTTCCAGGGCAGCCGAGGATAGAAGAAACCTCATTTTGCAACCCTGTCTCCAACAAAATAACTTTCCATCCATCCATCCATCCATTTTCTTCCGCTTATCCGGTACCGGGTCGCGGGGGCAGCTGCCTGAGCAGGGACGCCCAGACTTCCCTCTCCCCGGACACTTCCCCCAGCTCCTCCGGGAGGACCCCAAGGCGTTCCCAGGCCAGCCGGGTGACATAGTCACTCCAGCGTGTCCTGGGTCTTCCTCGGGGTCTCCTCCCGGTGGGGCATGCCTGGAACACCTCCCGAGGGAGGCGTCCAGGGGGCATCCGATGCAGATGCCCGAGCCACCTCAAATGGCTCCTCTCGATGTGGAGGAGCAGCGGCTCTACTCCGAGCTCCCCCTGTGTGACGGAGCTCCTCACCCTATCTCTAAGGGAGCGCCCCGCCACCCTGCGGAGGAAGCTCATTTCGGCCGCTTGTATCCGGGATCTTATTCTTTCGGTCATGACCCAAAGTTCATGACCATAGGTGAGGGTAGGAACGTAGATTGACCGGTAAACCGAGAGCTTCGCCTTTCGGCTTAGCTCTCTCTTTACCACGACGGACCGATACAGCGACCGCATTACTGCAGCCGCTGCACCGATCCGCCTGTCAATCTCGCGTTCCATCCTTCCCTCACTCGTGAACAAGACCCCAAGATACTTAAACTCCTCCACTTGAGGCAGGAACTCCCCCCCGACCTGGAGGGAGCAAGCCACCTTTTTCCGGTCGAGAACCATGGCCTCAGATTTGGAGGTGCTAATCCTCATCCCGGCTGCTTCACACTCGGCTGCAAACCGCCCCAGGACATGCTGGAGGTCCTGGCTCGAAGGAGCCAACAAGACCACATCGTCCGCAAAAAGCAGGGATGAAATCCAGTGGCTCCCGAACCAGATCCCCTCCGGCCCACGGCTGCGCCTAGAAATCCTGTCCATAAAAATAATGAACAGGACCGGTGACAAAGGGCAGCCCTGCCGGAGTCCAACATGCACCTGGAACAGGTCTTACTTACTGCCGGCAATGCGAACCAAGCTCCTGCTCCGGTCATACAGGGACCGAACAGCCCTTAGCAGAGGGCCCCCGACCCCGTACTCCCGAAGTACCCCCCACAGAATGCCACGAGGGACACGGTCGAATGCCTTCTCCAAGTCCACAAAACACATGTGGACTGGTTGGGCAAACTCCCATGAACCCTCGAGCACCCTGCGGAGGGTATAGAGCTGGTCCAGTGTTCCACGGCCAGGACGAAAACCGCATTGTTCCTCCTGAATCCGAGGTTCGACTATCGGCCTAATTCTCCTCTCCAGCACCCTGGAATAGACTTTCCCGGGGAGGCTGAGAAGTGTGATGCCCGATAGTTGGAACACACCCTCCGGTCCCCCTTTTTGAATAGAGGGACCACCACCCCGGTCTGCCAGTCCAGAGGCACTGTCCCCAACTGCCACGCGATGTTGCAGAGACGTGTCAACCAAGACAGCCCCACAACATCCAGAGACTTGAGGTACTCAGGGTGGATCTCATCCACCCCCGGTGCCTTGCCACCGGGGAGCTTCTTAACTACCTCGGTGACTTCAGCCCGTGTAATGGGTGGATGAACCTCTGAGTCTCCAGCCTCTGCTTCCCCAATGGGAGACGTGTCAGTGGGGTTGAGGAGATCCTCGAAGTATTCCTTCCACCGCCCGACGATATCCCCAGTCGAAGTCAGCAGCTCCCCACCTCCACCGTAAACAGTGTTGGTGGAGGGCTGCTTCCCCTTCCTAAGGCGCCGGATGGTTTGCCAGAATTTCCTCGAGGCCGACCGATAGTCCTCCTCCATGGCCTCCCCGAACTCTTCCCAGACCCGAACTTTTGCTTCAGCGACCGCCCGTGCTGCAGCACGCTTGGCCTGCCGGTACCCATCAGCTGCCTCGGGAGTCCCCCGAGCCAACCAGGTTCGGTAGGACTCCTTCTTCAGCTTGACAGCATCCCTTACTTCCGGTGTCCACCACCGGGTTCGGGGATTGCCACCACGACAGGCACCGGAGACCTTACGGCCACAGCTTCGAACAGCCGCGTCAACAATGGAGGCAGAGAACAAGGTCCATTCGGACTCAATGTCCCCAGCCTCCCTCGGGATCTGGTCAAAGCTCTCCCGGAGGTGGGAGTTGAAGACCTCCCTGACAGAGGGTTCCACCAGACGTTCCCAGCAGACCCTCACAACGCGTTTAGGTCTGCCAAGTCTGTCCAGCTTCCTCCCCTGCCAGCGGATCCAACTCACCACCAGGTGGTGATCAGTTGACAGCTCAGCCCCTCTCTTCACCCGAGTGTCCAAAACATACGGCCGGAGGTCAGATGACACAACCACGAAGTCGATCATTGACCTCCGGCCTAGGGTGTCCTGGTGCCATGTGCACTGATGGACACCCTTATGTTTGAACATGGTGTTCGTTATGGACAAACCGTGACCAGCACAGAAGTCCAATAACAGAACCCCACTCGGGTTCTGATCGGGGAGGCCGTTCCTCCCAATCACGCCCCTCCAGGTAACACTGTCGTTGCCCACGTGAGCGTTGAAGTCCCCCAGTAAAACAATGGAGTCCCCGGTTGGAGCACTCTCAAGTACCCCTCCCAAGGACTCCAAGAAGGCCGGGTACTCTGCACTGCCGTTTGGCCCATAGGCCGAAACAACAGTGAGAGACCTATCCCCGACCCGAAGGCGCAGGGAAACGACCCTCTCGTTCACCGGGGAAAACTCCAACACATGGCGGCCGAGCTGGGGGGCTATGAGCAAGCCCACACCAGCTCGGCGCCTTTCACCGCGGGCAACTCCAGAGTAGAAGAGACTCCAGCCTCTCTCAAGGAGTTGGGTTCCAGAGCCCAGACTGTGCGTGGAGGTGAGCCCGACTACCTGTAGCCGGTAGCGCTCTACCTCCCGCACTAGCTCAGGCTCTTTACCCCCCAGTGAGGTGACATTCCATGTCCCCCATGGCTAGAGTCACCGTCCGGGAAAAATAACTTTCCCATACAGCTAAACTACACTCTCGATTTCATTTCCAGTTTTTAACTTGTTTTTTTCTGGACCAAAGGGTTGCCGTTTGAAACATTGAAACACTTGGTTAACAAACAAAACTAAAACACTATGGTACATGAGTGACACTGAGTCAGTCAGTGATTGGTTGTTTGATCTGAGCTCTGAATCTCTCTCTCTCATTCAGCTCACCAGAGAGTAAAAAGAGGAGAAGAGCTGAGTCTCAGGATGCATCCACAGGAATCGAGGCCACTTGCAGTGAAACTGACGGGAGTCAAGGTGGCAGTGTAGGAAATGGCACAGAGGGTTTGGGATTCTATCAACTTCTGACTTGGGAACACTACAGACCGGAACATTGGAGCACTTTGTACGAAAGCAGCTACCAAACAATGTGGGTATAGAACAAGCTCAATCAGGGGTTTTTTTTCCACTTCAAATCTTACACCCAACACCAACACAAAGGACTTCATTTCAACCGGAATGACTTTTTCTTCCGTTCCAGGTCACCTCCTGCCTACCATGTCGACACAGACAAAGGCTTCAACTACTCTGCAGCTGATGAGGCCTTCGTCTGCCAGAAGAAGAACCATTTCCAGGTTACTGTTCACATCGGCGTGGCTGCCGAGCCACAATATGTCCGAACGCCAAGCGGGCCGCAGCGGGTTGACCACTTCCAGATAAAAGTGTTTGGGGTCAAGGTATGTACAAGAAGACATATAAAGCCATCTTGGACTTGGCCTGAAAAACAGTACAATTCCCACAAAACAGAAACCAGGGATCGGTCCATGACATGCCTACTGTAGCCTAAAAACTGAGAGCAGGGAGAATTGATAGCCTAGCAGCAGTTAGCACTGAAGCTTAACTTGCTGATCAACAATTGTGACCTCAGTGTGGTTGAACTTTCCTGTCAACAAAACCCAACTGACTCTGGGATGGATTTGTGCCTTGCTAGTATCTTACATGAGGCATCGCTATTTTGATTAAACACATCTAGGAGGTGTTTTCCCACAAATGTTCTTCCAGACTCCGATTGTCAGAGAATCCGATTTGTGGGAAATATAAACATTGAGGGTTCTTCCAGTATTTCCTCTGCGTGATACCTGTATGTCTCACTACTCACAGCTGGAGTCTCCAAGCCACCAGGTGACCATTGAGCAGTCTCAGCCCGACCGCAGCAAGAAGCCCTTCCGTCCTGTCAGGTAGATAATGGACAAAGCATTCCAACATATACCATGACCAGTTGCTGAAGCTGCTTGTTAAAAAAAGTTTCAAAATGTTTTGGACTTTCAATTGACATTGAGTGAAACAATAGAAATAGCCCATTTGCGTCCCTGTCACCCCTGTAAAGTGTACACAAAACCAATAGATTGCATTTTGTGTATATTTCACAACTTGCCATGAGGCAGGGCTGTGCTATTAGACAGAGCAGCTGAGATAGTAGGGGTGGGACAGGAGACTTCCTCTTGCCGTATTCAGCACACCAAGCCAAAATGGGCTCCTGTTGCCCCTTGTGGCCAATGGGGGAACACTTTGTAGCGCTGATAACTGAACTTTCGCTAAACCCCAACCTCCTGGTTACTATTACTTGACCATATGCAGTTAACAATAACAGTGTCAGATTTCCCCAAAGAAGTAGCTTCTCATTTCTATCCTGCGACACATTTTTTTTCGGATTCAAACAATTCATGAGTTAATGGTTCTTACCTGAAAACACTGTCTCCAGCAGACATTCCATAATTTCCACTGAATCACTTTAAAATGAGAAACTTGGATTTTAAATAAGCACTTGATTCAAAGCTTAACAGACAGATTGTGCCAAGTTACAAATTATGTGACACTAAGGAGGCGAATATGCAAAAACACTTAATTGAAAAAGCCATCAGTGTTGAGATTCTCCTCCTGTCGTCACTGACCTTGACCTTGTTTTACAAACAATAAACTATGGTCCTCCAGGGTCAGTCTGCCCAGCGGTAAAATCACCAAGGTAACACTCGGCCGACTGCACTTCAGTGAGACGACTTCCAACAACATGAGGAAGAAAGGGAAACCCAACCCTGAACAGAGGTGTGTGCGTGAGAGTATGTATGAATGAATGAACAGTCAGCGCTACATGCCAATTTTCTGTATTTGTAGATATTTTCAGATGGTGGTTGGTCTATATGCTGCAGTGGGAGGAGAGGAGACGTTCCTGCTCACAGCTCTGGTGTCGGAGAGAATCATCGTCAGGGTAACAACCCTGACTTTCAGTTCATTAGCTATAATCCACGAATCAATAAGGCAAAAAGCATGAACCACTAAAACTGTAGCATCTCCTCCCTGCAGGCCTCCAACCCTGGTCAGTTTGAGATGGAGGGGGACGCCATGTGGCAGCGCGGGGCAGTGCAGGACATGGTGGTCTGTCAAGGCCGAGTGGGCATCAACACAGACTTACCTGATGAGGCGTTAGTGGTCTGCGGCAACGCCAAGGTGATGGGCGCCGTCATGCAGCCGTCCGACTGCCGTGCCAAGGAAAACATACAGGAGGTAACAGGATGACATGTCACTGAAATGCATCATCAACACAGTTTAGTGATGTGGAGTAGTGTGGAATCAAGGGTTTAAACTCAGGTTTAAAAATTGTTGTAATCATTTGGGATAGTGTACTAAGTACACAACTCAACAAAATACATAACACAGGTGCAGTAATTTTAAGAAATTTTGCTGCAGAAAAGTGATATCATTATCTCTTAAAACTTTGGCTGAAAAAACTCATCCAATCAAAAAAGAGAAATAATTGGATGGCTTACCTGTTTGTCAATGCTTACTTCCTGATTGCGATCTCGAGCACGTTCAAAGACAAAATCCGTGGTTTTTCCAAATTACCTATTCAACCTTTAATAAATTAAATAAAGAGTAACATCACCCTAACATCACAGGATTTGGGGGAATTATTGCATTTCTATGAAATATGACATTTGGCAAATTAAGCAGGGAAGTGGCGCTATAACTCACAACAAAGGGCCTTTTTTAGGTTTTTTATTATCGAATCATCTTGTGACCAAGGATTTCCTTCGGGAAAACTTGATTACAAAAATAACATGATTTTTTTTAATTTTATGAATATTATTTGTTTGTGTTTGTGTTAGTGTTTTTTACCAAACTTAATAGTCAATTAAATATTTTAACAACAAACAAATCTTTTAATTAAGTGTAATGTGAGATTATTTTAAAGTCACAATGTGGAGAACGTTACTTTAATGCCCCCTATTGGCAAAAAATAGTAAAATATTCCACTTATTTCACTTACAACTGTAATTTCAAATTCTTTATCAAGTTGAAATGTAGTTTACTGGTCCTGCACGTCATTGTCTTCCACTCTGTTTGTTTGTCAGGTTGACTCTGAGCAGCAGCTGAAGAGAATCACTCAGATGAGAATAGTTGAGTTTGATTATAAACCAGAGTTTGCCTCCACGATGGGAATAGACCACACTCACCAGACAGGTGACATGCCACATTATTATTAAGTTGTTCTAATATTGAAAGCCTATTTTTTTTATTATACCAGGTGATGCTGTCCATATTTTGATCATTTTTAATGAAACACAATCCTGTGATATTTCAGGTATAATAGCTCAGGAGGTGAAGGAGCTGCTGCCGTCAGCGGTGACGGATGTCGGAGACATTTCCTGTTCTGATGGAGCCAATATTCAGAACTTCCTCATGGTGGACAAAGTAATCTTCTCATCCTCCTTTCTTCCTGCCTTCCTGTGTTTGGCCCAATAGGTTAATATTAATGTGGCATTTAAGATTTGACTTCAACTAACAGCAAACATTACAAAAAAATGAATTAATGAATTCATTAATCACAAGTGTTTGTCAGGGATCTGACCATCTTTTTATACTCCAATCAACCTTTCAACTGTTTAAAAAGCTTCAAATAATGATACTTTTATTTTATTTTATTCATCATCTTAGTTTCAGGAGATTCGACAGAATCTCACAGACTGAAACAACATTGTTCTGTGTACAGTCAAGAAAGAATCTGTGTTTCCTCTGATTCCCACGTCCTCCTCCCCATCCTCTTTGTCCTCCCCCAGGAGCAGATCTTCATGGAGAATGTTGGGGCGGTGCAGCAGCTGTCGAAGCTCACCGACAGCCTGGAGACTCGGATTAAAGAGCTGGAAGTCTGGAACCGCCGACTGGCGAAGCTGAAGAGTCTGACAGGAAGTCTGCGCTCCACCAGGTACCTTCATCCCTTCATCCATTCATTCATTCACATGTTATCATAGATAAAAAGTCATTCTGGAGCTGTTGTGTGGTCATGTTAAGAAAGTGATGCCTGCAGTGTATACCTTACACCTTAAGACTCTTTCAACCCAAAACAATAATAATTATGACTTATTATGACTTATTATGATTATAATGCGATTGGCTCTAAATGCGTTCACAAAAAAAGCATCAACAGTGTTAGCATTGAGCTAACTATAGTGAGTAGGCTAGTCAGCGTTGAGTTGAAGCATTTTAAAAATGCACCTCTAGATGTCAACATCAGTCAGTTTAGATGCTGAATAGTGTGGTCATTTTACTTCCCACTACAGCTAACGTGTTGTCTTTAATGTCCAGAAATACTTTCCTTCATTCAAGTAATAACAAACAAATGCAGTAAATGCTAACAAGATAGTTTCCATTACAAAGTAACAGTTAGCTTTAAAATTAAAGTCTTCTTACACAGAAACAAACCGATCTCTAATGCAAAATTATGTATTTGTTATTCAGTACAGTTTAGAAAACGGAGAACTCCATCTGTGTGTGATTGTAGGTTATAAAAGTACTGATAAAGTGTGTGTGTGTGTGTGTGTGTGTATGTGTGTGTGTGTGTCTGTGTGTGTGTGTGTGTGTGTGTGTGTGTTACGTAATAGCAGCATCAGGGTGTTATCCATGTAAACCACAGTTCAAGGTTGTCTGAGTCTCTGAAGGATTCTGTGTTTATATGAATGAATGAAGAGCTGCAGCTAAAAGAAAAGATGGATTTGAGCTGTGCTGTGGTTTTGGCCCTTCTGTTTCTTGTTGAAATGTATCGTGGGAAATGTAGGCAATGAATAACAGAGGCATAATCCCATGAGGCAGTTTGAAGGACGTCTTTACAAAAGAACTGCTGAACTGTACTTTAGGTCACAGACTGAGAGTTTTCATTTTATGGTGGCTGATTTATTGATACAATTATATTCTGTTACCTATTAATTATCGGTCAAAGCTCTTCACAAAGCTGGACTGTTTCTTTTTGTTATGTTCTTTGTTTTTTTGTAATTTTACTTTGTTGCAGTGCGAGAATTTAAAAAAAGTTAGATCTCTGTTTTGTAATCTTTATTAGCACCTATGGTGATAAGTGGTAATTGCAGGTATTTTATTGAATCTTCTGTAAACAGTGTCAGGAATTCCGAGGAATTTGGCCACAGATGCCCTCTTTTTAATGCTGTGAATGCAAGGGCAAAGGTTCAATCAAGCCCAGTTGCTAGGAAAAAATGCTGTACATTACTATAACCATGGTTACACAATGAGCAGGTGGAGTCAAACAAACATGACTTTCACCAAGGAGACAAGTTTACAAGTTCACGGTTGTAACGTAAGCATGTGACATTTATTTCGTAATATTACATATAGGGAGAGTTGTTATTTATTTACACTAGTTACGTTTGTTACGTTATTAGTTTGAACATCCATCCATCCATCGTCTACCGCTTATCCTGTATTCAGGGTATTCAGGGTCGCGGGGGGGCTGGAGCCAATCCCAGCTGTCATTGGGCGAAGGCAGGGTACACCCTGGACAGGACGCCAGTCTATCACAGGGCCGACATGTAGAGACAGAGAACCATTCATTCTCACATTCACGCCTACGGGCAATTTAGAGTCATCAATTGACCTATCCCCATCCCGCATGTCTTTGGACTGTGGGAGGAAGCCGGAGAACCTGGAGAGAATCCACGCTTACACAGGGAGAACCTGCAAACTCCACATGAAGGAACCCGGACCTGACCCACTACACCACCGTGCAGCCCCTCAAGCTTACAGCACCAGGTATTCCCAGGCGGTCTCCCATCCAGGCTGACCAGGCCCGACCCTGCTTAGCTTCCGAGATCAGATGAGATCGAGCATGCTCAGGTGTGGCAGTAAGCCTAGTTTTAACATGAACCATGATCATTTTTTTTGTTTTTTTACCAAAGCCAAGTTGGCTCAACATGACCTAATCACAAAGTTAACCACGTGCCATTTTTCACTTGTGACACTGATATGATATACATTTTAATTAAAGGGTAAACCAAAATCTGTCATTTTCTTCTAAACACGTTAAATGGGTCATTACATGTCTCCTTAACACATGTAAAAAGCCATTCAACCATATACTATGTAATTGTGGAGCTAGGCTTCTGAAAAGTTTCTGTGTCTTGGATTTAATGGGCGGGTCTGAAATCACTTTGGCGTTACGTAACGCAGTTGTAGTTAGCATAAGCCGTCCCCTGCTGTATAAATACTTTCGCTCAGCAGCTTCAGTTTTCCGCTCGGATAGTTTCACATACCGTAAATCCTCTAATACTATAATACCGGCCGGTCTCTAACATTGGCCGGTCTCGCTGTCGGCGGAGGTAAATAACGGCTGGTCTCTAATGGAGTCCGCAGCAAGTGTCCACAGGCATCATTATTTCCACGCTTCCCATTCATTGTCAGCCGCGCAATAACTTCGCGTCGCGGAAATTTTGGCTGACGCTATATTAGAGGATTTACGGTATGTAAAAAGCCCTGCAATGCATTCGCCTGACAGCGAGTGTGGAGAGACAGTGCGCCGCCGCCTCCTGCAAGCTCTCGAAAATCTTTTAAACTGAGCGTTGTCGATCTAAAATAAAGACAGATTCAGCAACTGCATAGCTTATTTCTTGCATAAAATGTTTTCAGAAACACGTTTCGGTGAACTATTGTCATAAAATATGAGAACGTTTCCAAACGAGCCACCATGTTGGTCGGTTTGTAATCCGGGAGCAGACAGGACAGCTGTGAAAGCGATCATCCAATCAGGTGCAGCCATGAAGTGGTCACGTGATTGTATGAAGGAGAGCGCCTGTCAACCATCCTCCTAGTGGCAGCCCACCAAGCGTGCAATACTGGCAAGTAGTAAACGTTGTTTAGCCCCTGTAGTCCCCCCTGCGCGTGGGCAGGGTTCCAGCGCCTCTAACTGACACGCCCCCAGCGTTTGCGACAGAAGTGCTTGTTTTTTCATGACTTTGAGACCTAATTTCATATATTTGGCAATTGTTTTAAACTCTCAAAGTTGGCAGGGTGAATAACAACACACTGTTCTGTGGTATGCCAAACTCAGAACACGTATTTATTCTTACTTTACCCAGACTTTAAACATGTTTTTGGTTCATACATCTCAAAATTCAATGTATCCTGTGTAGGGATAGGCTTTTATTGCTGATCATCAAAAAAAAAACCCACTCACAATAAGTTGATATGGTGAATTTCGTCCTGGAGCCAGACCTTGGAAGGGAGCTCATGGGGCCAGGCTGGAGTCTCTCGGTGGCTGGGGACTCTATAGTTCAAACCTCGATGGGGGTGATTACACTCGGGTAAAAAGAAGAGCAGAGCTGTCAACTGGTCACCAGCTGGTGGTGAGTTGGATCAGATCAGATGGAGGGGGAGGGAGCTGCAAGACAGACTGGGTAAACCCAAACGTGTGTGAGGGTGAACTGCTAATGTCTGCCAGACTCCTCTGTCTTAAATTCCCTTCTATTTGTGCATCCTTGGTGAGGTTAGAGACATGGAATCTGAGTGGATCATGTTCAAAACTTCAGTTGTGGAAGCGGCTGCTAGCATTAGCATTTGTGGTCAGATGGTCATGGGGGCCTGTTGTGGCTGCGACCAGAATGATGGTGGCAGTTGCTGAAGCAAAACAGATGTGGGAGGAGTTTGGGGAGACTATACAGAAGGACTTTCGGTTGGCCTCAAGGAAGTTTTTTGCACAGTTAGATGACTCAAAGGGAAAGCAGGGCAAACCTCCAGCTGTGTTTAGCAGGGGAGGGGAACTGCAGCCCTGGACTGGGGATATTATTGAGCGGTGGAGAGAACGCTTTGAAGCGGTGGAAAGAATGCTTCTCCTGAACCCGACCAACATGTTCTCCACAGAGGAGGCAGACTTTGAAGACTTGGGGGAAGGCTTGCCCATGTTTGGGGTTTTGAGACAGTGTCTGTGGAGTGGTAGACCAGGGTGGTGGTTCCTATTTTCAGACTGTGCTCCAATTATCTCTGTATCACACTACTTAGCCTCCTGTGAAAGTTTACTCCAGGGTGCTGGAGAGGAGGCTCCAACAGGTTGTCGAACCTTGGATGTGATTTGAAGGAATTCATTAAATAATAATAATAATAATAAAAGGATAATAATAAAAGGATTTCATTTGTATTAAATCATCCTCGGGGCACCACCCTAATACAAAGGGAAAAAATAACTAATTCACAATTTCATTTAGTCTCATTTAATATGCTAGCTATCAATTTGGAACTTTATTAACAATTAATAATTCATTTATAATCAAAGTTACCTTTAACAGCTAATATATCTGAAGGAATTCTGAATTGTTTCCCAGAGCAGAGGTTGATAGCGTTCATTTTCATTAACAAAAACCTAACGGTATGTGCAAATGGGTTTATTAAACAATACACATACACTAAGTCTAGGCTTCAAGGAAGGCCAGAATGCGCTGGTCCTCAGGAGCAGTTGCCTTGCCTTGCTTTGCCTTGCCTGCTGCTTGGGGGCCCACCCTCCAGGCTGGAGCAGTTGCAGGATATAGGGACCTGATCAACGTTGCAGGAGAAAAACAGAGTTCAGAAACCTCTTGCTTTACTAAAAGAGTTAGACACATTGTTGGCTCAGCCAATCCCAACCTCTGCGTTAAAATCCAGTTGGACGATTCAGAAATGCACTCTTGAGTTCACAGAAGCTGGTAATTCACATTTATTCAATAGTAAGTAGCTAGTTCGCTATCATTGAAAGTGAAAAATTGAATCAATTAAAAAATTTGGTCTCCAGGATGTGGCTGGTTTTTTAATGGTTCCCATTTTTTGTTCATCCTTTGATAAATGATCGGCACTAAAAAAAAGGATGTACTTTATCTGTGATGCAATTAAAAATAAAAAATATAATATTTGTTTCTTGACAAAATGTGAAGTAAAGTGATTGTTTGTTCTTTTAGGGCCATGTTAATGGTTTAAAGCACATTTTGATGATTATTATTATGATAATTACAACAATTCTGGACAGAATTATCCAAACATAAAATGTCCATGTTGTCCCATGCCTACTCCTGTGGTTCTCAGGAACTCACACAAAATGTTTTCTGTCTGGTGGGTTGCTCAATCACCATTTTGTTACCCCAGTCAGTGATAGACAGTGACTTCACACACTCCACAGTTTAAATCTTTGAGATTATTACTTGAAACTGTGAAAATGATAGATCATATTTGTAACAACAACAAAAAAAATCCACTGGATACATGGGTGATTTTAGAATAAAACAGGAAATTCTTGTGTTTTCTCCGAAAAGGAAACCCAGCAGTTTGTCAATGACGACGAAGCCCGAAACATGTAAGACTGGGAAAGTGTCGAAGGAAAGTTGGAGTCAGAAATACAGCCTCTGTCTGCAGCATAAAGTCTTCCAAGCCAGTGTCTTCACCCTGCTGGCCACCATGGCTTTCTGGTAAAGCATGATGTCACTTCCTGTTTTTACCAAATTGAAAAAACATGTTTATTGAGAAAGGTATATATGAATTTAAGACACATTTTGGTGTGTGTATGTCTGTGTGTGTGTGTGTGTGTGTGTGTGTGTGTGTGTGTGCGCAGCGTCATCGCTATCACTGCTCTGTACCTACTAAATCTGAAGGAGGAAGACTTTGACATCAACAGGTAAAAGACAAGCCTTTTATTGTATTAGGAAACACCATTTGGATCAACTTGGTAAAAGCCTAAACATCAGATAACTCCAAGCAAAAACCTAGCAACAGCCAAACAAACAGTGTCACCGCAACCCCAGAGTATCATCTGAGCAACCACTATCACTGGATCAACCCAGTACACCGACCGTTAATATTCCTTCTAAAATCTCAGAGTTACATGTTAGTATACGCACATAATGCCATAGAAACACCCAATAACACCCTGACTACCTGGTACCATCCTAGTAAACATCAATGGTCACCGAGCAACCACTAAGTATGGCCCTAACATTAGTACTCCCTTTATAACTACTGACAGTTTCCTAGAAACCACTCCGCAACACCCTAACATTATGATCTCTTTAACAACCTCTGGCAGTCACCTGACAACCACCCAGTAAATCCATTATCTGGGCCCATTTCCCATGCTTTGAAGAACACTGCAGTCAATAAACAGGCTGTAATGTAATGGCTCATGAAAATGCTTGTTTTTGCCACTGGCAGACTCAGATTATTATGTCTGACAACATTATGAAAAGAATTCTACAAAGAAATAAAATATTTTTCTTTTCGTTTGATTTGATCTGAGCTGTTGTGTCATGAGCAGACAACGCAGGAAACTTAAGAGTCAGAGAGAGGAGTGCCGGTGTTGTCAGAATTTGTTGTGTTGTACAGAAAGTACTAGCTAGCGAACACTGGCCATCTCCTGGTACCCACCTGGTAGCACGCTACAGTTAGAATTCCCTTTGTTGCTTCTGACAGTTGCCTAACTATAAGAAGTTAGCATCCTCTGGCAGTCCCACTGGACTTGTCCAGTACCATTTATATTCCTATAGCTGAAAGTCACAAAATACAATCTCTAACCTCTACAACCACCAGGTAACACCCAAGCAACCACATTCCAGCACCCCTCTACAAATAGACCTGCACATCTACCAGGTAACATCATAGTAACTTTACAACCACCTAGTAACAACATACCATTAATAGTAGGCTACTTTGTATGACCATTTTAACAAAATACTGTCCTGTTACAAGATCTTAGCAACCCCCTTGTAACATTCTAGCACCCACTGACAGTTGCCTGAGAAATATCACCCTCACATTTGATTGGCTAACATCACTCCACGCCTGGCGCCAAAGAGTTGATAATATTGTAACTAATATGTGCGTCTAAAAAACATGATGAGTGATGCAGGAGAGGAGCACACCCAAGGCACATTGGACCAGAAGACAACAATGACACGTTTCAAGTGACCTGTCTGGGTGTGATCGGCCCTTCGGCAGATTTAGAGACAACTAACATGCTGTGACATTTATGGGATTGTCACATTTACCAATAACATAACAATGTAATGACAACATCATTTTGGTGTTCTGTGTGGGATTGTGTTTTTTCTGATTTGTTGTTTCTGTGTCTTAGTAATGGCAGTGTGGATCCTATGCAGACCACAGCCATGAGCAACACAGGTAACCCCCACCTCACAACTCTGACTGATTATTCCTGTTCATATGGATCATCAGGATGTCAGATCATCTACAGTTAGCCACTAATCAGTGAACGAGTAGATTGTCATATTTCAGAAGAAAATCACAGGCACTAGAATTATGTAAACTAAGTAATTCCATTTGTCCTATATATTTGTAGCAAAGGTAACTGAAAAATAATTGAATAGTAAGGGTTCAGGTAATTTTTTATTACGGTATTTCCACTTCTTTCCAGCAGTCCCACCCACCAGTCCACCAGGCCCCTGGCCGCCAGACGTGGACTTCTGTGACCTGCTGTACTGTGAAAAGGTGTACTGCTGTACTTCACCTGCAGGGGGCAGCATTGACTCAAACATCACCAAAACTGAATCAGCCGGAGAAGAAATGTCTGATGTGACAGGTAACTGTATACAAAACATGCATCCATGCAAACAGAAATACAAAAGCAGTGAAATAGTCAGACCTGCATACTCTCTGATTGGATGTCACTGTGGTGACAGTGATTCCTGTTGTAATGGTTGATGTGTATTTGCTCTACAGAAAGAAAAAAAGAAAAACTTTATGACGAGCTGAAAAATCACAGAGACTGTGAGTGTTCACTTTCTACATTTTTAACCAAAGCCACATAGACAAACACGAAGCTTTCCCCGGTGGATAAAGAGGACCTATTGTGCTGCTCGGCTTCTTCCCTTTCCTTTAGTGTGTTTATCATGTTGTGCATGTAAAAGGTCTCCAGGGTGTCCAAGCCTTAAAGGAAAACACCACCGCATTTCCATACTGAACTATGTTCTGCCCTGATCTTAGACGAGGTGATACATACCTCCCTCTCCTCTGTGCGTGCACTCAATGGCTCTTGCGCGCACTCCGCGCAGCGCTAATTTGCTAGCATGTAGCTTGTCCCAGTATATTCCTTAGGATCCAAAGGGGGGTGAAGTTAGAAGCGACCAAGCACTTCCACGTTGTCCCTATTTAAATACGGTTACGTGAGTAGTTACACGACCCAAGTTTGGTTACACAAAATGAAACATGCCAATTTTTCTAAGCGGATAACAAGGATAACTATATAGTATGGCGGAATAACAACTGGAAGCACTTCGACGTCGGCGCAGTAATATCATCACTCCGCTCCCCCTCTTACTTCCGTCAATAGAACCTACGTGACCTGCACGCCGCCGTCTGCACTACCTGTAGTAGTTTGTGCACAGTTGAGGAAGCATCAGGTTGTAGTAAGATAGTTTGTGAACAATCAAACATCATGGTTATAACGTGCATCGTACAGGGTTGTGAAAACAAGCAGAAGGTATAGTCCCGTCATGTTTTGAGTGATGATATTACTGCGCCGACGTCGAAGTGCTTCCAGTTGTTATTCCGCCATACTATATAGTTATCCTTGTTATCCGCTTAGAAAAATTGGCATGTTTCATTTTGTGTAACCAAACTTGTGTCGTGTAACTACTCACGTAACCGTATTTAAATAGGGACAACGTGGAAGTGCTTGGTCGCTTCTAACTTCACCCCCCTTTGGATCCTAAGGAATATACTCGGACAAGCTACATGCTAGCAAATTAGCGCTGCGCGGAGTGCGCGCAAGAGCCATTGAGTGCACGCGCAGAGGAGAGGGAGGTATGTATCACCTCGTCTAAGATCAGAGCAGAACATAGTTCAGTATGGAAATGTGGTGTTTTCCTTTAAGTCCATGTCCAAAGGGAGTTACCCTCCCCCACAGGAACACTCCTGAAGTGCTTTAAACGCCTCATTTGAAATCTTGCCTTTTCTTCAGTAAAGTAGTGATGTCACCAAGTAAAACATGTGCATAATATCTGCCCATGCACTAGTTTGTCATGACCTCAGACAAAGCTAGTAAAATTTAGCTGAGCATGGAGTCTCCATGCTGAGAAGATGCTGTTTTCTTCTGAGCAAACAGAAACGTCCTCTGTATGGACTTCTGATGGAGTTGAAGAACTAGTGCAGTACAACTGCTTTTTATCTGGTTATGATATTGTTATATTATGTGATATTTCCGACAAACATGCTAAGCGAGCATTTCTAAGTGTGTGGCACGCCGACCCTGGGGGGCATGAATGCGCGACTGTGGGTAAATGTTGTGGGAAACTAATATTTTGACATTAGAATCTTTTTCACGATGGAAGAAACAAATTGTGCTTACATGTTAGAAGTCTGTAGCCTGGCTGGTGAGATGAGGAGAGACCAGTGAAGTCGATGCACTTTTTCTTTCATTTTTGGAAAAGGCGCACAGATGTTATTTCAATTAATGTAAAAGTTAAGGTCAAACAGAGCGTTTCAGAGAGAGCCTGAGAATATCTGAATAGCTAACCCGAAGTAGAACATGAACCAGAAAAGCAGCAGAATAGATCCTCTTTAAGTGGGATGCATGTTAGTAGACGGACAGCAGTAACTCTTCTGATTGTCCTCTTCACTACTACTGTGTTGTACTGCTGTGTTACGACGGGTAAAGCCCGCCCATCACTCCTTTAAAATGAATATAAGAAATGTCTAAATTGATTGACAAATCATTTGCGAACAATGTGATATATCTATATAATTATGTCTCTATCAGGGACGAACACCACCATTCATTCGTTCATGATCAAAGAGAACCAGCAGGTGATTGACAGTAAATACTGCCTAAGAGATGAATGTTGGTAAGTGAAGAAACACACCAAAAATACATAATAATTACAATGCAATTGTTATACTATATTGTCTAACAGCTAACATTACAGCAATACTGACTATGAAAAAGCATCCACATGTTTTAGGGCTTGTTAAAACAAGTTCACATCTTTATTGATTAAGGTTGATCGATCATTCATCAATGATTGATGATGAAGTGCAAATGTGAAATTGTGTCCGAGACACTATATACAGTCATATTCAATGGTATTCATATTCTTTACATAAAAACGAGCAATATAATAATCTTATAAGTAAAATTCCTGCAGTGAAAATGTGACCCGACGGTCTGACATAATGGAGGGACGTGAGCTTGTTGGGATCGGAAAACAGGCATGGCAATTTGAAAAGGGTCCCTTGACCTCTCCCCTCAAGATATGGGAATGAAAATGGGTTCTATGGGGACCGACAAGTCTTCCGTATAAAGTGGGCATGTCTATTAAAGGGAGCGTGGGGATATCTGTACATGGAAGACTATGTATAATACCAATAAACAGTCTTGGAATTGTATAAAGTGGGTCTGACTGGAAAGCTGGGACTCTTGTGGATCCAATGAACCTGAATGAATTCATGTGTGACGATGCTTTTCCACATTATAGGCATTTCATTGTAGTGATGTTTTTTGGAAGTTGCCGTCACTGTATAAAATTAGCTGTTGTGACCTCTATATGATCACAGCATCGTGAAACTTTACAACCACCAATGAGAGACATTCAGAGGATGAATGCTTTCATGGTTAGGATCAGGGCCGGCCCGTGGCATAGGCCGTATAGGCAAATGCTAAGGGCGCCGTCCATAGGGGGGCGCCACGCCAGTGCCACAAATGGTAAAAAAAAAAAAAAAAGGGTTTAGGTCGACGTGTGGGGGGGGTCTCTGCCGATGATTGACGGGGGGCGATCGTCTGAGACACCGGAGTGTCGATATTTACTTGACCGCTAGAGGGCGCGCTATTTTGAAACGTAACATATGGTCGTAATTCGGTGCTTGACACACGACCTATGTGGTCGTTTTCTCGAGGAGGACAGTCTGCTTTTTGGACGTCATCACCACATCAAAAAATCAACACAAGATGTCAAAACGGCCAAAACTGTCCGGTGCCCAGGGAAGAAAAACAAGAAAAGAAGAGGAGGAGGAACGAGCAAAAGACAGAGGTAACGTTACATGAAATTATTTATCTGTTACAGATAGACACCTGGCTTTTTAGCATTAGGATAACGTTGATTCGCTAATTGCTAATCAATAAATAGCTAACGTTAGTTGACTGTTTTAACGTCAGTTAATATTGTGGAGGGGGCTAAGTTGTTATGGAAAGTAATAATGTAACGTTAGGTAATTACAGTACTCCCACCTTACATTCCTCAGGGACATTTGTATTAGATCTTTTAAGCAGGTCTTTACATTTGTTTACATTTTTATTGCCTTCTGGTTAGCTCACGTTTGCCCTGCTGGTAATAGTCACTTTTCCACCCCTTTATATATTATAGTTGTAAGCCTAGTTGTTAAAGTGCACATCATTAATGTTAATTAAGCAATATCACATGAGAGAGAATGCTGTTTTGAATATGAGCACTGCTGTGATTCGATCAAAGATAATCATAACATAACATTCTCATATGATATATTACTGCTACTTTGCATTCTGCTATTCAGCATTTCACTGTAATGATGACAATAAATTGAATCTAATCTAATTTGCATATCAGTTAACATCATACATATATCTCTTTGGTTTTTCATTTATATTATATCATTTCATTTTATTCCTGGAATCATATGTTTTTATTATTAGACTGTAATACTCAATGGTGTCACATACTCCTCTCTTCAGATGCACTGTTGAAGTTTCTAAATCCCACCCCTGGGCCATCTACCACATCTACCACTGCTGCCTCCAACTCAGCAGCACAACCCAGCCATGATGCAGCATCAGCAGCACAACCCAGCCATGATGCAGCAGCATCAAGCTGTCTTCCTGTTGCCCCCACCTTTAATATCTTGTTTTGTGCAGTGCCTTATTTATATTGTATTTTTTTATTTATTTTATGCAACTTGTTGACACGTTTTATTTTGTGTTTAGTTAGATCTTATACTTAAGACTATTTATGAATGTATGTAAAAATGATTGTATTTCATATATTCATTGTATTTTTTGTATTCATTTATTTATTCATAATTTTTTTATCTTGTTAACTATTCTGATTGTGAATTTGCTTTCTTTAAGTAAAAAAAAGGTCAAAGACAAAGCTATTCGGTTTCTTGTGAGTATATACACTACACTGCCGATGCAAGGGGGGCGCCACCTAAAATCTTGCCTAGGGCTCCAGATTGGTTAGGGCCGGGCCTGGTTAGGATAATTAGTTTGTCAATACTGTGAGACACCAAATCACAGCCTGACTTCTTCTGGGCTGTTCCTCGAGCTCCTGGCGTCTTCATCTTGGTGGGGTTTTTGATCATTTTTATCAATACACCAGAGTTAATGTGTAATAAGAATGATCATATACTAAAATGCTAATGTTCTAAGACCTTTTACACTTTCAGAATATATTTTAATGAGATAGTGAATACATTTTTTCCCTTTTTTTGTATTTATGGATAGAAGAACTTGATACTTCTGAGCTACAATTAATCTTCATTTTCGGAGCTTTGATATGAAGTTCACCACTTCTATGTGGCATCTACTGTTGACCTGATATCGCCCCCTAAAGTCCCTCTGTGCCCACCAAAAAAGACAAAAGCGGGACTAGGTCCACCTACCTAGAGTATATAAAGGCAGATGAGGTTGCTTTGTGTATCAGCTACAGTATGGTTGCTCATAAGCTGAAGAACAGCACTTAGACCAGGGATCAGGATATCAGTATATTTTTCAAATATACTGCTGATCAGCTGATCCATAACAACATCACAGGCAGAACAACAACAATAGAAATCCCATGTAACACTAAACAAACATGTGTGATCTGTCCAATAGATAATGTATCAAATAAACCTAGAATATTGGACTGAAATCAATAATTAAGCAAATAAAAATATGGTTACTGTCTACATCGGTCTAAGAGGGGGAAGTAAACATATAAGCTTATGTACTTAGGTACTCAAAAACAGGACTCTATGGGTGTTACACCTATTATATATATTATTATATAATATTAGATGATCTATTAGTGTGTAAGTAGGATATTACTGTTATTTATTTTACAGGTCCCATTAACTTCCTTTAATTTTTTGAGAAATGATTATGAAGGAATTTGTTCCAATTATAAAGGAAAATAGACATGTTCAATTACTACACTTGCAATTAATTCATTCCAATGAATCATAGTTTTGTTGTCATTAACAATTTTTCTTCCATGGGAATTACTCTTTAAATTACTCTAAAATATCTAAACCGCCTCAGATCATCATTTACTTTTCCTATTATTTACATATCCTTCCAGGAAATTCCTCTAAAAAGAGAAATGATGATGATGACTTTGCTTGCTTGTTTTAAACTGTCATAAGTGTATCTATAGCCTGAAATGTCAACTCACTTACAGATGAAGTTTGTGGTGACGAAATAATGATGAGGTGTCTTAGTTTTTCACTTGGTTGGTGCAGCAGGGTTTTAACAAAGCTGCTTATTTCATTGTTTCCTCCAGGCCAGGTAGATACACCTACAGAGTTCCCATCAGCCCGTTTGTCCCAGTCAACATGAGAGTTACCCTGCTCATGAAGTAAGTACTGAAAACACTATCAGGTCCAAAACAACCTCATGAAAACAACATCTAGGATGCAATATCATTCTGTGAACATCTGAATGTGTCTGAACGGCTGATTCATAATTACCTGATTATTTAATTAGATTTGGTTTCGAAATATCAGCTAATCATTATGTTATATGGGTCAAACTGTATATACAAACGCTTAACTTATTTTGAGTCTAATATAATAATGAGGTTTTGGAAAAAAAAGCTTAACTTAAAATAAAACGAAGAAACATGTTTACATGCATACATTTTCCTGATACAAACAGAGCAGAGTTTGCAGTAGGAATATTAATAATTAACTGTTTAACCGTGTTATCAGTTAAACAGATAGAAGTTCAGGGCTAACTCCCTTCACTA
The DNA here is from genome assembly GCF_963514095.1 of Eutrigla gurnardus. Classification (NCBI taxonomy): domain Eukaryota; kingdom Metazoa; phylum Chordata; class Actinopteri; order Perciformes; family Triglidae; genus Eutrigla; species Eutrigla gurnardus. The sequence goes on from NC_139932.1 coordinate 2,719,534, forward strand.
TCAGCTGGCTGTTTAGATATATATTTAAATTTTAAATTGTATGTATGTATGTATATGTATGTACAGCTCTGGATTTTTTCTTATATCAGCATCTCTACATTTATAGCAGATATTACAGTTTTTTACGAGTCTTATGTCTTATGAACTAGTTTTCTAGTCGAGGTCTGAAAACACTATGTCTTTTTGTTATTTTGACCAGTTGTCATTTTTCTGAAAATAAATGCTAGAAATGTCAATATTTTTATTTACATTTTGGAAGAACTATAGTTTATAGGAGAAAGCAAACATGTTAATTTTACTAAAACACATACCTAACCAGAGAAAGTGATCATTTTGCAGTGGTCTCTCATTATTTTCCAGAGCTGTACATGTGTGTATGTATAATACAGTTTTTTTTAAAGGTTATTATATTTCAATATATTTGTTTAATTGGCTTTAATAATAACAACCCATAATTATTGGTTTTAATCGGTAAGTGAATCGCCAGATGTCAAAATTACTTAGGTTTAGCTCAGCTAATTACTTAGCTAATGTTGGCATCCAAAAAGAAAGAAAAAAAAGGAAAGTACACATAATTAGTACATTTGTAAATTGTTCTATAATTGGGACACAGTGATAACTATCTGCTCACATATACATACCTGTGTAGTTGCTAATGCAGCAGATTAGCTAACATAGCTAATTAAATGCAACACTGGAATGTAAGCATTTGCATTGGAGTATTAGCTAGCCCACACTTTGGGCCCTAGTTTCGTGGCGCAGCGCAGGGCGGCGCAGGGTGGCGGAGCCGGCGCAATGCAAGTTTCGACCCGCGCAGCCTTGCGCACTGTCAGTTTGGCAGTTTGGTGGATCGCCTGCGCCAAGATGGGTGTGGCGGCGCAGCAGGGGGAGGCGTCACAGATTCAGCTTTGCGTAGCGGAAGTTTTGTGGCAAAAAGCCTCGCCGAGACTGCGCTGAAAGCTCGCCAGCTCCAACCTGGTCTACTCTCGGCGCAAGGCTTAAGTAAAGCCATTCATTCCAGGCGGATCACTATGGCGTTATATTTGTGCCACATTCATGAAGGAGCAATGTGAGATTTTGAGCGCAGAAAAATATATTTTGCGAGCACAGAAATGATATTTTGAAGAGAAATGATAGGCGAGCAAAACATAATGTCATTTGAGCAGGCAAAAATATATTACTCTCACTCAGTTTTACTCATGCCCTCTCTCAAACTCTTGCTCGCTGCGCTGCAGACCGCTGCACTCGCGCTCTCAATCTGTCCCTTCTGTGCGCGCTCAACTTTGTCTTGACGCTCGCTCAACCTGGCACAGCGTTACAAATGTGCCACCATAGCAACCAATCAGAGACTTGGAGAAGCTCAATTCTGATTCGCTGTTACGTATCCAATCACAACGCTTCCATAACACGCCGAACGAGTGGGATTTTCTACTGAAATTACCAGGATAATTATTTTTGAATACATATTCGTTGCGAAAATTTACAAAACCAACGAGCCCTCCAGCAATAAGGGGATTCCGTGGCCGTCTCATTTCTTGAGAAAAAAATAATTTTCAATAATGAGACGATCACTACATCGTCCTCACTGCTATTTTTATTTTCAACGATCCCGATCGGATCCAGGTGGACTTCAGTGATGGTTTTTGACGGACGAAGACCCCACCGCTGCCTCTCGTCGGCCGGCCGGCCACCGCCGCCTAGCTGTCGCCGGCCACTGCAACTGATCGCCGGCCAGACGGCCGCCACGGCCACCGCCAACTGTCGCCGCCCATCGCCGCCTATCGCCGGCCACCACCGCCGCCGGCCACCAGCCAACTGTCGCCGGCCACTGCTGCCTGTCGCCGGCCGGCCGGCCGACGAGAGGCAGCGGTGGGGTCTTCATCCGTCAAAAACCGTCACTCAAACCAAAGCGCCGTATGACAGTCTGAAAACTATAAAGATGCGGAGATGAGGGACAGATTGTGGCGAGCGATCGCCGAGGAGTTTGGGATCGGGGACGGATTGCAGCCTGTTCAGGTCTGGTGGATCGCGGAGATGTGGGGTGCCGGTAGTGCTGCAACCTGGTCCTGAAGTCCACCTGGATCCGATCGGGATCGTTGAAAATAAAAATAGCAGTGAGGACGATGTAGTGATCGTCTCATTATTGAAAATTATTTTTTTCTCAAGAAATGAGACGGCCACGGAATCCCCTTATTGCTGGAGGACTCGTTGGTTTTGTAAATTTTCGCAACAAATATGTATTCAAAAATAATTATCCTGGTAATTTCAGTATAAAATCCCACTCGTTCGGCGTGTTATGGAAGCGTTGTGATTGGATACGTAACAGCGAATCAGAATTGAGCTTCTCCAAGTCTCTGATTGGTTGCTATGGTGGCACATTTGTAACGCTGTGCCAGGTTGAGCGAGCGTAAAGACAAAATTGAGCGCGCACACAAGGGACAGATTGAGAGCGCGCGTGCAGCGGTCTGCAGCGCAGCGAGCAAGAGTTTGAGAGAGGGCATGAGTAAAACTGAGTGAGAGTAATATATTTTTGCCTGCTCAAATGACATTATGTTTTGCTCGCCTATCATTTCTCTTCAAAATATCATTTCTGTGCTCGCAAAATATATTTTTCTGCGCTCAAAATCTCACATTGCTCCTTCATGAATGTGGCAAAATATAACGCCATACTTGCGCGGGTGGGCGAGACGGGAGGTGTGCCTGCGCGCCTGCGCGGTGCACGAAACTTGCAAAGTCCAGGCGGACACACCCCGTCGGCGCGGCGCAGGTGCGCTGAAAGCTGACTGCGCCTGGTCTACGAAACTAGGGCCCTTTGACTAAATGGAGTTAATTCTTCTCAGTTGTGTTTTAAGAACTGAAACTAAAGACATGACACTAAATGGTGTATTTGTTAAATCTTTTCATGAACTCTAGTTCCACTGAGCTGCTGGTGGTTCATCTGTGTAGCCTTGATGAGTCGGCGGCCTGCTCTGCCCTGCTGGATATGAACACCATCACTGGGAGCGGATACCCGTCAAACACACAGGTAAATATAAAAGATTGGCGTAATCTGTTGATTGATCTCATTCTGACGTATCACAGCTTTATTTGATACATTTTTATGAAGTTGGTTTGAAAGTTCCTGGATCAGACTGACGTGGTTGAAAGCAAAACAGTTTTGCATATGGAAGCATTATTGCTGTTCTTTGTCTGTAATGATGAACAGTGAAAGCCGTCCTTCATACAGAGGTCTTCAACATCTTTAGGCCAATGACCCTCAAGGCTGGTGGAGGGATTTATATATGTATCTATTACATATAAAATTGTGTTCCTTATTACAGTTTTTCTCAGTCGCTTTGGTGCTTTTCTCACATCACGATTATTTGAACAGCAGTTAGTGCATTTCTCAAAACAATTAGTGCAAACTGCAAAACCTAGTGGATAACCTGCAAAAGCACTTCACTTGCTCAAAATGGATAGTCCATTCCTCCAAAGCAAGTATTCATGTCAGTGAAACCGCTAGTGTCATCAAAATGAGAAGTCTTGACACCATCGTTTATTAACAAGATATTTAAATGGCTTTGTCATGTTTTCATTATGACAGTTTATTCTCTCAGGGCCTGTCCACACGAAAACGTTTTCAGTGCGTAAACGCAGAAGTCTTGTGCGTTTCGCCCTGCCGTCCAAACGGATCTGGCGTTTCCGCGGCGTGAAAACGCATCTTATTTAAATCATTTTATATAGGCCAAGTGCTAGGTAGTTTCAATTAACTATATTAAGAAATTATATAATAATTTATCATAATTATCATGTATTGATTTATATTTTGTATTTATCATTTAAAGCTGCAAAGAAAGACAGTTATACAATAAATGTAGTGGAGTTTAAGTACAAGGTAGCATAAAATGGAAATACTTATGTCAAGTACCACTAATTTGTATCTGAGGAAAGTACTTTTACACAATATAACAATATAACAGTTGATGAGACATACATTATATACATGACAGGTCTTTTAAGGCTAATTTGATTGTTTTGTTTTCCATTGAACTAAGCTAAGTGTGCTTTAGAAACATGTTTCAAGGGCAGAGCTGGTCAGAAAGCAACAACAGCCAAGTCTTTATACTTTTGTTGTTAGTCATACTTTTATTTGCAAAATTGAAGTTACGTATCATAGCTGTAATGCATGGATAAGTCCATCAGTCTACCAATTATTTAATCGACAGAAAAATAAACTAGGCCTGGGACAAATTTCATGTCATGATTATCCTGAACAAGCCCTGTGATAGACTGGTGACCTGTCCAGGTGAACCCTGCCTTCGCCCAATGACAGCTGGGATCGGATCCAGCCCCCCCGTGACCCTGAATACAGGATAAGTGGTAGACAATGGATGGATGAATGGATGGATTATCCTGAACAAAATTATTGCGATTCACAATACTATACTGATAATCATCAAAATATACTTAAAACACAAGTTTTTTAACATACTGGAATCACCTTACATTTACTTAAACAAATATTTGTATTGCATCAGACCTTATTGTAGTGGACATCCTTGACAGCGGGGGGGGGGGGGGCTGGAGCCGAACCCAGCTGTCATTGGGCGAAGCATGGTAAACCCTGGACAGGACGCCAGTCTATCACAGGGAGACATGTAGAGACAGACAACCATTCACGCTCACATTCACACCTACGGGCAATTTAGAGTCACCAATGAACCTATCCCCATCCTGCATGTCTTTGGACTGTGGGAGGAAGCCGGAGAACCCGGAGAGAACCCACACTTACACGGGGAGAACATGCAAACTCCACACAGAAGGAACCCAGGGCCGACCCAGGAATCGAACCCGGGAGCCTCTCGCTGTGAGGCGACAGTGCTACCAACTACACCACCGTGCAGCCCTTAGTGAAAACAATCAAATGATATTAAATAAGATGATCATAAACCATAAGGTCTCCCTGCATTAACAAATGATAAATACATTTAAAAAATGTATTTTTTTGCCAGTATTTTTAAAATCAGGCTCTTTTTTTGCTGGCTGGAACATGAGTGAGTATTGAGCAGCATGACTAAAGGCTAAGGATGTTGAAATCGCTCCAGGTTAAAATATCACTTTAGTGATTTTTAAAAACGTGAACCCTGGAGAATTAACCATGTAGATTCCCAAGTTTGTCAAAATAAAGTCTGTTTCTAATTTTTCTAGATATTTTAAGCTAGCAATGGTGAGAAAGAACACACTTCGATTGTTTTCAAAATAAATCTCTTACTAACAAATAACATGACGAGGATCATTTCAAACATTAGTGGTGCTTTTGGTTTGAAAGAGGATGTACATTGTCGTCCCTCTCTTCAGCCCACTTTTAATATTTTGTAACCTTGCGCTTAAGAAGCTCTACCTTAAGTCATTTAGAAAGGGATGGTTGGAGAAACATGAATACAAAGGTAAACTACGGTCTACCTTTAGAGTCTCTGTAAACCACTAAGAGACAACGCTATCAGGAAACCCGTGTTCTTCCCACACCGCTGTCCTTCCTCTATGAATCATGTTCATGGTCAGGAAAACTGCAATGGAAGAGAGTTTCATAGATGGATGATTGTCATTCAATCAGTCTATTTCATTCTGCTGATATTCATGATGTTGAAATACACAAGTTGATAGTTATGATAACTTGATCCTGAAAGCCTGCGCTGCTGTTTTGTTCTAGTCGAGAATATGAACCAGTTCATTTCAGCTGGACTATGTAGGTCCGTCCACTAGAGGGAGTCACAGAGGGAAAACCTGAATCAAACCCATTAGAGACCCTGGACAGTTTTCCTTCCTATTTTTGGCATTTAACAGTTCTGCTGTGTTTGACGGATCCGGCCTAACTAGGCTTGTCTAGTTCTTCACTTCTCCACCATCATAGTGAACTAAGATGCTTTTTAAATTCATGCATGATGATATTTATGATTATTCTGATAATAGAAATTCACAAAGGTCAATTTATTGTGAGCTTTTTTTTCACAATCCACGATACAATCCCTTCTTCCTTAATCCAAACAGGGTTCAGCCCAGCTGGTGCCTGATGTTACATCTTGCTTTTTGTTGATGAAACATAGAAGTGACTTCTGTGGTTTGGTGTCTGTGTGTTTCTGCAGGGAGAACATGAATGGCCTCTTCACGTCGCTCGTCTTTCTCACAGCTCGTATCACTTTCGCTCCACGGTGGCTGTAAGAAACTGATTATTACATTTCCTGTCCTCTGCTTCCATAAGGAAGGGTTTCATACAGCACAACACAAGATAAACATAAGATAGATAGATAGATAGATAGATAGATAGATAGATGGATAGATGGATAGATAGACATTTTTATATAATAGACTGTTGCCCATAAAGTTGGAATATTTCGTTTTCAGACATAATCTTAATAATTAAATGCATCAGTAATCACTTTTGACCAGGTACCATGATTTACATTATGTGTCACGATCACCCAGGTAATACGCCATAACATTTGTTTGGCGTTTTAAAAGACAAGACATTTGCAAATTATTCCAACTTCATTAGCTGACCCAATATAGATCTGAGCCGGGGAGGGCCTTCCAGGAAAAAAATCCCAAACTAGAAATGGTAATGGAATTTTTTTTATTTTTATCAAGGAACCACATCGCTTCACTTTGCAACTTTGGATCAACTTAAATTTTCAAACTAGAGACTCTTCCACTTGCCGTGATTGAAGCCTGCTGTGGATGACCTCATCAAATTATACATTATGAATCATCACTTTATCATAGAATCTCATAACAGACATTGAAGCTGTAAATTGGCCCAGAGGAAAAATGAATACTGCATTTCTTTCTTGAAATTAAAAACAAATAATTCATACACATTTCTATGTTAATCTCAAGAAATATCCAAGTTTTTTTTATGTTGGAATTTTTTTTCCTCAGAAAGAAATCAATGAGCCTTTTGTAAAAAAGTGAAAACAAGGGTTTTTAATGACTTGCATCTTCAGTAGGAACCAGTGATCTTGAGACGAACTAACATGCTGTTAATTTTGGTCTTTTCATGGGTTTTGTTAACATTCAGAAACAGAGAATACACTGTATTTGTTTCATTTGGCTATTTCCCTTTTTAATCTAATCCAGACATTTTTTATATTTATCATATTGATATAAGTTATAACATGTTCTTGTCTCTATCCTCAGGGTCAAGCAGACTGCAGTACTGACCATCACTACAGGGGGGCGCTCTTCACTGACTACCACTTTCATTTCTACAGACGCTGCACAGACTCATAGACAAACATTTAAAGACAATATTATTATTAATGCAAGTATATTAAATATCTGCTGTTCTAACACAAAGATCAGAATTTGAGACTTTGAAGCTTATTTTATAATGATTTTGTTTGTCTGCGTTTATGGGTTTTAACACTGCAAATTCATCTTTATTGTGATAAATACGTTTTGCTGACACAATGTTCTGCGAAATTGCAAAGAAAAACGGGGTCCAGTGGAAGAGGTTAGTTTTTTTTTGAGTTTTAACTATATATTGACATCCAGGCCTCAAAGAATTAGCTTAAAATGAAACAGATGTACAAAAATGTATGGGTTTCTTTTTTTCCTCAAAGCAGTGATTCCAACCTGAATTATCTTATTCCCAAGATAATGCAACTTCTCTTTTTCTGTCTTTTCTCAAATCGTTGTCTTGTTTTATTTGCTGTGGCGTACAGAATGGGATTTACATCCATGTGGAATACATTTTGGGAGTATTTTGAACACAATCCTGACAAAGACACTCCTTCAAATGTGGGAATCGAAGCAAAATGCATATTAGTTAGAAAACAGTGATCACAAGATGTTAAATGTTCTTATTAAAATAAATATTGATGTAGCTTCAGGAGTGTGAAACTATATGCTAAGCCGAACCTGACTGAATCCTGACTGCAAAATGAAAACTAATAAACAATGACATGTGTTTAAAAATCTCACTGCACATCTATCTTGACTTAAATTCAAACAGAGCATCTTGTTGGTATACGTTGCACCTGGTGGTACTGTAATCAGCTTTGAGTTGGTCTCTAGATAGGTCTTCCTCAACTCCATTGACTTCTTGACAGGGGCGTAGCCATCATTTCAGAAGTGAGGGGGACAAATTGTTCTGAGGTCTATTGAGTGATTTATCATCATCTCCTTAGTGGCTAAAGAACCACATAACTACAAACAGCACAGCACCAGGGGACCGACTTTAGTTCTTTAGAATTATATACTATCAAAATCTAAAGTCAAAATCTAAAATCTAACTAGTTACTACCACCGCACCTAGCAAGCGATTCAACATAACTAACAGTTAACAATTGTTAACTAGCTTAACTTGATAGGCCTATATTGACATGTATTAATTAGAAATCATTGAGCTAAACATTATCTACATGCAACAGAAATACTCAACTTACATGGTTTGTTTGGAAAAACAGTAAGGTTTTTTGCCTCTTGGCTGCTGGTTTGCTGAGCATGGTGAACAAGATCTGAATCAATGTCTGTGTGATTGAAATCACAACACGACAGCGGTGTTTGCCGCCTGGCTCTGCCTGCTCATGGTGCGTTTGAAGATGGCTCGGAAAAACGCGTTTCCACGTGTTAAAATTAATTGAAGGGTTGTAATGGCTGTAAAAAGTGCGGGGGACAGAGGGCACAGATACGGGAAGTGCGGGGGACATGTCCCCCGCGTACCCCGCGTCCGCTACGCCCATGCTTCTTGATGAAGGCTCCCCTTTCCTGTTGTGTTGTAGTTGCAAGCATTCCAGTATCCGTGTGTGTGGCGTCGAGTCTGACTTTCTTGTAATCGATCCAGGCCGTGCACAGGTTGGTCTGTCTGATCTTTCCGTCTCAAGTGACTGATTTGTCAACCAGTAGCTGGTGTTTGGCTCCTCTGTGCTACTACCAACTCCTTTCTGGGTAGCCTGAGGGGTCTGTGCAATATTTATAGCCCCATTATATATAGGCCCAGAAGTACTGCACAGATCCCTCAGGCTACCAGTCCTCTAGTAGAGGACCCGAGGTTGAAGGAGGAAAAGGACTGTCCATGGGGCGAGTGGGGGATTTATATGTATTGTTTCTATAAATATATAATCCGTTCTTTATATTGTGTTTTGTATCGATATACTGTATAGTGTTGATATGTAGCTTCACTGTGTATTTACTGTGTTTTTGATAACCAGCAGCTGTGTTCCAGCCCCAGTGCTGTGGGTGTGTTTCGTGCTGTTTTCTTTGTCCCCTTTAGGTGACACCTTCATCCTCCCCCTCCTCCTCGTCGGTGTGTGGAGCGTCACACCTGAGGCTACCTGCCAATTAGGCGACTAGTATAAGTGAGTTACTGTTACCCGTTGTGTCCTTTTCCTCCTTTACACCTGGTTTATTATTTAACTCTTTTACTTCCTTCATGCCCTAGCCATACAGGGACGTAGCAAGCTGTAACAATAATTTCCCAATTTGGGATTGATAAAGTATCCGTCAGTCATTCTGTCGCTCTCTATTACCACTAACTACTGTAGAAGAATGAAGTGAGGAGTAAAAGATCTGCGTGCAGCCATACATCTACAAAAGTAACGATCATTTTACTTAAAGCATCTGAAAACTTCTTCCACCACTGAGTTTGAAACGTCTTGTAGTACCTACGAACTACGGGAAGACTTTATGCAACACGCAAAAGGAAAATGAATGAAATATATTGAGTTACTACAACGCACAATGGTGTAGTGGGTAGCACTGTCGCCTCACAGCAAGAGGATCCCGGGTTTGATTTCCGGGTCCGCCCTGGGTTCCTTCTGTGTGGAGTTTGCATGTTCTCCCTGTGTAAGCGTGGGTTCTCTCCGGGTTCTCCGGCTTCCTCCCACAGTCCAAAGACATGCAGGATGGGGATAGGTTAATTGGTGACTCTAAATTGCCCGTAGGTGTGAATGTGAGTGTGAATGGTTGTCTGTCTCTAAATGTTTGCCCTGTGATAGACTGGCGTCCTGTCCAGGGTGTACCCTGCCTTCACCCAATGACAGCTGGGATCGGCTCCAGCCCCCCCGTGACCCTAAATACAGGATAAGCGGTAGAAAATGGATGGATGGATGGATGGTAGACAATGGATGGATGGATGGAGTTACTACAACAGACGTTTGTGTATTGTTGATTTGGGTGCCCCTTGTGGACGGAAGCAGTAGTGTTTCCCTGAGCATCAGCCACTCATGTCATAAATATCTACAGCTGCCAGAATCCCTTTAGAATACTTCTCATTTTACAGCAGTCTTACAGTCTCCCCGCTCAGTCCTGGTTCCTGTGTCAAAGGCATCAGTATTATATTAGGATTTTTCATAACCAGTAAAAGCTTCCTTTACACATGGCAGTATTTGGATATGAGGATGGTTTTTAGGAGGCAGGGTTGGTTTTGGTAACATGTGAACTCCCTCTGCTGAAGACACACACAGAAACACACACTGATGACTAATTCAG
>NC_139932.1:2732500-2997500 GCF_963514095.1 Eutrigla gurnardus
GTAAAATACAATGCAACTACAGATATATACTGTAACTTCACAGTTGCCATGCCTATGGAATTACTGTGATATAGCAGTATGTAGCTGTATGTAAATTACAGTAATTGTCTGTATTTTTAATTTTTTACTGTAAAAGTAATGCAACTCAGTAGCCAGTAATTTACTCTTAATTTACAATTTAAATAATACAGTAAAATATTGCAAATTTGACTTGCCAATGCTTTGGATTTGCAAAATTAAAAATAAAAACAAGAACAAAGGAAACTGTCACGCTGGTGAGGTAATGTCTCGTCTTGGGTTTTTGTCTTGTCATTTCCTGTTTTATTTTGAAAATAACTCCCCTCTCGTTTCAGGTCACTTGCCCTTCCTCCATGTGTTCCCTGGTCTGATGTCATCCCTGATCCCTGATTGTTGTCACCTGTTGCCCATTATCCCTCTGTGTATTTAAGTCTGCGTCTTCCCTTGTCTTGTGCCAGTTCATCCTGTCAGGATTCGAGCAAGGAGGGAGGACTCAGGCGCAGAGGCAGTGTGAATGGTGTTTATTTCCAAAAAACTCAAAAGGTGGCAAACGTACAAAACAGATCCAGGAAAAACAGACTAACACTAAAAAACTCAAACTACAAACAAAAGATCGCTCCAGAGGGAGGAAAACATGACTATGAACATAAACTGCAAAAAAAACAACTTAACTGAGATTTCTCGGGTGGCTGTGACCATGACGTGACAAGAGATGTAGGACGAACTGGCACAAGACAAGGGAAGACGCAGACTTAAATACACAGAGGGATAATGGGCAACAGGTGACAACAATCAGGGATCAGGGATGACATCAGACCAGGGAACACATGGAGGAAGGGCAAGTGACCTGAAACGAGAGGGGAGTTATTTTCAAAATAAAACAGGAAATGACAAGACAAAAACCCAAGACGAGACATTACCTCACCAGCGTGACAGAAACAAAGACAATACTCATTTTAACTTTTTAATAATTATAAAAACTATTTTACAACATAAACATGAATTTACATTTTGCCAATATATTCATTCCCTGTCTATAAATCAACCAATCTTTTTTAACTATCAATATTCAATAAACCACCAAACATTTTAATCCCCACAGTCAGCCTTGACAGTCTTGTTTGACATGAATCAATCAATATTAAATCGCTATCGAATTTACAAACGTCAATTTACAAAAACTTCTCAACATATACAGTATAAAAATACAGTATAAACAATCAACAACTTGTGAACATATACAATATGAACATTCTGACATAAACTACGCAACAATTTCACATTTAAACTGACCACTCGAAGTCAACAAGCTTTCTTTGTAGAGTGCTCACATTTGGATTGATGGCTCCATGCTTCTTCTTCGACGTGGACCCCATCTCTGGGTTAATGCCCAAGAAGCACCTGTAAACAATAAGCAAAGACAACCATGGATATAAGTTTATTCTCTGTGGGGCAAAGCTTCGCGGAGAAAAACAGCTTTGAAATGGGTTAGTTGCTGCAGCTGGAGGCTAACGTTAGCTTACTTTAACTTTGACTTTCATGCTAATTCGCGGCAAAAACACCGCGTATTCTCGGTCGAATAACTCACACACTATGCCTCCCAACGACATGCGGAGACCATTAAACGAATACACATGATTTAACCTTTCCAAAGATATAAGGTTACAGCCAAAAAAGTGGAGCATAAAGTGAGTTACCTTGATCCAAAAGATCGTTCAGTTACTAACTCACACAACTAATAGACAGTTGTGACAAGCTGTCTAATATTTTAGGCTAATGATGTTAACCTTACCTTTGAGTTCTTCTATGGTATGTGTGTCGGGTACAAACAGTATCCACCATGGAAGAGAACGGCATCGATCCACCAGTTTGCCTCTTCTTGATCCCACAATGCAGCACGGTTAAAGCGTTAAAGTTTTACAGTAATTTGTTGTGTTATTACAGAGGATGCTTTGAATATAGTATTTTACTGTGAAATAATACAGTAAAATGTTGCGTAATCCTGGTATCAGTTTTTTCACAGTAATTGACTGTGTCTGCATCGATTTCAAAGTAAATTCTAAATTACAGTATCATATTGTGATTATTACAGTTAAAGCCTGTAAAGTGCTAATACAATAATTTATTGTGAAATATTACAGTTAAATATTGTTAAATCCTGGTAAAATTTGACAGTGCGGTTAAGTCTTTATACATGCGATGTTTGAGTTTTGAATGAATTAATAAAAAATTTACCAAATAAAAACATGGATGGAAACATTTGCTGCTAACTGCAGAGGAACTGGAAACTCAACAATCTGATAAAAGTGTGTGTGTGTGTGTGTGTGTGTGTCTGTGTGTGTGTGTGCGCGCGCGCGTGCATGATACTCTCCACTGAAGCACGACCTTGGGAGAGGGATACATTACTGAGATCAGACCTGAGTGTAAACAAATCTGAATGGAAACTGGTTTACATGGAAGTGTGTGTGTGTGTCATGAGCTCTCAGCACAAAGATGCATCTTGATGAAGTGAAACTTAATCCGATCATTCTCTCTTTCTCAGTTCCTGTTTCCTCCCTCCGATGGTCCGGCAGCAGACGGGTGCGGCAGGTAAACCAGATGTGGAGCAGGCAGAGAGACAGGAAGCGAGGTGTCTGTCTGATCCGGCGTCGCTGGCTCTGTACGAGCAGCAGAGGGAGCTGGAGGACAATAGGAGCCTGCTGGAGGAGGTAGCTTTTAAAAAAATACAATCACACCATGTCCTGAGTAAAAAAAAATTTAAAATCAACTTTTAAAGGTATTTTATATATATATATTTGAATATTTACTATAATTTCAGTTGGGTCGTATTGAGGCGGAGCTGCGGGAGTCTGTACGTCTGGACGTTGAGCGTCAGCGAGAAGCTCAATTCCTCCGTCAACAGGAGAACAACCTGCTGAGAACGAACCTGTGTTACCTGAGCCTCAGCCAGCGAGTCGCCAAGTACAAACACACCCGACTCGTAGACTAGTGCCATGTTCACACCAAACGCAAGGGTCATTCTCGTGTTGTGTTCCCTGATCTTAAGATCATTTGCCTTTATTCGTCCCTTAATGCACCGAAGGGGAGGGGGCCTTTCCTCCAATGTAGACACCAACAAGGTTTCAAATGAATAACCACTAGTGCTGCTTTGTACATGTTGTAAAAGTCCTAGATGCCCCAGGAAACCAAACACCACCCAGTCTGGTTTCACAACATCATCCAGTGTTACGTTTTGTTTTTGATCGGACCCAGAAGCAATGCCAATGAAAGGGGAAGAGGAAGCGGGCTGGTGATGGGGCAGTGACGGGTATGTGTGGGATGTGCAGGGGCAGGCAGTTGAATACAGTGCAGATGCTGAGGTAGCCAACCTGATGACAGCTGGATGGTGGAGCAGAACTGCAACACAGGCCGAGAGTTAATAACACGGAGTCAGGTTGAATAATCTGGTGTCGTCTAGCAGTCCTGAATTCACTGTATCTAGCAAGAAACACGTCATCCTTTTAAACAGATAAATGGATACTGAAATAACTCCATAATGATGGTGATTCGTAAAAAGTCATGCTTCGTTAGGCCTGTCTGCAAACAAGCAAACACATTTTAAAATGCTTGTTTTCTGAATGGAGTCTGGATTGGTGGGTGCTAGGCTATGCTAACATTGTAGCTGCGTTACACTTATAAGAACGAGGCGCAGCTCACTCTTGGAATAACATTTATTTCCTGTTGGAAATATGAAAACACGGGTCAGACAAGGAGCTCTCTCTGTGGCATACACACATAACTCGCTCGTCACTTCAGCTCTACTCTATCGTTTAAAACCTCTTACATAGTTATTATTAACAACAATAGGCCAGATAACACACATGACCCACGTATGCTACTCTTGGTATCATACACACTGTTACAAATACATGTTTCCTTACTCTTACAGGGACTACAGGCAAGTATTAGCAAGTTACGCTAGCTATGAAAATACTGTTGTTTTAATGAATGGTAAATAATACATTAACTCAGATGACATAAATACATGACAATAACAGTTCAATAATGACACATTACTCCCGACTGAGCGCCCTCCTTCCACCTCCATGAGTATGAGGAAATACGCTCGGCTATGGCGTTAGCATTTAACAGGGATTAGCATTAGCTTAGCCTGATACAAAAGGTTAATGCAGTTTCCTAAAACATTTACTCTGTTTATCCCATTTCACACCGCTTGCTCTCTCTTCTATGTCCTAATCACACATAGCTATGAACGTGTTTCACTACACAGAAGGTGTCATTACAACGTTGTCCGCCATCTTAGCCACAGGTGAAGCAGCGCACACACACAAAGGTAGCACGATCAAATCCAATGTCACAGTTGCAAACTGATGCCCTAATAAAACACACTACTGTTATCTATGACCCGGGGGACATTTATAGTAAGCTTACCTGTTGGAAATATGAAAACACAGGTCGGACAAGGATATCTCTCTGTAGCGTACACACATAACTCGCTTGTCACAAACTGACTTCTACTTCAGCTCTACTGGCCAGCTACTGATCTGCAGTCAAGTGTAAAGCTTAGAGCGCCCTCTGCTGACGAGGCTGAGTTTAACCGGAATAATATCCCTCACACAAAACATATTCCTTCAGAGTACCATGTGGTATAATATTTTCGGCAATAGTAACAGTAGTTTGTTCATGTTATTAGACTTTAGCTACATTCAGTTCAAAATTTAAAGGGGGTGGGGGGGGGGGGGGGGGTAGTTATCACAGGGCTAACAGGTAGAGACAGACAACCATTCACACTCACATTCATACGGGCAATTTAGAGTAGCCTAATCAAAGAACCTATCCCCATCCTGCATGTCTTTGGACTGTGGGAGGAAGCCGGAGAACCCGGAGAGAACCCACGCTTACACGGGGAGAACAATCCACACAGAAGGAACCCGGGACCCTCTCGCTGTGAGGCGACAGTGCTACCCACTACACCACCGTGCAGCCCTACAAATAGGCTTATCTAGACATAAATACGACAGAGACCTTGTTATTTGTCCCATTTAAAAAACATTTATACACATAGACTGGTCTGGTCCTTGGACTAATTTGAGCTACTATCTAGAGCTCCGGTTGACCACCGATGGATGAAATATTAGTTTCCTCCATTTTTGGTTCAGCATCGTCAGGGCAACAGGAGGAGAGTCTCAATGCTGATAGGATTCGCATCACGTTGTGTCAGGCACGAATATGGCAACGACGCACATTCCATGTATTTGCCTCATTTGTGGCGTGAATTCATATATGTTGTGTCTTTGCATTGAGTTTGTATGGAATCATGCCACATGGTACACTTGCTTGGTGTTTGGTGCACTTCACCTCATTGAAGAGTATATGATCCCTCCACGTCAAGGTATTTCCTTTTGTGTGCTCCACAGACCCTGGGTCAGCAGCTACTTTAGGAAGTTCCCCATGCACATCTACTGCCTTCCTGTCCAGGCAGCCAATCACAGAGGCCGGAGGCAGGGCCTGGTGAAGAGGAGATAAGAGGAAATATAATTCAATTTAAACTTTTTTTTACCTGAAAAATAAATATGTATAGTCCATCATTATTCCATTTTGTTCTCATTAAAAACAGATTTCTGCATCAAAAAGAAAAAAAACTTCACAAGACATATTTGAACCCATTTTAAAGGGGACATATTAAACTCCTTTGTAACAAGTTAACATAGGTCTCAGATGTCTCCAAGCTGGGTCGAGTAGTGTGCATAGTGTTTTGTGCAATAGCAATGTTTATTTCTTTACTATTTATGGTATGCATAACCTGTTCTTTAATTGTTTGAATGAAAACCTGTATAATGTTCAAGGCCTTTTCCTTATACTCATAAACAATCCAACCATTATATCTATCTCTTTACAAGCTGCACAAATAATGAGAACCAAATGTGTCATGACACCTGTTTATTTATTTTTGGTACACCATAAAATCCACCCATCCATCTAAGTCTACCGCTTATCCTGTATTGTCCACAGTTCACACCTACGGGACATTTACTGCATGTTTTGGACTGTGGGAGAACCCGGAAAGAACCCACGCTTACACAGGGAGAACATGCAAACTCCACACAGAAGGAACCCGAACCCGACAGTGCTACCCACTACACCACCGTGCAGCCCACACCATAACATATAACATAAATATACATACACACATATATTATAGTTAGAGGTGGGTCAATAACGAAAAACTCAAGTAAGAGTATTTAGAATAATGACAGTAAAAAGTAGTTCAGAGGAAATAGACAAAATATAAAATATCAATTTGCAAATTCAGATATCGTTTATTTATTCAATATTCTCTTCTGTCAGACTGTCACTCATTTTCATAATTAAGCTTTTGAAACCAGCAGTAAACAAGCACTATCTTTGACCACTTCAAATATTACTTGATTAACATTACTCACAAAGTTTACGCGGTAATGCAAGAGATGTTTCGTGCCCCTGATGATCCGGTGTGCACTTTTTCAATTTTCTTCAATTTTTGGACGAAGTGGCTGCGCCCCTGGCAATCTGAATACCACCAGAAGGGGGGAGGGAGGCCGGGCTGTGGGCTTTACCCATGACAGAGCACCCGCAGCCGGCCTTACTCCTGGGTGTAATCCTCGATGACCAACTATCCTGCACCCCCAACATCACTGCTGTGGCTCGATCCTGCAGATTTGCCCTCTACAAACATCCGCAGGATTCGGTCTTTCCTCACAAAAACGCAACGCAACTCCTGGTCCAAGCACTGGTCATCTCCCGCCTTGACTACTGCAACACTCTCCTGGCTGGACTCCCGGCCTCTGCAACTAAACCACTGCAGCGTATCCAGAACGCTGGAGCACGCCTCATCTTCAATCTACCCAAATTCTCCCATGTGACCCCCCTCCTCCGTGACCTCCACTGGCTCCCTGTCGCAGCACGCATCTAATTCAAGATGATGGCCATCGTCTTGAATCAATTGAAACGGCACCCATCTACCTTCAAACACTGGTCAAACCACACACCCCGAAGCAAGTGTGAAATCGCTGAAATCAAACAAATGTCGCTCAGCAAAGTCCAGACTCTTCTCTGTTCTGGCCCCTCAGTGGTGGAACGAACTCCCGACCAATGTCAGGACAGCAGAATCATTTGCCATCTTCCTAAAAAGGCTCAAGACTCACCTGTTCAGACTTCACCTCGACTCTGCATAGCATGACCCACTAACACCCCCCCCTCCCCCCCCCAAAAAACCTTACCTATAGCACTTTGATCATAGCACTGTTGTTCTTAAGTATGTTTGCTTATGTTTGCTGAACAGCTACTACTTTACTCAGACGAGGATCGAACACTTGTTTCTATTTTTCAGCTCTTACTTTATCGGCAATGATATGTTGTGGTTTCTTTGTTTCCCTCTTTTGACAAATGTACTTATTGTAAGTCGCTTTGGACAAAAGCGTCGGCTAAATGACCTAAATGTGAATGTAAATCTTGAAATGACAAAAAACAAAGCGCTAAAAAACATATAACAAACCAAGAAAACAGTAGCGTACAACAAGGCACAGGCGAGGAGAACCGGTTCAGGTCCACCAGAAATTACTGTCTAGTAATGTGCAGCAAAACCGCGAAATGAGACAAAATAATGGGCAGAGACAATAACTGGTTTGCTCAATTAATGGAACGGCCAGAGCAGTGTTGTTTCTGGGCTCTCTTCCTCAATGATCGGTGTGAAGTTTGATTGATAAATGAATCCGCTGAGACAGGCTGGGTGGGATTGATAGAGCAACCTTTATTAAAAACAGAATTCTCAAGCCTGCATCAGACCAGGTTGGCCAACACCTATTTTCTCCAAAGTCGGGCAAAGTTCCTAATGAACTTATGCCTGCTCTACCTGGGAATCCTACTGAGCATTCGATTAGGAAATCCACACGAAAACCACCCTCCCTTTCTGCATGCGCGTGCCTTTTTGAAGTCCTTTCGCCTGGACCTACCTACTTCTCCTTATTGGTCATCTTGGATGGATTGAGAGTCCATCCATCCAACAAGGGATCGAGGAGCCTCCAAACCATCCTAATAGGCTGGGATAGTTTACCTTCTATATGTTATCTAAATCTTCTGCTGTCACCCTTGGGACCTGCAAGCCTAAAGCTAGGAAGACCATCTATCTGTACTTATATGGAAATGTATACATTAAGTAAGCTCTGACCCTCTTGCCATTGGCGCAGAACTGGTTCAGCACCTAATAGGGCCTAAACATCCTGTAGCCAGCTTTAACGCTCACACAGGGCTGATTTATGACTAAGGCAGCCTGCAGATAGTTTAACCTAAACAATTCACATGCCTTACAGCTTCATGCAGAGAAGCAATCATTCCTGGGTAAATCATATCTCAGAATGTGTAAATGAACAGATACCTCAGCAGAAACCACATGATGTCGCCACTAGCAAGAGACCAACAATCACTCTGCAGCGATGCAGAGGACCTCCGACGTTCCATCCAGACCTGAGACGTCCAGACCTGAGACACCCAGACCTGCAACATCCAGACCTGAGTCATCCAGACCTGAGACGTCCAGACCCTAGACATCCAGACCTGAGACATCCAGACCTGAGACATCCACGTCCGCGACCACTCGTGTTCCCAGGAAAAGAAAAAATACCTGAGTGAACAGTCTCAGATAAACATTCACTAAAAAATAAAAAAAGAACACAAAAATGGAATATTTCCAGGCTGCGTTGAATATATATTTTCTCACTTTTATTTTCAATCAATTTCAACATAACAGTGTGGATCAAGTTCAGTAACTGTATTATTGCATGGCTGCTTTATCTGTAACGAGGATTTCTGGTTCGCATGATTGATAAAGTATGATTTGTGCGGTGCTTCCTGGTTTAGACCTGCTTTTAAGAGGTGGAGAATTTCCACTGCTAAATAGATGTGCACTCTCACTCGCAGTTTTTGTAAATACCGGGGAATATATAATTAGGCCCACTTAACACGTATCCTCCCATCTTTTTGCAGGGAACTCCCACTTTCCCTACAACCCTTCCATGAGCACAGATTTAAAGTGCTTCTTGCCTTTTTCCACTCATGTGGAACGCAATCTGCGCTTTCACCCAAGTGCACCCTGTTTTTAAATACCGTTCCATGTTTTTATGCACTAGTTGCGAATGGATTGCCCCTCAAGTGGCCGCAAATGCGTTAGTAAATCTGGCCCTGACTCTCAGGGTAAACCTACATGAACTGAATCACTTTATCTTGACTTTTTTAAGGAAGAAATGATGCCCTTCTTTTTTGAACATCCATCTTTTCAGATACACTTTTATATTTCTTAATAAGGCATTGTGTTTAACTGCTTCACCTTAAGTTTAGTGAAATGAAAAATCATTTCTCCCAAATCTTCAAAAAGAGCATTTAAATTGGAGAATGTTTAGCCAGACAATCTACTTTAAATACTGATCAGATCATGTGCTACCAGAAGGGAGGATGGTGGTTGTATAATGTATAGTGAGATGTCATCAACAAACAAGCTGATTTTAGTCTGAAGGAACTCTAAGACGACACCTGAGATGCCGGAGATTATCAATGAGGAACACAAAAGACTGATAGAAATGTAAACCATCTGTTTTATGAAATCATATACATTAAGAACTGTATGTGTTTGACTACTAAATGTTTTATTTTTGGGAGTAATAGTTTGAACTTTCAACAGTAATTTTTCAAAAGTAAATCAAAGTTTAATGCTTTGGTGACGGGAAGGAAATGTTGTAGCTTGGAGTGTGTGTGTGTGTGTGTGTGTGTGTGTGTGTGTGTGTGTGTCCTCAGTGAAGTGTATCAGTCTCTGCAGTAGCTTCCAGCTGCAGCTGTTCAGTCTGACTGAGGGAGGAACGGAGAAAAATATGAACAACTGTTCATTTTGAATTTAGCCTGTATGTTGTTGAACATGATATTATCTGTCCTAATATAAAGTTTGAAAGTGTTTGTAAATTTGGCAATAAAAATATGTTTTTTGGTCTTGGTTGAGCTCATGTGTAAAATAAGTTCAAGCATTTTAAAGTTGTTTTAAATGTATATATTGTGTCAAAGCAACAAGAAATGTGTTTATTGTATCTAAATGTGTTAAGAGTTTCTGAAAAATGTTAAAAGTAGTGAGTAATGAGGTCCTTTTAATCATTGCTCAAACTTGTGAAGAATTCGGAACACTTGGTTTTAGAGATAAAGTTTAAAGATATAGGGAAGATATAGATATAGGTTGTAGCTGTAGTGTGTGTGTGTGTGTGTGTGTGTGTGTGTCCTCAGTGAAGTGTATCAGTCTCTACAGTAGCTTCCAGCTGCAGCTGTTCAGTCTGACTGAGGGAGGTTTTTGTACGATGCTTTTTCACTGTGTGAACACATACTGGCTGTTGATGTAGTGAAGACTCTGACAGTAGTAAACTGCTGCATCTTCAGTCTGGACTCCACTGATGGTCAGAGTGAAGTCAGAGTTTGATCCACTGCCTGTAAAACGATCTGGAGTCCCTGATTGTCGAGTGCTAGCATAGTAAATAAGTAGTTTAGGAGGTTCTCCATCTCTCTGTTGGTACCAGGCTAAATAATTTGATGAATACACCGCCTGACTGGTCCGACATGTGAAGGAGACGGAGCCTCCCAGAGCAGAGCTCACTGCTCCAGGCTGAGTCACTGTGACCTGTCCTCTGGACTCTGAGGACACAGAGACAAACACATAAAGCAGCGTCATGGTTTCATGGGCTTCATTTCAGAGGGAAGGATGTTGATAGAGGAGAGGAGTTTGATTCTCTGGACTTTACCTGTGAAGCAGCAGCAGAGGAGAGTCCAGATGAGGACGGAGGACAAAGTCATGTTTTTGATGAGGACCATTTCTGTGTCTTCTGTTGTCATGAAGGACAGCTGTCAGTCCTCCAGGGTTCAACTCTCAGGACTATAAACTCTCCCAGAGCACTGGAGCATGGTGCTGCTGATGCAAAGTGGCTCTCTATGGAAATGCTCTGACTGACTCCAACAGGGACTTGGATTACTCTGATGATGCTGTTTATCAATGGATCAATCACTTTATCAGAGTATTGATCAGGAATGTGTCAGTGCTCATTTGTTTGACTCTTTGCTTTCAGTTTGATGGACAAATGTTTCTCCAGAATATTTGATGAAATCATCCTAAATCACAACCACACAAACCAACATCACTGTGGGACAAAATTAAACAAAGTTACTGCCCTTCATTCATCATAATCTACAATAAACATGAGTTTATGATCATTATTTACATTTGACAGGATTTATTGGAGAGTTGTTTGTTGCTTTACCAAAAGAGAAATCATTCTTCCTCAGATTTTTAAAATTTCACAAACACAATGCTAAAAATATTTTATGAATCAGTTTTAGACATTGTAACCAGTCATTACATAAACTGGGTGAACTGGGAATGTGTGTGGTGAGATTGTTTGTGTCAAAGTCAGAGAGCCGTGTCTCTCTACAGCCAGAGGTTTTTGTACGGCGGCTCCATGACTTTGTATCACTGTGGTGGACTTTTGGTGGAGGAACCAGACTGGATGTTGGACGTAAGTCAAATGTTTAAGATTTTATTATTTCCGAGGCATTTTTTCTTTTTTTCTCTTCTTTATTCAGCATGAATGGAAACATGATCACCTTTCCATAATGTTTATTCTTCAACAAATATTTGATACTAAGAGGCAAACGTTACTTCAGATAAAAAGTATTGTCATGAAAGTAAAACAATGAACTAGAGATGATTTATTTATTTCCAACTTTAATGGTGAAGCTGCTCTTGAGGGCTTGTAGGTTTAGTTCAGTGTGTCAAAGTCAGAGAGCCGTGTCTCTCTACAGCCAGAGGTTTTTGTACGGCGGCTCCATGACTTTGTATCACTGTGGTGGACTTTTGGTGGAGGAACCAGACTGGATGTTGGACGTAAGTAAATAAGTCATGTTTGAAATTCATCTCTTTGATGTTTGAGGCAGATACATATATCTTGTTTTGATTGTAACGTTTTTCATATTCATGTTTTTATTTCTCCTTCTTTATCATGGAGACTAACTCAGAGCAGCTTTACTCAACATTTCTTCACACATTCCAGTCAAACTGACATTTACAAAGCTTTCAGTGTGATGAAGATAAAACTTTAAAATGTTTTACACGACCAAGTCTAAATGTTCTTCCTCAATAATAACTGTTGGTGCATAATCTTTTCATCTTGTCATATATTGTGTAAAGTCTTTTAAATAGTTTCAACAGTTTTTAATAATGACTTAAATCTACATGAAGACATTTGACCGTATCAGTTTATTTTCTCTATTTGTTCATGTTTCCACTAAATCATTTAAAGTCATGTACAGTTCAGGTGTTGATGTTTCATTTCCAGTGTAGTTTGATATATTTCAGCTCATTCTGTACGTTGGTTCTCTCTGTGCTGATATGCATGAGAGGCTTCTTAAAGGGAAGTGAAACAATGTGTGAGTGAGTGAGTGAGTGACTGCTGCAGCAGAAAAACCATCTGGCAGAAAGTCCTTAAAGGAGAAGATGAACTCTCACACGGTAAAGGTGTCCAAGTGTCTGGTGGTTGATGGACAGCTGTGTGGTCCCTGTCCTCTAAGCTGATTGGTGTCTCCTAGGTGATGTCCGTCCCACCCTGACGGTGCTGCCCCCCTCCAGTGAGGAGCTGCAGCAGGGGAAGGCCACGCTCATGTGCCTGGCCAACAAGGGCTTCCCCTCAGACTGGAGTCTGGCCTGGAAGGTGGACAGCAGCAGCAGCAGCAGCTGGGAGGAGAGCAGGAGCCCCGGGGTGCTGGAGAAGGACGGCCACTACAGCTGGAGCAGCACCCTGAGGCTCCCTGCAGACCAGTGGAGCAAGGTGGGCTCTGTGACCTGTGAGGCCACCCAGGGCTCCCAGACTCCGCTCTCAGAGACACTGAGGAGAGACCAGTGTTCCCAGTCCTGAGCTGACTCACTGGGACTCTGCTACTGGTTTCACTCTGATACTGGTCTCAGTCTGCACTCTGTGACTATCTCTCTCTGTCTCTCTCTTCATGTTAGCAGAATCATTTCATCTTTAACGATCAGTAATGTTTCAATTCTCAGTAAACATGAACAATAAAGACGTGATGATGAAACAAGTTGAGTCCAAGCATCTTATTACAAGAATACCTGCTGTCTTTAGTGATCACAGAAGATCCCTTAGATCCACTGACACTGAGTTTGTCTCAGGGTAAACTTACATGAACTGAATCATTTTAGGAAGAAATGATGGACTTCTGTTTTTAATCTTCGTTAAACATAAAGAGACAATATACTTTACAGTTTATTTAATTGCTTAATGACAGCAGGCACAACTGAAGTCTCATGTGTAAAACTCCTGGTCCAAGCACTGTTCATCTCATGCCTTGACTACTGCAACTCTCTCCTGGCTGGACTCCCAGCCTCTGCGACTAAACCATTGCAGCGTATCCAGAACACTGCAGCACGCCTCGTCTTCAATCTACCCAAATTCTCCCATGTGACCCCCCTCCTCCGTGACCTCCACTGGCTCCCTGTTGCAGCACACATCCAATTCAAGACGATGGCACTGGCCTTCAAGGCCATCAATGGATCGGCACCCATCTACCTTCAAACACTGGTCAAACCACACGCCCCAAAGCGAGCACTTCGCTCCTCTACTTCAGCTGGCCGGCTGGTACCACCATCGCTGAAATCAAACAAATGTCGCTCAGCAAAGTCCAGACTCTTCTTCGTTCTGGCGCCTCAGTGGTGGAACGAACTCCCGACCAATGTCAGGACAGCAGAGTCATTTGCCATCTTCTCGACTCACCTGTTCAGACTTCACCCCGACTCTGCATAGCATGACCTATAGCCTCACCTGATTGGTCAATCATTCTTTTTTTTTCACCAAGGGAGGCCAGCGCAGCTTGGCCTCCTCACAGACAACAGAGTGCGGTAACATGTTTTCAACGCTCATTCCCCCGTAACATTTAGAGGGGCGCTGTTTTACACATCATGAAACGCTCAATAATTAATGAAGAGAGACGAGGAGGAGACGACAGACACATCACAGAGGGATTACGTAAATTGTTAAAAAAGTGATTTTAGGTACTGAGACACAATTTGCAAAACACATCCGCTCTTTTCTTACTGAACCTTAAACACATTCTCAGCAACTTCAACACATTTCACACTGTGATACACTTGTGTTGCAACATTGTAAACACTGGCAGCAACATGTGAACACAACTCCATGGATGGAGAAGATATTAGTTTGCAGGATATCGCATGTACTGGAACAGAGAGGACTAATGACTGATAGTCCAACTGGATTTTGATCTCCATTACTTGCTGTAGTTAGAGTAAGTAATGAGGTGGACAAGGGATTCAAAATTAAAGAGCTGATGACAATAGTATATTTTGACATTGAAAAAGCATATACAGTTTTTCTCAATTGCTAAAACACAAAACCTGGTTCCTGTAGCACAAAAACCCAAACCTTTTCGTCATTCCCAGAAGCACACACATTTCCCATAACCAAAAACACAATTCACCTGTTTCCACACGTCTCAATATTCAAAACTCTTTCTGCAAAACCTTACACAAAAGTGGCCAAATAAATGTGTTCATTCAGCAAACACATGCTCTCAATATAATTAACTCAAGTTATCATAACCTAAACTCAGAGACCACACCCTTCTCCAGGTGAAAACACTCAGCCTAAAAATTGTTAACACACCAATCAGAATTGGGGGTCAATAAATAGAGCCTAGAGGCATGTTCATGTCCTTTGGAACAATGGAAACCAACCATGCAGAGGTTGAGAGACAACAGAGAGGACAGGGATGGGAAAGAGGGAGAGGAAGAGGGAGAGGACGAGGACAACAAAGACAAGTGATATCTGATGAAACTGTCGTTCATCATGTGGTTGTACATGGGAGGACAATGAAAGAAGCTAGCCAGCTAGTCCAGCCAAACTTAAGCCGTTTCACAGTTGCATCCATTGTCCGTACTTTCAGGAGGGAAAACAGGTAATTTGCCTCATTGTCACTGTACATGTACATGTATTGTACCACAGTACATGCACAGTAATGTTGTAGTACATACAGACTGAATATCAACTGTATGCTGTGTAGTTTTTACTATACTGTACCACAGTACACCAAAGGTCAGTAATGGTCAAATTTCATTTTTGCAGAACTGAGAGGCAGCCATCTATTGGAGGCAGGCGGCGATTGCTCACTGCTGAGCAGGAGACTGCCTTGGTAAATATGGTGATTGTATGGAACCACATAAGGACGAAGCAACTTTACCACGTGCCTTTTGAGAGGAATTCCGACAGGGTTAAGGAGCAACGATTCCAATATGTGCAGGTAATTGCTATACTGTACAGAAATGCTATAGTATGTAAAGACCCCTCATTCATTCCAATACACACAGTACTGTGTTTGAAGTAAAATGTGTGTTTTTTGACTCCTGGAGACAATCTTTGATATGGATGCAATGGCTGACCCTCATGAATGCATCTTTATCGATGAGGCAGTGTTCAATCTCACAAAAAGGCGCAAAAGGAGCAGCAACATCATTGGACAGCATGCAATCACACAAGTTCCGGGCCAGAGGGGAGGCAACATCACCATGTGTGCAGCCATTAGCATTCATGGCATCCTCCACCGCCATGCCATACTGGGTCCATACAACACTGCACTACTCCTTCAGTTTCTAGATCAGCTGTACAATAACATTCTCCAACAGGGAGGGGAGCCAGGGCAACCAGAGCAAGCCCAATATGTTGTCACTTGGGATAATGTGAGCTTCCATCGGGCTGCTCTGGTTCGCACATGGTTCAATGACCACCCCAGGTTCAGGGTCCTTTTTCTGCCAGCATACTCCCCTTTTCTGAATCCAATAGAGGATTTTTTTCTCAGCATGGCGGTGGAGAGTCTATGACTGCAACCCATACACACAGCACAATCTCCTGGAGGCAATGGTGAATGCCTGTGAGGATATTTCTCTGGAATCTATCCAGGGTTGGATCCGACACACAAGGGGATATTTCTCACGCTGCCTGGCGAGAGAAGACATAATGTGTGAAGTTGATGAAATACTATGGCCTGCCAATGTTGATGAACCTGTATATGTGCTCAATATGGAAATACTGTGAATAAACCCTATTCTTGACATTTTGGTGGCAGTGTGTTGAATTAATCCCTCCTGTGTGTAACAAACACTCATGTAGTCTGTGTTTTGACCGCTTGTGTGTATTGTCTGAGAGTAAAAACTGATTGGGACCCAGAACTTCGATGTTTGTACTGTTGGGTGTGAGTTTTTAGAATTGTGTGTGAAGATTAGAGAAAATGGTGAGTTGTTCCAGGAATGGGTGTCTAAGCAATTGAGAAAAACTGTAATACTATGTGGAGGAAAGGGCTGCTTATTAAATTAAATAGACTGGGTTTTTGGAGGAAGAATGTAGAGTTGGGTAATGGACCTTTTTAACAGGCAGAAAAATCAGAGTAAAGGCTGGAACAGAGGTATCTGAGGAGTTAGATTAGCAGTTAGTCCTTTATTGTTTAACTTCATGATAAATAACATACAGTATTATCAAATTTAGATGGATGCGTCAAATCAGCGCTACATGTGGATGATGGCGCCATATGGATGAGAGGAAGGAATTTGCCACGTGTTGGAGAACATAAGGCAAACAATAGGGAAAGTGGAAAAGTGGTCATATGAATGTAGGTTCAAAATATCAGCAAACAAATCCTGCTACATGTTCACAAATAAGTGCAAATATTTGTGCTGAGAAGTTAACATGAGCAGCCAATGGAGAAAGTCAATGAATTTAAGTCCCTGGGTCTCTGGTCAGATAGTAAGTATACATGGAAAGCACACATAAAAGACTTGACAGACAAAATGCAAAAAAGTCATGAATCTACTGAGAGCTGAGGCCGGATGAGACTGGGATGCAGATAAACAATCACTAATGGACATCTATAGGGTATGTATGAGGTCAACAATAGACTATGGCTGTGTAGTTTATGGAGCAGCAGCAAAAACATAATTGGAAAAAATAATCAAATACAGTATAGAGCATTATGTGTATTCATTGGAGCTTTAAAGACCCCCATTAACACAATACTCAGAAGCAGGAGAGACACTACTGGAGCTAAGAAGAGAGAAGCTTGTGCTGGAATATTGGATCAGATTAAAAGGAAGTAGGAAAGAAATCCCTGCAAAGGAGATAATACTGGATTGTTGGGAGTATTCCAAATTTCAGGGGCATGGGTTTGGATGGACAAGGGTGAGTGACGGAATATGAAATGGAAGACTTAGATTTTACCACGCCCACCGCAGTTAGTAACATACCACCATGGCATTTTCCAGAAAAAAGGCAGATTTTAATATCCTGGAAAAGAAAAAAATGGAGGAAGCGGGAATTAAAACAAGCATTTATCTGAGAACAAATGAGGAAATGATAACGACGAGACTCAGAGTGGATCACACAGGACTGAATGTCACTCTGTCTTAAATGGGGAAAAGGAACAGTGAAAAGTGTGAAAACTTTTGGGTTCAAGAAAATGCTGAAGATGTCTTCTTGCACTGCACCATGTATGAGGTGGAAAGATGGCTACTGCATGAGAAGGTTCAAGAGGTAGGCGAGAGTGGAATCTGATGGGGATACTGGGAACAAAAGGAGAAGGAGGGGACATAAGCATCACCAGAAAGGCAATACTACATATAAATGCCTCAGCCTTTTCTGTGCCACCTGTTCACTGTGAGTTTCTGGATTGTTGCTCCGGTGGTTTTGCCTCAGACTTTTGCTGTGTGGTGTTTTTCTGGACTGTTTGGGTCCAACACAGCCGTGTGATAGTACAATCTGGCCAGAAATGGACCCAGCATCATCCAGATCTCCACAGGATCACTTCAAGAGAATTGAGGGCATCCTCCATCAGCTACCGCCGCCACCGAAGCAAGACAGTCAGCTGCGACTCAAGCTCAGGCCTTCACCACAATGGCCACCCAGATGCAGCAGCTAACTGCTGCCTTGAACCAGCTAGCTGCCCAGCTTGCTGCCCCAGCACCCTCTCCACCAAGGTACGCTCCTGAACCATGGATGGGGACTCCCCAATGCTATGCGTGGAAGCCTGAGAACTGTAACCCGTTCCTCACCAACTGCTCACTGCTGTTCCCCCTGCAACCCCACACTTTTGCTTCCAAAGACAACAAAGTGGCCTTTGTAATAAACCACCTGATGAGGAGAGCTCGCCTCTGGGGAACCACTGATACCCCTTTTCCACCGAGGCATTTTGAGGGCCGGTTCGGAGCCGTTGCCCAATCGCGAACCAGCTCTTCCGGTTTCCACAGACAAAGAGCCGGCTCTGGGCCAGAAAAACTGGTTCGCGATCGGCCCCAACTTTTTGCTGGGCTGGAACTGGGCCCGGCTTACGTTAGGGGCTGGGGGCGGGGTTAACGCTCGAGGCAACGGGGGAAAATACGCCGCTGCGGAGTTTTACTAACGTTACTGTTCCCGGTAAGTTTCACTTTTAAAATGTTTAACCTCGTTGCAAACCAACGACACAATTCTGTTTAGTTTACCAAGCTAGTGATTACGTTCGTAACAGCAGCAACTAGTGGCTTTGCTTCCTCGGGTAATGTAGGCTGACCAGCTAGCTAGCCAGCTAGCGTGATATTGCTAATAACAACGTTAACATGCCACTTTCTGACTGCCGTTGGCTCACTAAACGTTACCAACTACCAACGTGACTTAACATCTGTGTTCACAGCGTCGTGGACACGTTTGTGATTAAACCGCTGTTCTCTGGTTTGTGTTTGTAGAGCTGTCGGACATCGGCGATATAGAACGGAGGTCCAACCTGCAGATGACTAAACATCAAACACTCCGATCTATTGATCACACACTGTTCTACACTTTAAAAAAATGTTGTGATTTTAGTGTTTTGTGTATTTTATTGTTATTGTATTATTTACCAAAATAAACACTTTTTCTGAAGAGACATGTCTGCTATGCTTGAAATTAGCGCTGCGGGGAAACCTCAGACGTATACAGTGACGCAATGACGTGGTTCTCTGGGCTCTCTAGCCGGTGGAAACGCAAACAGGTTCTCGGACGGTTCGCAAGTTGAACCAACTGCGAACCAGCACGGCACCGGCCCGGCTCTTGAACTATGGTTCGCGTTGGTGGAAAAGGGGTATGAGTGGGAGAAACAGACTTCTGCCTGCACCTCCTTCCTGCTCTTCTCCAAGGAGCGCCGCAAGGTTTTCAGCATGGGGGCTGTCGGTGCTGAAGCTGCTCGGGGAGTGTTGAGCATGCGGCAGGGAAGTCAGACAGTGGCTGACTTTTCAATAGACTTTCTAAGTTACTTTCTAAGTAAGCCGTTGCCGGCGTCAAGGAACGCCATCACCGCACGGGACGAAACCCTCACATCGACGCATCTCACATCGACAAAAGTAAGAGGCTATTTGTCTGGGCAGAAGCAGAGATTCGATAGTGTAGGACATGCTTGTAATTCTTGTTAATGTGTTTTAAGTTCTGATCGCGGACCGCCGAGTCCGTTTGTTCATGTGCTGCTGTATTCGAATGCTGATCGTGTACCCACGCAGCTGGGTTGATTTCTGTAACAGTGTTTTCGACTAACCTCCACCATATTCGCGAGCTCAGAAAGCCTCTACTATCAGTTAAAAGACCGGTCTCGCGGAATAAACGCCAGTTCATTCACGCGAGCCCGTGTGATAGCGGCACGGCTTCTGAGCCTCAGAATATCGCTCGCGCATTCTTTTCATGTTCCCAACCGCAATGATCACCATGGCCCGTCATGAAACCCTTCACGGGGAAGCCATTTGTGGCACAGCACTGGGAAAAGGGGGTGATCTGGTCGTCTACGCATTAACGACTCAATCGACCGAAGCAACCTCAGGTGAGACACACCAACCACCTGAGGAACCCTATTCGGGCTTCGAGTCTGAGATAACCCAACAGCTTGCCAAAGCGGATGCCCTCACTACCGAGGACCAGAGAGACGCGCTACGTAAGTTGTTCCACGACTTCCAGCCGATCTTCTCCCGAGACTCGCAGGACTGTGGGGAGACCCAATTTCACACGGTCCGCATCCCCACTGATCCGAATGCGCCACCGACCTTCGTACGCCAGTACAGGATCCCGTTAGCCGCATACGAGTCTATCCGAGACATCCTGGATAAATTGCTGGAGAAGCAAATCATCCGGGAATGCAACTCAACATATAATCCTCCAATCTGGCCGGTCTTGAAACCCACTGGGAAATGGCGCCTCACCATCGACTACCGGCCACTGAACAAACAGGTTCCTCTCTCCCGCTGGCCCATGATTCACCTGGATCAGGAGCTAGCTAAGGTCAAGGGAGCCCGCTTCTTCTCAACGGTAGACATCGCTAATGGTTTTTGGACAATGAAGGTTGATCCAACAGACCAATACAAGCTTGCCTTCTCCTTTGGGAAACGCCAGTATACTTGGAACCGCTGTCCTTTTGGGTATTCGAACTCCCCAGCCGAGTTCAACATGTTCCTCCACAAGGCGATGAGTGACGCGGCTGCATGCGGTAACCTCATCTATGTGGACGACATCCTCATGAGGAGTCGAACCTTCGAGATCGTCGGTAAGCTATCACCAGTGGCTTACCGCATCAGGGTCTCACAACCAAGGCATCCAGCCACACACAAGTGGGTTCATGCGAATCAGATCAAGCCCTACAAACCTGTCACACCTCTTAGAGATCGCAGTTGCCGCACCCGAAAGGGGGAGGCATTCTCCCTCTCACCCAGGAGAAGATTCACCATAGCCACAGTAGGGTGTAACCGCATGCACTAACACCTAAACATCAAACCCTTCTCACAGTGACAACAACTGCAGAACTTAGGCAACACCCCCTCAGGGAATCGTAGCCACTGTCAACTTACACTCCAGCCTGCTCAATAACACCTTACATGCCTTAGATGCCTGGTCACGAAAATCCTCCAATCCGCTATTACAACTGTGGTGCAACCTTCATAAGTGCGTTTGGTTTATGGTCTTGGCAATGCAATCCCGATCTCAGTAGACCCCAGGAACCTGGGCATAAGATTCATCCTCAATCTATCTATCATAGGGAAACAGGATACGCATAGGCTAAAGCCATACTAAATGTTAGGTTCTGGAGAGATACCACACACATCCCACAGGCTAACTCCAACCTCCACCCGGAGTAAGCCTAGCGACCACTAACCCCTTTTCCTTTTCCTCGCTTTCCTTCCGTCTTCGTTCTGTTTTTCATAATAGGAATGGGTCCTGTTTGAAATTTCACGAATGAAATGATAATGCTGATGTTTGTATAAATTGTGCCTTAGTGATGTTTAATATAGGTTAGATAGTTAGAAGTCTCTGCCCAGACTTTGCCTCAATCTCTGTCCAGACTTTGCCTCAATCTCTGTCCAGACAATGCCTCCATCAAAGTTATGGACTTTAACCTGAATGAACTGTTTAACCTCTTTTCCATGGAATATACAGACTGTTTGGACTCCCACGTGTTTCAAGGAATACATGGACGGTTCAGCCCTTATGTTGCTCCGAAGGTTGCGTCCCACACCTCAACCTTCAGACCAAAAGGGGGACTGTTGGGACCTAACCGTTAGGACTACACAATGCGGCCTACAAAGCCTACACAATGCGGCCGGAAAAAGGAACAAAGGAGATAAAAACTACAACCACCATTTTAGTGTCACCTCCACCTGGTCGCGAGATCTGACGTCACACAACTGGTGCCCTATTGGCTGACAACTGCATGGGACTCCAGGGGGTCCCCCGGACCAGCCGTGAGCTATAAATCCTGGCGCCACCAGAAAAACGTTCTCTCTCCAAAGTAACTCGCGTTACACCAGGAGGTGAAGATTACGTCTGCAGCGTTTCCCTTTGTCCTAGGCCGCAGTCTTTCCCCCAAACTCGCTGGACGAGCAACAGACTGTTTTACCCCTCTTTTTCTCTACTCGTTTTATTTTTCTTTTGTTTATCATTTTGGATCCCGAGGAGACCACCGCGACAGCGCGACTCTCCCGTTCCCCGCGGTAAGAAGAAAAACTTTCTTCGTCCCAGCTGCCAGCAGAACGGATAACTCGACCCGTCTTTGTCTGAAATCAGCTGACTAAATCGCCGAGCCCCGCGATTGTCCCTCATTTCCCTGCAGAAGGAAGAATAACTAACAGTTTTCTTCAACCAATTGGATCCGGCGCTGAACGAGCGCCCACGAACTACCGTCCGTTGCCGGCGTCAAGGAACGCCATCACCGCACGGGACGAAAACCTCACATCGACGCATCTCACATCGACAAAAGTAAGAGGCTATTCGTCTGGGCAGAAGCAGAGATTCGATAGTGTAGGACATGCTTGTAATTCTTGTTAATGTGTTTTAAGTTCTGATCGCGGACCGCCGTTTGTTCATGTGCTGCTGTATTCGAATGCTGATCGTGTACCCACGCAGCTGGGTTGATTTCTGTAACAGTGTTTTCGACTAACCTCCGCCATATTCGCGAGCTCAGAAAGCCTCTACTATCAGTTAAAAGACCGGTCTCGCGGAATAAACGCCAGTTCATTCACGCGAGCCCGTGTGATAGCGGCACGGCTTCTGAGCCTCAGAATATCGCTTGCGCATTCTCTCTCTCTTTGTTTGTGTCCCGCTAACACACACACACATACACACCGCACACACGTGTCCTAAGCCAGCTGTTCCCGGCGGACGCTAGGGACATAGCTACATCTGGTGGCTACATACGGCCATCTCTCTCTCTCTCTCTCTCTCGCTACTCCATCGGACGTCAGTGGCTCCGCCCCTGAACGCTGCAAGGAATAGCTCCACCTCTCTCTCTCTCTCTCTACCCCATCAGACGTCAGTGGCTCCGCCCCTGAACGCTGCGAGGAATAGCTCCATCTGGTGGTCGCACATAGCCATCTCTCCCTCTCTCTCTCTCGCTCTCTCTCGACACGCACGCACGCACACACACGCACATTCACACGCACGCACGCACACACATACGCACACACACACACACTCCACGTGTGTCTCTCCCTTTGTTTAAGCTTAGTTTTGTGTGTTAGGTAGTTAGGTAATAAGGCTTTGTTAATTGCAGTGTTATTGATTGTGATCATTATTACTGATTTTAATAAATCTTATTATATTATAACTAGCGGTCTCTTGTGCTTGTTGTGTATATGTCACTGGATAACAGCAGGTTGTGAAGGCTAGTGCTTGAATTTCACGCCCTTCTTAATTGTTAGATTGTTTTTATGCTTCCATGCCAATGATCACGATGATTGGCATGTGAGTATAAAACCTTTATATTGAGACTGAATACAGTTTTAGGTTATCTTTTCCCTGATCCCAGGGTGGTGCCCCGTTTATTCATGATTATATCATGATAATATATTAAATATAATTATTAATACCGATAATCATATTGATATTAATAATTAACTGTTGATAACCAAATCTGCTCCTGCTACAACCCCAACAACTCTGATGATGCTGTTTATCAGTGGATCAATCACTTTATCAGAGTATTGATCAGGAATGTGTCAGTGCTCATTTGTTTGACTCTTTGCTTTCAGTTTGATGGACAAATGTTTCTCCAGAATATCTGATGAAATCATCCTAAATCACAACCACACAAACCAACATCACTGTGGGACAAAATTAAACAAAGTTACTGCCCTTCATTCATAATAATCTACAATAAACATGAGTTTATGATCATTATTTACATTTGACAGGATTTATTGGAGAGTTGTTTGTTGATTTACCAAATAGAAATCAACCTTCCTCAGATTTTTGAAATTTCACAAATAAAATGTTAAGAATATTTTATGAATCAGTTTAAGACATTGTAACCAGTCATTACATAAACTGGGTGAACTGGGAATGTGTGTGGTGAGATTGTTTGTGTCAAAGTCAGAGAGCCGTGTCTCTCTACAGCAAGAGGTTTTTGTACGGCGGCTCCATGACTTTGTATCACTGTGGTTGACTTTTGGTGGAGGAACCAGACTGGATGTTGGACGTAAGTAAATAAGTCATGTTTGAAATTCAGCTCTTTGATGTTTGAGGCAGATACATATATCTTGTTTTGATTGTAACGTTTTTCATATTCATGTTTTTATTTCTCCTTCTTTATCATGGAGACTAACTCAGAGCAGCTTTACTCAACATTTCTTCACACATTCCAGTCAAACTGACATTTACAAAGCTTTCAGTGTGATGAAGAGAAAACTTTAAAATGTTTTACACGACCAAGTCTAAATGTTCTTCCTCAATAATAACTGTTGGTGAATAATCTTTTCATCTTGTCATTTATTGTGAAAGGTCTTTTAAATAGTTTCAACAGTTTTTAATAATGACTTAAATCTACATGAAAACATTTGACCGTATCAGTTTATTTTCTCTATTTGTTCATGTTTCCACTAAATCATTTAAAGTCATGTACAGTTCAGGTGTTGATGTTTCATTTCCAGTGTAGTTTGATATATTTCAGCTCATTCTGTACGTTGGTTCTCTCTGTGCTGATATGCATGAGAGGCTTCTTAAAGGGAAGTGAAACAATGTGTGAGTGAGTGAGTGACTGCTGCAGCAGAAAAACCATCTGGCAGAAAGTCCTTAAAGGAGAGGATGAACTCTCACACGGTAAAGGTGTCAAAGTGTCTGGTGGTTGATGGACAGCTGTGTGGTCCCTGTCCTCTAAGCTGATTGGTGTCTCCTAGGTGATGTCCGTCCCACCCTGACGGTGCTGCCCCCCTCCAGTGAGGAGCTGCAGCAGGGGAAGGCCACGCTCATGTGCCTGGCCAACAAGGGCTTCCCCTCAGACTGGAGTCTGGCCTGGAAGGTGGACAGCAGCAGCAGCAGCAGCTGGGAGGAGAGCAGGAGCCCCGGGGTGCTGGAGAAGGACGGCCACTACAGCTGGAGCAGCACCCTGAGGCTCCCTGCAGACCAGTGGAGCAAGGTGGGCTCTGTGACCTGTGAGGCCACCCAGGGCTCCCAGACTCCGCTCTCAGAGACACTGAGGAGAGACCAGTGTTCCCAGTCCTGAGCTGACTCACTGGGACTCTGCTACTGGTTTCACTCTGATACTGGTCTCAGTCTGCACTCTGTGACTATCTCTCTCTGTCTCTCTCTTCATGTTAGCAGAATCATTTCATCTTTAACGATCAGTAATGTTTCAATTCTCAGTAAACATGAACAATAAAGACGTGATGATGAAACAAGTTGAGTCCAAGCATCTTATTACAAGAATACCTGCTGTCTTTAGTGATCACAGAAGATCCCTTAGATCCACTGACACTGAGTTTGTCTCAGGGTAAACTTACATGAACTGAATCATTTTATCTGACTCTTTTAGGAAGAAATGATGGACTTCTGTTTTGAACATCTATCTATTCAGATACATTTTCATATTTCTTAATAAGTCATTGAGTTTAACTGTTTCACCTAAAGTTTAGTGAAATGAAAACTCCCAAATCTTCATTACACATAAATTATAAAATGGATAATGTTCAGCCAGACAATCTACTTTAAATACTGATCAGATCATGTGCTATCAGAAGGGAGGATGGTGGTTGTATAATGTATCGTCAGATGTCATCAACAAACAAGCTGATTTTATTCTGAAGGGACCTGAGATGCCGGAGATTATCAATGAGGAACACAAGACTGATAGAAATGTAAACCATTTGTTTTATGAAATCATATACATTAAGAACTGTACGTGTTTGACTCGTAAATGTTTTATTTTTGGGAGGAATAGTTTGAACTTTACTTAGAAGAGTAATGATGTCAATTTCATCATTGCTCAAACTTCTGACGAATTCGGAAAACAATTGGTTTTAGAGATAAAGTTTAATGCTTTGGTGACGGGGAGGATATAGGTTGTAGCTTGGAGTGTGTGTGTGTGTGTGTGTGTGTGTGTGTGTGTGTGTGTGTGTGTGTGTGTGTGTGTGTGTGTGTGTCCTCAGTGAAGTGTATCAGTCTCTGCAGTAGCTTCCAGCTGCAGCTGTTTAGTCTGACTGAGGGAGGTTTTTGTACGACGCTTTTTCACTGTGTGAACACATACTGGCTGCTGATGACATGAAAACTCTGACAGTAGTAAACTGCTGCATCTTCAGTCTGGACTCCACTGATGGTCAGAGTGAAGTCAGAGTTTGATCCACTGCCTGTAAAACGATCTGGAGTCCCTGATTGTCGAGTGCTAGCATAGTAAATAAGTAGTTTAGGAGGTTCTCCATCTCTCTGTTGGTACCAGGCTAAATAATTTGACGAATAAACCGCCTGACTGGTCCGACATGTGACGGAGACGGAGCCTCCCAGAGCAGAGCTCACTGCTCCAGGCTGAGTCACTGTGACCTGTCCTCTGGACTCTGAGGACACAGAGACAAACACATAAAGCAGCGTCATGGTTTCATGGCTTCATTTCAGAGGGAAGGATGTTGATAGAGGAGAGGAGTTTGATTCTCTGGACTTTACCTGTGAAGCAGCAGCAGAGGAGAGTCCAGATGAGGACGGAGGACAAAGTCATGTTTTTGATGAGGACCATTTCTGTGTCTTCTGTTGTCATGAAGGACAGCTGTCAGTCCTCCAGGGTTCAACTCTCAGGACTATAAACTCTCCCAGAGCACTGGAGCATGGTGCTGCTGATGCAAAGTGGCTCTCTATGGAAATGCTCTGACTGACTCCAACAGGGACTTGGATTACTCTGATGATGCTGTTTATCAGTGGATCAATCACTTTATCAGAGTATTGATCAGGAATGTGTCAGTGCTCATTTGTTTGACTCTTTGCTTTCAGTTTGATGGACAAATGTTTCTCCAGAATATTTGATGAAATCATCCTAAATCACAATCACACAAACCAACATCACTGTGGGACAAAATTAAACAAAGTTACTGCCCTTCATTCATCATAATCTACAATAAACATGAGTTTATTCTGCAACACAAGTTATTCAAGAACTATGAAAATAGTTAAAACAATAAAAGCCTCCCAATTGTCATCTTAACTGTATTATTTTGAACTATTAAACTCAGAAAGTTTAGTAAAAGAGGGTTAGTTTAGACATTGTATTTTTATTACCGAAACATGTCTGTTATCATGGTTCAGCAGTGATGCCTGTCTGTTGCCATGGTTACTGAGGTCAAAGAGGGAATTTAAAC
Organism: Eutrigla gurnardus; assembly: GCF_963514095.1. NCBI lineage: Eukaryota > Metazoa > Chordata > Actinopteri > Perciformes > Triglidae > Eutrigla > Eutrigla gurnardus. The sequence continues at coordinate 2,759,742 of NC_139932.1, forward strand.
TTTTCAGATGAGTTTGTGACCTCTGAGGCCTCCCAGAGCTCTCAGACTCCGCTCTCAGAGACACTGAGGAGAGACCAGTATTCCCAGTCCTGAGCTGACTCACTGGGACTCTGCTACTGGTTTCACTCTGATACTGGTCTCAGTCTGCACTCTGTGACTATCTCTCTCTGTCTCTCTCTCTTCATGTTAGCAGAATCATTTCATCTTTCACGATCAGTAATGTTTCAATTATCAGTAAACATGAACATTAAAGATGTGATGACGAAACAAGTTGAGTCCAAGCATCTTATTACAAGAATACCTGCTGTCTTTAGTGATCACAGAAGATCCCGTCGATCCACTTGTTAAAAGAATTTTCCCGTAAACGAATAAATTCACCCAAGGAGGAGATCGGAGACATAAGTTAAGTCGACGTCTGACTTTAATCTTGTACAAGAGGAGCAGTTACAATGCAACAACGTGTGAGGATGCTACAGAGGAAGTGCTCAAATCACTGTTGTGACTTGAGTCTTTTAAAGGCACAGGAGATGATGCGTAACTGACAGTTAACCTTCATGTAGAACTAGACATCATGACTACCAGGCCTCTGATAACATTTAGGTCAGCCATGGGGATACTAAAGTAATAAACAGTTCAACACATAAAGCTGTAACCTGAACAAAGAAAACTTTAAGACATGAGGTTATACAAAATTCTTATAACATTCCCTCCTGTTTATGCTTATCTCAAGAATAATAATTAGTTAAATTGTGTGGAGTGTGAGAGCGAAAACCCTGTCAGGCAGCTTCTTAGCAACTTCAGTACCATCTTTACATTCGGGCAGGGAAATTCTCTCACGGCCCCTCTGCCTACAGGCGACCGCCCTATGGTACTCCAGTCCAATTGGGAAAATACAGTGATTCAAAACAGAGTTATACATAGCACATCTAGTAAATCTAACCTCTAGTACTTTAAAGTTTAATAGGAAGGAGGAATAGAAATCAAACAAAACTGTTCAACGCAGGCTGGTCAACCCATCGATCCCGTTAGTTGAACCTGACCCTGCCTAGGAAATCTCACCCTAAACTCATGAAAAACAATAAAACATTAAACACTTCCTTCCATCATGTGATTAACATATATATATATATATATATACACATAGTGGAGATAACATCCTTCTCTTAGGCTACACTCGTAATGCTTATCAGTATCTTACATCTTCTTTTTGGGATTTTCTGTAAATACATCATTGTGCTGTGGAATTTATGTTTTTATTTTTGTTTAAACTACTAATCATAGAAATCCTCCAAGTCCCCGCACATGTCCTCAGCTTCCAGATCACCTGGAACTTTCTGCTCACCTAGGAGTCGGGAAGCACACTTCACAGGGGTTATTTCATCGTCACTGTAATCTGATAGATATGATGTTGCATCACCTTTATCCTCCTCATCCGGCACTCTGGTGTACAGTAACATCTTGTTCATGGCAACGTCAATCAGCCTCTGAACTAAGTCTCTCAGGAATGGAACACAACAACAACACAACGCAGTCATAATTGTGGTTATTAGAACTGATTGTATGAGCCCTGACCACGTCCCGAACATGTTCTCCATCCATGAAAAGTAAGGGTGTTCATCAATACCTGAGTTTTCCGTGAACTCCTCAGATAATGATGTCAAACCTGCCAGCTCTGGTGTAATTGATGAATCTCTGTTGGTTATAATACATATAGTTAATCCAATCAATTGTTAATGTTGGTCTAAGTGTCTTACCACCGCAGAACCACCAGATGTCCGCCCTGGTCACAAGTTGTCTTCTCACCCACGCATCCTGCACACCCCAGTCTCCTGCTGATAACTTCTTACTTGAAGAGAACAAAAACATATTCATGAAGTTTTGGCATGAAACAAGAAGAGATTAAAACCCTCAAAATCTTCCTCTTTACTGTAATATTTTGAACTATTAAACTCAGAAAGTTTCGGAAAAGGCGGTTAGTTTGGACTTTTTACCTATAGTTCTGAAACATGTCTGTTGTCATGGTTTAGCAGTGATGCCTGTCCGTTGCCATCGTTTTGAGTTTGATCCACTCTGAGGAAGACCAACAGAACTTGTAGCCTCCTCTGCTGCAGCCTCATATGAACTCTATGAATGTCTCTCTGCAGTGGGTGATGTCTGTCCCACTCTGACGGTGCTGCCCCCCTCCAGTGAGGAGCTGCAGCAGGGGAAGGCCTTCCTCTCCCTTCTCCTGGTACTCTTCTTCCTCTCACTTCTCCTGGTACTTGTCTTCCTCTCCCTTCTCCTGGTACTTGTCTTCCTCTCCCTTCTCCTGGGACTCATCTTCCTCTACCTTCTCCTGGTACTTGTCTTCCTCTTCTTAGGCCTGGTACTCTTCTTCCTCTACCTTCTCCTGGTACTCTTCTTCCTCTCACTTCTCCTGGTACTTGTCTTCCTCTCCCTTCTCCTGGTACTTGTCTTCCTCTCCCTTCTCCTGGGACTCATCTTCCTCTACCTTCTCCTGGTACTTGTCTTCCTCTTCTTAGGCCTGGTACTCTTCTTCCTCTACCTTCTCCTGGTACTCTTCTTCCTCTCACTTCTCCTGGTACTTGTCTTCCTCTCCTTTCTCCTGGTACTCGTCTTCCTCTCCCGTCTCCTGGTACTTGTCTTCCTCTCCCTCTTTCAGGCATTTTTCTTCCTTTCTTTGTGTTGATCTTTATTGTTCCTTTTCCACACAAGATCAGCCCAAAAAGACTCTCTTTTACTGGATACCATATGGTTGCGATTGAAAGAACCTCAACACCTGAGTGTGTATCCGAGGTGTGATTCAGCTCTGACTGATCTATTTGCATAATTTCATTCAGCTGTTTTTCAGGAGCAACGGAGAAAAATATGACCAACTGTTCATTTTGAATTTAGCCTGTATGTTGTTGAACATGATATTATCTGTCCTAATATAAAGTTTGAAAGTGTTTGTAAATTTGGCAATAAAAATATGTTTTTTGGTCTTGGTTGAGCTCATGTGTAAAATAAGTTCAAGCATTTTAAAGTTGTTTTAAATGTATATATTGTGTCAAAGCAACAAGAAATGTGTTTATTGTATCTAAATGTGTTAAGAGTTTCTGAAAAATGTTAAAAGTAGTGAGTAATGAGGTCCTTTTAATCATTGCTCAAACTTCTGAAGAATTCGGAACACTTGGTTTTAGAGATAAAGTTTAATGCTTTGGTGACGGGGAAGACATAAGTTGTAGTTGTAGTGTGTGTGTGTGTGTGTGTGTGTGTCCTCAGTGAAGTGGATCAGTCTCTGCAGTAGCTTCCACCTGCAGCTGTTCAGTCTGACTGAGGGAGGTTTTTGTACGATGCTTTTTCACTGTGTGAACACATGCTGGCTGCTGATGACATGAAGACTCTGACAGTAGTAAACTGCTGCATCTTCAGTCTGGACTCCACTGATGGTCAGAGTGAAGTCAGAGTTTGATCCACTGCCTGTAAAACGATCTGGAGTCCCTGATTGTCGAGTGCTAGCGAAGTAAATAAGTAGTTTAGGAGGTTCTCCATCTCTCTGTTGGTACCAGGCTAAATAATTTGATGAATACACCGCCTGACTGGTCCGACATGTGACGGAGACGGAGCCTCCCAGAGCAGAGCTCACTGTTCCAGGCTGAGTCACTGTGACCTGTCCTCTGGACTCTGAGGACACAGAGACAAACACATAAAGCAGCGTCATGGTTTCATGGGCTTCATTTCAGAGGGAAGGATGTTGATAGAGGAGAGGAGTTTGATTCTCTGGACTTTACCTGTGAAGCAGCAGCAGAGGAGAGTCCAGATGAGGACGGAGGACAAAGTCATGTTTTTGATGAGGACCATTTCTGTGTCTTCTGTTGTCATGAACGACAGCTGTCAGTCCTCCAGGGTTCAACTCTCAGGACTATAAACTCTCCCAGAGCACTGGAGCATGGTGCTGCTGATGCAAAGTGGCTCTCTATGGAAATGCTCTGACTGACTCCAACAGGGACTTGGATTACTCTGATGATGCTGTTTATCAGTGGATCAATCACTTCATCAGAGTATTGATCAGGAATGTGTCAGTGCTCATTTGTTTGACTCTTTGCTTTCAGTTTCAGTTTCTCCAGAATATTTGATGAAATCATCCTAAATCACAATCACACAAACCAACATCACTGTGGGACAAAATTAAACAAAGTTACTGCCCTTCATTCATCATAATCTACAATAAACATGAGTTTATGACCATTATTTACATTTGACAGTATTTATTGCAGAGTTGTTTGTTGATTTACCAAATAGAAATCAACCTTCCTCAGATTTCTAAAATTTCACAAATAAAATGTTAAGAATATTTTATGAATCAGTTTAAGACATTGTAACCAGTCATTACATAAACTGGGTGAACTGGGAATGTGTGTGGTGAGATTGTTTGTGTCAAAGTCAGAGAGCCGTGTCTCTCTACAGCCAGAGGTTTTTGTACGGCGGCTCCATGACTTTGTATCACTGTGGTTGACTTTTGGTGGAGGAACCAGACTGGATGTTGGACGTAAGTAAATAAGTCATGTTTGAAATTCAGCTCTTTGATGTTTGAGGCAGATACATATATCTTGTTTTGATTGTAACGTTTTTCATATTCATGTTTTTATTTCTCCTTCTTTATCATGGAGACTAACTCAGAGCAGCTTTACTCAACATTTCTTCACACATTCCAGTCAAACTGACATTTACAAAGCTTTCAGTGTGATGAAGATAAAACTTTAAAATGTTTTACACGACCAAGTCTAAATGTTCTTCCTCAATAATAACTGTTGGTGCATAATCTTTTCATCTTGTCATATATTGTGTAGTCTTTTAAATAGTGGTTTTAATAATGACTTAAATCTACATGAAGACATTTGACCGTATCAGTTTATTTTCTCTATTTGTTCATGTTTCCACTAAATCATTTAAAGTCATGTACAGTTCAGGTGTTGATGTTTCATTTCCAGTGTAGTTTGATATATTTCAGCTCATTCTGTACGTTGGTTCTCTCTGTGCTGATATGCATGAGAGGCTTCTTAAAGGGAAGTGAAACAATGTGTGAGTGAGTGAGTGACTGCTGCAGCAGAAAAAACATCTGGCAGAAAGTCCTTAAAGGAGAGGATGAACTCTCACACGGTAAAGGTGTCCAAGTGTCTGGTGGTTAATGGACAGCTGTGTGGTCCCTGTCCTCTAAGCTGATTGGTGTCTCCTAGGTGATGTCCGTCCCACCCTGACGGTGCTGCCCCCCTCCAGTGAGGAGCTGCAGCAGGGGAAGGCCACGCTCATGTGCCTGGCCAACAAGGGCTTCCCCTCAGACTGGAGTCTGGCCTGGAAGGTGGACAGCAGCAGCAGCAGCAGCTGGGAGGAGAGCAGGAGCCCCGGGGTGCTGGAGAAGGACGGCCACTACAGCTGGAGCAGCACCCTGAGGCTCCCTGCAGACCAGTGGAGCAAGGTGGGCTCTGTGACCTGTGAGGCCACCCAGGGCTCCCAGACTCCGCTCTCAGAGACACTGAGGAGAGACCAGTGTTCCCAGTCCTGAGCTGACTCACTGGGACTCTGCTACTGGTTTCACTCTGATACTGGTCTCAGTCTGCACTCTGTGACTATCTCTCTCTGTCTCTCTCTTCATGTTAGCAGAATCATTTCATCTTTAACGATCAGTAATGTTTCAATTCTCAGTAAACATGAACAATAAAGACGTGATGATGAAACAAGTTGAGTCCAAGCATCTTATTACAAGAATACCTGCTGTCTTTAGTGATCACAGAAGATCCCTTAGATCCACTGACACTGAGTTTGTCTCAGGGTAAACTTACATGAACTAAATCCTTTTATCTGACTTTTTTAGGAAGAAATGATGGACTTCTGTTTTTAATCTTCCTTAAACATAAAGAGCATTTCAAATTGGAGAATATGTAGCCAAACAATCTACTTTACAGTTTCTTTTGATTGATAAACGACTGAAGTCACATGTGTAAAACTCTAACTCCAGTCTGCACAGCAGCAGTTCATGTGAACAAACTCTAGCTCCTTTTTCATTGTTAGAACACAGTTTCATAAACTCTCCACACTTCCCTCCTGACTTTAACCACAACCTGCACAACACTGTGGATTTACAGCACTTTGTTTAAATGTTAACACACTGCTGTCTAAACTGTAAACCTCATATTCAACACAGGATGATTTCAGCCTGTTGACTTTCAAACACTAATGATTGTAACTTCAGCTGAAAGCCTCAGCAGGTGTCTGGTTTTAGACTTGGTAGTGAACATATATGTATACACACAATACAGTACAATATCTTTTTACAATAGGACCCAAAGTCTGCCCAACAACAGACGATCACTAAAACACTAAACTCCATTCTCTGAAGCAAATTCTCAGAGGTTTTGAATCAAACACTCTTTTGGCCAAACCGTAAACACAATTTGCAAAACTCATCCGTTCTTTTTTGCTGAACCTTAAACACATTGTCAGTGACTTCAACACATTTCACACTGTGATACACTTGTGTTGCAACATTGTAAACACTGGCAGCAACATGTGAACACAACTCCAACACAGCTGTCATCTTTTACACACAACTCAAAATGGAACACAGGTTTCTAATGATGTGATCAGACCCATTGGCCAGGATAAAAGTCAGTTCAGAGTGCACAGGTGGCACATCCATCTCCAATGGACAGGATCATACAGAGAGGCAGAGTAGGAAGAGTTCATGTGAGAGGTGGTGGACGAGGAGGAAGGGGATGAGGAAGAGGCCGAGGAAGACCAAGAACAAGCATTGCTGATGAACATGCCCAACATGTCAACATGGAGATTCATACATAACAATGCTTTTTATAGTGCTCATGAACCTGATTGGTGTGTATATAATTACAGATTTCACAATTGTTTAAACACATGAATTGGAACATCAGACACTTGGAAAAACCTGAAACTCATGTACCAACTGCCAAACCAATTCTGCTGAACTCAAGCACATTTTCTGCTTTAGACTCAGTTTCCCATTCCAAACCACGACACACAATTCTCTATATCTTGCACACTCTTCCTGAATCCCCTCTCTTGGTGTTCACACAGAACACACTGCCAATGAGCTCCTGGTTTGTTTGGAGAACAATGGATGGTGGCATCATTGAAGAGAGAGGTGGGCAGCAATGCAGAGGAGTGAGAGTAAGAAGAGTTAGAGGCAGGGCTGCCCCTGACCAAAATGGGGCCCTAAGCGAAAAAAATTCTTCGCCCCCCCCACCGCCACCCAACCCTACCAAATCCCAAATGTATATTAGGAACAAAACGACAGTATAATGAAATGCCATTCAACTTGACAACCTTTATTAGTAAGAACAAAGAACAAAAAAATAAACCTAAATTCACACTGAATGGGCTTTATGCACAGCTCCACTACTTCCTGAAATAAGCCAGCTCGTTTATTTCCTGTCTTACATTATTGGACCAATTGATTAATCCAGGTGTGTCTGACCTCTCAACGATGGTCAGGCACACCTGGATTAATCATTTTGTCCAATAATGTAATGTTATGATTTAATAAATGGTAAGGGCCGCTGGAAAATTACTTTCATCTCCAGACCACAGTCCACATCTAGACTCTAGCTAAATGGACTGGAGGCTAGCATCTCTCCTACCTCTGCTACTCTTGAGTAGCAGCAGCAGCTGTGCTGAGCATGGAGGTTTAGTTCTTGCTTATGCCACAAAGTTTTACATTTTTACTAGTGCTGGGCCGTTAACACCATTAACAGCGTTAACGGACATCAACGGCGTCGTTAATTAACGGCGTTAACGGCGCCGTTAATGTCCGTTAACACTATTAACAGCGTAATACCGGCATTAACGGCACCGTTACAGTTTTTGCCGAATGCTTACACACATGTTGCAGACTTTGGCTCACTGTGTCATAACTTAACACACAGGTCGAGTAAGACACAGCACATGGAGATAAAGTCTTAACTTATACGGCAAAATGAAACTCTTGAAACAAAACCTAACAATCCCATTTCAAAACAGTTTTTAGCATCAAAACATTAAACACATGCACCTTTGTTTGCGCTCTTTCCTAGCAGCAACAACACACAGATGTGCTTTATGCAAAACACAGCTGTATTTAGTACTTTGGATGGTTTTTGACTTTAAAAGTCTCATATAGATTTTTTTTGTGAAAGATTGCTCCTCTACAGTTGATCTAGACACATGAAAACAAAATGGAAACGCTTCAGAATGTATTTTTATTTTTTTTTCAGGTTTTTGCAAAAGTAAAAAAAACAAAACACAAAGACATGGTAACTAAAATGTTCTACAAAACAGAGTTGTAAGAAAACGATTGGAAGACATTTAGGCTATGGATCCTGTCTCCTGTTGGCATTTGGCCACATCACCTCATCCACATCACAGGCAATGTCCTCCCTTGCCAAGCAACGGGGGAAATATCTCCTTGCATGCCGAATCCAACCCTGTATGGACCTCACCTCAATGTGGCCGCATGCCTCTTCCATGGCTTCTAGAAGAGGCATGCAGGCATGTGGTTGACGGTCATAAACCTTCCAGCGCCATGCTGAAAAGAACTCCTCAATTGGATTCAGAAATGGGCTGTACGGTGGCAAGTTGAGTGTAATGAATCTATTATGGTTGGTGAACCAGTCCCGGACCAGAGCCGCCCGATGGAAACTGACATTATCCCAGACGACAACAAACTGGGGCTGCTCTGGGCCGTCCTGGACTACTGTTTCATGAAGTGTGTCCAGAAAGCGAATAATGAGGGCTGTGTTGTAGGGACCGAGGATGGAGTGGTGATGCAGGACTCCCTGTACACTGATGGCGGCACACAAGGTGATATTTCCCCCGCGCTGACCAGGGACATGCACTATGGCCCTTTGCCCAATAATGTTTCGGCCCCGACGTCTGGTTTTCGCCAGGTTGAACCCAGCCTCATCTACAAAAATAAATTCATGCTGCTGTGGAGCTGCATCAAGTTCCAGGAATCTCTAAAACAGAAAAATGTAGATAATGTACAGTGAATATAGTGTGATTGAAAACACAGGACTATCACATATACATTTACACACAATACTGTGTGTGTGTGTGTGTGTGTGTGTGTGTGTGTGTGTGTGTGTGTGTGTGTGTGTGTGTGTGTGTGTGTGTGGCTTACTTGCACATAGTCATGACGGAGGTCTTTGACTCTCACACTGTTCCTCTCGAATGGAACTCGATATAGCTGCTTCAGTGAGATGTTGCGCTTTTTGAGGATCAGGAGAGTGTAGATATGCTGACAGTGTTGATGCCAGTGAAGGTTATTTGATCTGCAAGGATCTGCTCTCTCAAATCACGAAGCCGGATTTCATTATTTGCCAAAACAATATTGACGATGGCCACCTCCTGTTCAACACTGAGCATAGCCTGCCTTCCACCCTGTGCAGGTCGTCTGGCAGTTCTGTAGAAAATGAAACATCATACTTTAAACCCATAGACCTACAGTAATACAGCAATGTATTGTACTGTGCATTTGAGCAATGTGCAATACTGTAATTTCTTTGGTACATTTTAGTGTGGAAACTTTAAAACATACCTGTTTTCCAGTCTGAACGTTCTAATAATTGAGGCTACTGAGTAGCGACTCAGGTTTGGATGGACTCTCTGCCCAGCCTCCCTCATTGTAAGGCCATGATTTATGACATGGTCCACCAAAGTGGCCCTCATGTCATCGGATATTTGTCTTCTGTTGCCTGCTCCCCTTCTTCGTCCTCTTCCTCTCCCTCTTCCTGCCTCCAAGTTTCCAAAGTTGGCACAAAGGAGCTGAGCTCACATCAGGTGTATTTGTAGTGCTATGGCTTAGACTGATTGGTCTACAATTAGATGTTAAATGTTTTCATGTGTGTGAGTCAGTGTGCTTTTCCAATTTTAGTTGTGTTTTGTATTTTAAATCGATGTTTTCCCAATGATTGCACGAGTCTTCCTTTTTGAACAATGTGTCTTATGTAAAAAAAACAGTGTGTAGTGTTTTGCAAGAAGTGTGTTGGAGAATTTCAAACACAGTGCAAAGCATATATTGTGTTTGCAGGTTTGGTGCTTTTGTTTAGGGCATGGTCACCAAAGCTAGAGGTTGTAATGATTTGGGCATAGCAACCACTTTTAGTGTTTAAGCATTAGGCAAAAACTGTAATAAACTAACTAAACTAAGTAACTAAACTAACTTCAACAAACCTTCGAGAGAAGCACGAGTTTCCTCTTGTTTTGCTTTTTTCCCCTCTTGCTCGCGCCTGACTCATAGGTTGTTTTCGAAGCCATCACGTCTTCACCTGCAGCTGCTTGACAAGTGCCTGCAGCGTATGCGCATCTGACCAGGGATTGGTCAGATCGATTGCTGTCAATCATTGTAGTGACGGCGCTGCGGTGTCAGATTAAATAAAAAAAAGGTCTCTTCTTCTCTCTCTTCTCCTGCCTCGCGCTGACAGCTGATCTAGTAGCGCGCCCACGGCTGTGCATATGCGCATCCTTTGTGCAAAACAGGGCCCCTATTGGATCGCGGGGCCCTACGCACTGTGCGTGTTCTGCGTATAGGCAGGGCCTGGTTAGAGGACAAGGAGGATGAGGAGGACAAGGAGGAGAAAGGAGAAGAACTATAATCTCTGATGAGATTAGGCCCACTGTCATTGATCATGTGGTTAACCATGGTTTGTCCATGAGGGAGGCTGGCCAGAGTGTCCAACCCAACTTGAATCACTTCTTGGTTGCCTCAATAATTCAGACTTTCAGAAATGAGCATAGGTAAGAAACCTACTCGCCTTACTGTAGTACTGCATATCAATACAGTATTTACTTAGTGTTGCAAGGACCTTGCTGTATTTGTATCTATTTGTAACTTTTGCAGTACTGCACGATTACCACAACGTGGTAGGAAGAGGAAGACTCCTCACAGATGAGGAGGAGACTGCAATAGTCAACAATGTCATAACCCTCCAACAAATCCAAGATGCAATCACTGCAGACCAACACTTATTCCAAAATATAGCAACACTGGACCGTGTTCTCCAACACAATTCCATGAGGATGAAGCAGGTGTACAGGGTTCCTTTTGAGAAGAACACTGACAGAATCAAGGAGACTGGCCATGACTACGTGCAAGTCCTATACATTCCACAACTGTGTCCTATCAGCACTGACACATTACTGTATTATACTACAGTAATCCAATGTTTCACAATAGCCGATACTCTATTGACCATATTTTGGTGTATATTATTGTCATGTTGTCTGTTTCAGAGATTTCTTGACCTAGATGCAGAAGCAGACCTGCATGAATTTATATACACTGATGAAGCAGGGTTCAACCTTGTAAAAAGAAGGTGCCAGGGCAGAAATGTAATCAGCGAGCGTGCTATCACTGAAGTCCCTGGCCAGCGGGGAGGGAACAGAACAATGTGTGCTGCCATCAACCACCACGGTGTCCTCCATCACCATGCCACCCTTGGCCCCTACAACACTGCCCTTCTCATAGCATTCCTGAACACACTCTACAACATCATTGTTCAACCAGACCAGATGGATGACACAGAGGTGATCAGGTTTGTTGTTGTCTGGGACAACGTCTGTTTCCACCGTGCTGCTCTGGTCCGTGACTGGTTCAGGGACCATCCTGAACTTTCCGTCCTGCATCTCCCTCCATATTCTCCCTTCCTCAATCCCATTGAGGAGTTTTTCTCTGCCTGGAGATGGAAGGTGCACGAGAGGAGTTTGCTGTGATTTACAGTAGACTGCACATTTTGGGTACAAATGAAATATTATTTGTTATTAACGTATTGTGTGTTGTTTCCTATTTAAGTATACGTAAATATATTATATGGTAATATTTTACATGCTGCAGGTGAAAGTGTAACACTGAACATGCAAAGGCATAATTCTACCGATAAAGCATTTCATGTAGTGTTTTCCATTCATACTATAGTGTCTTCCATTCTGCACACAAGTGTTCAATGGGTGCTTAGAAATGTCTACTCATATGATGTATGTGTTCATCATTTGAAAAGAGAATACCATTTAGTGTTGAAGTTAACACTGTTTTGAGGGCAAAGTTTGCTTTTGCAAGAGAAATGTAGGATGTCGCATTTTCTGTGGGAGTTTTGAGATTTGTGTTGGCCCGTGTCACTGTGACATGGTCGTTGTGTCCTTGGGCAAGACACTTCACCCATCTTGCCCCATGTGAATATGTATGACTGCTGTATGTTTGAGGTGGTGGTCGGAGGGGCTGTAGGCGCAGAATGGCAGCCACGCGTCCGTCAGTCTTCCCCAGGGCAGCTGTGGCTACTATCGTAGTTTACCACCACCAGTATGACTGTGTGTGAATGAATGGAACCTGGAACCCTGTCAGAGTGCTTTGGGTCTCTTGAAAAAAGAGCCATAGAAATCCAAACCATTATTATTATTATTATTATTATTACTAAATGTTTTATTTTTGGGAGTAATAATTTGAACTTTCAACGGTAATTTTAATTTTAATTATTGCTCACATTTAATTTTAGAGATGAAGTTTAATGCTTTGGTGATGGGGAAGATATACACTCAACAAAAATATAAACGCAACACTTTTGTTTTTGCTCCCATTTTTCATGAGATGGACTTAAAGATCTAAAATTCATTCCAGATACACAATATTACCATTTCTCTCAAACATTGTTCACAAATCTGTCTAAATGTGTGATAGTGAGCACTTCTGCTTTGCTGAGATAATCCATCCCACCTCACAGGTGTGCCACATCAAGATGCTGATCTGACATCATGAAATGCCACAGATGCCACAAGCATTGAGGGAGCGTGCAATTGGCATGCTGACAGCAGGAATGTCAACCAGATCTGTTGCTCGTGCATTGCATGTTCATTTCTCCACCATAAGCCGTCTCCAAAGGCGTTTCAGAGAATATGGCAGTACATCCAACCGGCCTCACAACCACAGACCACGTGTAACCACACCAGCCCATGACCTCCACATCCAGCAGGTTCACCTCCAAGATCGTCTGAGACCAGCCACTCAGACAGCTGCTGAAACAATTGGTTTGCATAACCAAACAATTTCTGCACAAACTGTCAGAAACCGTCTCAGGGAAGCTCAACTGCATGCTCGTCGTCCTCATCGGGGTCTTGACCTGACTCCAGCTCGTCGCCGTAACAGACTTGAGTGGGCAAATGCTCACATTCGATGGCGTCTGGCACGTTGGAGAGGTGTTCTCTTCACGGATGAATCTCGGTTTACATTGTTCAGGGCAGATGGCAGATGGCAGACAGCGTGTGTGGCGTCGTGTGGGTGAGCGCTTTGCTGATGTCAATGTTGTGGATCGAGTGGCCCATGGTGGTGGTGGGGTTATGGTATGGGCAGGCATCTGTTATGGACGAAGAACACAGGTGCATTTTATTGATGGCATTTTGAATGCACAGAGATACCGTGATGAGATCCTGAGGCCCATTGTTGTGCCATACATCCATGAACATCACCTCATGTTTCAGCAAGATAATGCACGGCCCCATGTTGCAAGGATCTGTACACAATTCTTGGAAGCTGAAAATGTCCCAGTTCTTGCATGGCCAGCATACTCACCGGACATGTCACCCATTGAGCATGTTTGGGATGTGCTTGACCCGCGTATACGACAGCGTGTACCAGTTCCCACTAATATCCAGCAACTTCGCACAGCCATTGAAGAGGAGTGGACCAACATTCCACAGGCCACAATTGACAATCTGATAAACTCTATGCGAAGAAGATGTGTTGCATTGCATGAGGCAAATGGTGGTCACACCAGATACTGACTGGTTCTGAGTCCCCAGACCCCCAATAAAGCAAAAAAATGCACATTTCAGGGTGGCCTTTTAATGTGGACAGTCTGAGGCACACCTGTGCACTAATCATGATGTCAGATCAGCATCTTGATGTGGCACACCTGTGAGGTGGGATGGATTATCTCAGCAAAGCCGAAGTGCTCACTATCACACATTTAGACTGATTTGTGAACAATGTTTGAGAGAAATGGTAATATTGTGTATCTGGAATGAATTTTAGATCTTTAAGTCCATCTCATGAAAAATGGGAGCAAAAACAAAAGTGTTGCGTTTATATTTTTGTTGAGTGTAAGTTGTAGCTTGGAGTGTGTGTATGTGCATGTGTGTGTGTGTGTGTGTGTGTGTGTGTGTGTGTGTGTGTGTCCTCAGTGAAGTGTATCACTCTCTGCAGTAGCTTCCAGCTGCAGTTGTTCATTCTGACTGAGGGAGGTTTTTGTACGACGCTTTTTCACTGTGTGAACACATACTGGCTGTTGATGTAGTGAAGACTCTGACAGTAGTAAACTGCTGCATCTTCAGTCTGGACTCCACTGATGGTCAGAGTGAAGTCAGAGTTTGATCCACTGCCTGTAAAACGATCTGGAGTCCCTGATTGTCGAGTGCTAGCATAGTAAATAAGTAGTTTAGGAGGTTCTCCATCTCTCTGTTGGTACCAGGCTAAATGATTTGACGAAGAAAGCGCCTGACTGGTCCGACATGTGACGGAGACGGAGCCTCCCAGAGCAGAGCTCACTGCTCCAGGCTGAGTCACTGTGACCTGTCCTCTGGACTCTGAGGACACAGAGACAAACACATAAAGCAGCGTCATGGTTTCATGGGCTTCATTTCAGAGGGAAGGATGTTGATAGAGGAGAGGAGTTTGATTCTCTGGACTTTACCTGTGAAGCAGCAGCAGAGGAGAGTCCAGATGAGGACGGAGGACAAAGTCATGTTTTTGATGAGGACCATTTCTGTGTCTTCTGTTGTCATGAACGACAGCTGTCAGTCCTCCAGGGTTCAACTCTCAGGACTATAAACTCTCCCAGAGCACTGGAGCATGGTGCTGCTGATGCAAAGTGGCTCTCTATGGAAATGCTCTGACTGACTCCAACAGGGACTTGGATTACTCTGATGATGCTGTTTATCAGTGGATCAATCACTTTATCAGAGTATTGATCAGGAATGTGTCAGTGCTCATTTGTTTGACTCTTTGCTTTCAGTTTGATGAACAAATGTTTCTCCAGAATATTTGATGAAATCATCCTAAATCACAACCACACAAACCAACATCACTGTGGGACAAAATTAAACAAAGTTACTGCCCTTCATTCATCATAATCTACAATAAACATGAGTTTATGATCATTATTTACATTTGGCAGGATTTATTGGAGAGTTGTTTGTTGCTTTACCAAAAGAGAAATCATTCTTCCTCAGATTTCTAAAATTTCACAAACACAATGCTAAATGCTAGTTTATAAATCAGTTTACAACATTGTAACCAGTCATTACATAAACTGGGTGAACTGGGAATGTGTGTGGTGAGATTGTTTGTGTCAAAGTGAGAGAGCCGTGTCTCTCTACAGCCAGAGGTTTTTGTACGGCGGCTCCATGACTTTGTATCACTGTGGTGGACTTTTGGTGGAGGAACCAGACTGGATGTTGGACGTAAGTAAATAAGTCATGTTTGAAATTCAGCTCTTTGATGTTTGAGGCAGAAACATATATCTTGTTTTGATTGTAACGTTTTTCATATTCATGTTTTTATTTCTCCTTTTTTATCATGGAGACTAACTCAGAGCAGCTTTACTCAACATTTCTTCACACATTCCAGTCAAACTGACATTTACAAAGCTTTCAGTGTGATGAAGATAAAACTTTAAAATGTTTTACACGACCAAGTCTAAATGTTCTTCCTCAATAATAACTGTTGGTGCATAATCTTTTCATCTTGTCATTTATTGTGTAAAGTCTTTTAAATAGTTTCAACAGTTTTTAATAATGACTTAAATCTACATGAAAACATTTGACCGTATCAGTTTATTTTCTCTATTTGTTCATGTTTCCACTAAATCATTTAAAGTCATGTACAGTTCAGGTGTTGATGTTTCATTTCCAGTGTAGTTTGATATATTTCAGCTCATTCTGTACGTTGGTTCTCTCTGTGCTGATATGCATGAGAGGCTTCTTAAAGGGAAGTGAAACAATGTGTGAGTGAGTGAGTGAGTGACTGCTGCAGCAGAAAAAACATCTGGCAGAAAGTCCTTAAAGGAGAGGATGAACTCTCACACGGTAAAGGTGTCCAAGTGTCTGGTGGTTGATGGACAGCTGTGTGGTCCCTGTCCTCTAAGCTGATTGGTGTCTCCTAGGTGATGTCCGTCCCACCCTGACGGTGCTGCCCCCCTCCAGTGAGGAGCTGCAGCAGGGGAAGGCCACGCTCATGTGCCTGGCCAACAAGGGCTTCCCCTCAGACTGGAGTCTGGCCTGGAAGGTGGACAGCAGCAGCAGCAGCAGCTGGGAGGAGAGCAGGAGCCCCGGGGTGCTGGAGAAGGACGGCCACTACAGCTGGAGCAGCACCCTGAGGCTCCCTGCAGACCAGTGGAGCAAGGTGGGCTCTGTGACCTGTGAGGCCACCCAGGGCTCCCAGACTCCGCTCTCAGAGACACTGAGGAGAGACCAGTGTTCCCAGTCCTGAGCTGACTCACTGGGACTCTGCTACTGGTTTCACTCTGATACTGGTCTCAGTCTGCACTCTGTGACTATCTCTCTCTGTCTCTCTCTTCATGTTAGCAGAATCATTTCATCTTTAACGATCAGTAATGTTTCAATTCTCAGTAAACATGAACAATAAAGACGTGATGATGAAACAAGTTGAGTCCAAGCATCTTATTACAAGAATACCTGCTGTCTTTAGTGATCACAGAAGATCCCTTAGATCCACTGACACTGAGTTTGTCTCAGGGTAAACTTACATGAACTAAATCCTTTTATCTGACTTTTTTAGGAAGAAATGATGGACTTCTATTTTTAATCTTCATTAAACATAAAGAGCATTTCAAATTGGAGAATATGTAGCCAAACAATATACTTTACAGTTTCTTTTGATTGCTAAACGACAGCAGGCACAACTGAAGTCACATGTGTAAAACTCTAACTTTTTGGTTGTTAGAACACAGTTTCATAAACTCTCCACACTTCTCTCCTGACTTTAACCACAACCTGCACAACACTGTGGATTTACAGCACTTTGTTCAAATGCTAACACACTGCTGTCTAAACTGTGCTTGCTGCTATGCTATTATAGTTTTTCCCCAATAGCTAAAACACTAAAGTCTATTCTCTAAACCAAATTCTCAGTGGCTTAAACTGATGTTTTGAATCAAACACTCTTTTGGCAAAACCTTAAACACTGTTCAGGTACTTAGACACAATTTGCAAAACTCTTTTTTACTGAACCTTAAACACATTCTCTGCGACTTCAACACATTTCACACTGTTATACACTTGTGTTGCAACATTGTAAACACTGGCAGCAACATGTGAACACAACTCCATGGATGGAGAAGATATTAGTTTGCAGGATATCGCATGTACTGGAACAGAGAGGACTAATGACTGATAGTCCAAGTGGATTTTGATTTCCATTACTTGCTGTAGTTAGAGTAAGTAATGAGGTGGACAAGGGATTCAAAAGTAAAGAGCTGATGACCATAGTATATTTTGACATTGAAAAAGCATATATTACTATGTGGAGAAAGGGTCTGCTTATTACAGTTTTTCTTGATTGCTTTGACCTGCTTAAAGAAACTGGGATCCACTCGGTTTTCATCATCACTGTCTCAGCAGAGCACAAGACACCCCTTGCAAATGTATTAACCCTTTCTCATTGGATTTGTGATATATTATGGTGGTTGTGCCTCACAGGCACCCGTAGCAGGCGGCATTTAACGGCAGTTTCGCAAAGCCTAAGGGATTCTATCGTTATACAGACGCCGGTCTGTATGTTTGTTGCTCGGCTGAAACTTTAAATAAAGTCCAGTTAACCTGAAGTCGTGGTCACGCCTCGTCAATATACTACATGGTGTCAGAAGACAAAGTCGGAAGAAGTGAAACGATATGGCGCAGTTTCAACCCCCACAGAATCTGAGTTTGCAAGGTAATCTTGCTGAAAACTGGAGGAGTTGGAGCCAGCATTTTGAACTGTTCAGCGTTGCCAGTGGAGTCTCGGAAAAGTCCAAAGTAATACAATGTGCAACGTTTCTTCACATCGCGGGAGAGGAGGCGATTAAAGTGAGCAACACATTCGTATTCACCGACGCAGAGGTAAACAAAATCGCTGTGCTGAAGAGGAAGTTTAAGGAGTACTGTGAGCTGCGAAAGAACTTACCGTATATACGGCACATATTCTTCACCCGAGCACAGAAGCAGTCGGAGCCTATTGATTCATATGTGACGGATGTACATGCTGCCATCTTGGCCTCAATCCAAGATGGCAGCATGTACTTTCTCTCTGACCAGTGGTTGTTCATTTTGTTTATTTTAATAAGTTTGTTTTAGATATTTTGCATCTTTGTACTGGATTTTTAGCATCTTTTAACACATCCTTTGCAACACATTTTACTGTGAAAACTGTGGATACTTTTTTCTCTTGCTTTTGGATTACTCCGTGTGACCTACTCCTTGTGCTCTGCTTTGCTAGCAGTAGCTAACTCAATTAGCCCAGTACTGAAAGTCTATTATCCCATCCTCCACTGGCTGGCCTCCAGCAGCCGGCCTCCAGTATAAGGTGACCAGATTTCTGAAATGAAAATCGGGGACATTTCCAGCGCGGTGGTCAAAATTCCAATGTTATCATTATGAAATAAATAACAGGGGCAATTACATGTTAATTTTAATATGTAAAAGCAGTCTGCAGCAATTAACATTAGAGCTGTAAAAACCACAGATGAAACAAAAACAACAAAACAGATTCTTATCTTATTCAACTTATTTATTATTTAGCTGATGATTTTTTTTTTTTCAGTTCACAAGCTTTATGGAGAAAACAAGAACACATTTGATGGTGCACATAAGAAGAACCACAGTGCAGACAACTGACTTTAAAAGAGGTCTTCTCAAAGTTATAGAAAAATTGTGAATGCTGTGAATTCATTGTGCGGAGCAACAATATTACAATCCTGTCTACTCAGGCCTGAGGTAAGAAGGTATTATGTCTTCCACCTTTTTAATTCCAATGACTGTAACGTCAGTACGTTAGTTTCACTGGCTACCGTAATAACTGGAGTTTGCGTCGGTGCGCAACTTTTTACTGGCTACCGTAATAACTGGAGTTTGCGTTGGTGCGCAACTTTTTTTCTCTCCCATTCAAATCGGGGACATTTTCGGGGACAGCTTTAACTGGGGACAGGTCGGCCAAATCGGGGACTGTCCCCGAAAATCCGGGACGTCTGGTCACCCTACTCCAGTAGCTAGCCACCAGCAGCCCTGCAGCAGCTAGCAAACAGCAGCTAGCAAACAGCAGCCCTGCAGCAGCTAGCAAACAGCAGCAAGCAAACAGCAGCTAGCCACCACCAGCCCTGCAGCAGCTAGCCTCCAGCAGTTAGCATACAGCAGCTGGCCACCAGCAGCCCTGCAGCAGCTACCCTCCAGCAGCTAGCCTCCAGCAGCCCTGCAGCAGCCAGCAAACAGCAGCTAGCCACCAGCAGCCCTGCAGCAGCCTCCAGCAGCTAGCATACAGCAACTGGCCACAAGCAGCCCTGCAGCAGCTAGCCTCCAGCAGCTAGCATACAGCAACTAGCCACCGGCAGCCCTGCAGTAGCTAGCCTCTAGCAGCTAACCAGCAGCCCTGCAGCAGCTACACTTTACCAGCTTTGCAATAGGTGGCCTCCATTAGCCCTGTGACAGCTAGCCTTCAGAAGTTAGCCAGCCTTGCCCTTTTACAGATACTTGCCTTTGAGGGAGTATCCCCGTGTGTGAGTGCTTGTTGTGGTACGCTTAAGGTGACCAGATTTCTGAAATGAAAATCGGGGACATTTCCAGCACGGTGGTCAAAATTCCAATGTTATCATTATGAAATAAATAACAGGGGCAATTACATGTTAATTTTAATATGTAAAAGCAGTCTGCAGCAATTAACATTAGAGCTGTAAAAACCACAGATGAAACAAAAACAACAAAACAGATTCTTATCTTATTCAACTTATTTATTATTTAGCTGATGATTTTTTTTTTTTCAGTTCACAAGCTTTATGGAGAAAACAAGAACACATTTGATGGTGCACATATGAAGAACCACAGTGCAGACAACTGACTTTAAAAGAGGTCTTCTCAAAGTTATAGAAAAATTGTGAATGCTGTGAATTCATTGTGCGGAGCAACAATATTACAATCCTGTCTACTCAGGCCTGAGGTAAGAAGGTATTATGTCTTCCACCTTTTTAATTCCAATGACTGTAACGTCAGTACGTTAGTTTCACTGGCTACCGTAATAACTGGAGTTTGCGTCGGTGCGCAACTTTTTACTGGCTACCGTAATAACTGGAGTTTGCGTTGGTGCGCAACTTTTTTTCTCTCCCATTCAAATCGGGGACATTTTCGGGGACAGCTTTAACCGGGGACAGGTCGGCCAAATCGGGGACTGTCCCCGAAAATCCGGGACGTCTGGTCACCCTAGGTACGCTGCGTCAGGCGGACTTCCTCAGACAGCTACTAGCCTGCCATGGAGAACGCGCGGAATGACTTCTGTCTCTTCTTTTCCTGTGAAAACAGGGCACTTATCTTCTGAGACCAGGTGACTCATCTTAAGGCCTGTAACACAGGCTCAAGACATGAAATCAAGGTTCAGGGCTAGGGGCTACTCACCAATGATAATAGAAAATGCAATAATAGAAGCACGCTCTATAACACGCTCTGACCTACTAAAGAAGAAAAAGAAGAGGAAAGACATGGCTAAAAACAACTCCAGACCTGTCTTTGTTACCCAATATAGCAGTAGTGCCTCTGAAATGAAACAAATAATCAAGTCCAATTGGGGGTTAATTCATAGTGATCCTATTCTGAAAGATGTTTTTCCTGAGCCACCTATGACTGTGTTCAAGAAGGCACCATCAATAAGAAACAAACGAAGTTACCTACCAGGTCCTAAACAAAAAACATGGCTAGAAAAAGGGTTGTGGGGGACTTATAGGTGTGGTTCTTGCAATCATTGTGAGTGTGTCATTCAAAGCAAGACATTTTGTGATCTGAGAACACAGAGATAATTCAAAACTAATGGTTTTATTAACTGCAACTCTGAATATGTGGTCTACCGCCTACAATGCCCATGTGGGTGTTTCTATGTGGGCAGGACTCAAAGAAAACTAAAAGAAAGGTTTTATGAACACAAATACGCAATCCGAGTCAACAACAAAGATTACCCTATGGCCAAACATTATAAAGAAACACATCATAGTGACCCGTCATCTTTGAGAATTCAGGGTATTGAAATTATTAAAAAATCAATACGTGGAGGTGACATTTTAAAACAGTTATTGCAAAGTGAAACCTTTTGTATTTGGAGCTTTAAAGCAATGGACTATCCAGGACTAAATGAGGAGATAGATTATAGACCTTTTCTGTGATTTTGCAACACTGGTTATAGTTTTACTGTGATTACTGTTTATTTTAAGGAGTGCCTCGGCTATCAGAGATTTCTTTCTCTACACTGTCAAGCGTTTAAAAAATTGCCATATCTATCATTAAAACTGAAACATAAAATGCATTTAAAAATTGAGAATGTGAAGCCGGACAATCCATCTTAAATAATGATCAGATTATGTGCTACCAGAAGGGAGGATGGTGGTTGTATAATGTATAGTCAGATGTCATCGACAAACAAGCTGATTTTATTCTGATCCCAGAGATTATCAATGAGGAACAGAAAAGACAGATAGAAATGTAAACCATCTGTTTTCCACAATTAGAAGCAATAAGAACTGAATGTGTTTGACTCGTACATGTTTTATTTTTGGGAGGAATAGTTTGAACTTTCAGCAGTAATGAGGTCCTTTTAATCATTGCTCAAACATCTGAAGAATTCGTAACGCTTGGTTTTAGAGATGAAGTTTAATGCTTTGGTGACGGCTGAGTGTGTCATCAATGTGAACTCCCAAGTACTTATATGAAGAGAACTGAGCGATGGATTCATTGTGGATGACCACGGCCTCAAGTCGTCCACAACTTTAATGTTGAACACCATCTCTTTGGTTTTCTTTACATTTAGCATCAGATGATTAGAGTCACACCACTGAACAAACTTACAGATCTCAGAATGGTAAGCTACTGGACTGCCATCTTTGTGCAACAACCCCAGAATGGCAGTATCATCTGAAAATTTGATGATGTAATTATCAGGATGGACTTTTATAGTTGGTATATAATGTAAAGAGCACGTGGGAGCTCACACATCCCTGGGGGGCACCAGTGCTGGAGAGTCTGGACTCAGAAAGGATGTTGTTAACTCTGACATACTGTACATGGTTAGTTAGAAATATATAAAGGGTTAACATTCATGTTCTTAAATTGTCCAATCAGTAGATGTGGCTGCAGCGTGTTAAACGCTGAACTGAAATCGACAAACACTATACGAACATAAGCTTTGGGGTCTTCCAGATGTTTAGTACATATCATTACTCATATGATGTATGTGTTCATCATTTGAAAAGAAAATACCATTAAGTGATGACTTAACACTGTTTTGAGGGCAAAGTGTGCTTTTGCAAGAGAAGTGTAGGATTTTGCATTTTGTGTAGGAGTTTTGAGATTTGTGTTCGCCCTCGTCACTGTGTCATGGTTGTTGTGTCCTTGGGCAAGACACTTCACTTGCCCTGTGTGAATGTGTATGACTGCTGTATGTTTGAGGTGGTGGTCGGAGGGGCTGTAGGCGCAGAATGGCAGCCACGCGTCCGTCAGTCTTCCCCAGGCCAGCTGTGGCTACTATCGTAGTTTACCACCACCGGTATGACTGTGTGAATGAATGGAACCTGGAACCCTGTCAGAGTGCTTTGGGTCTCTTAAAAAAAGAGCCATACAAATCCAAACCATTATTATTATTATTATTATTATTACTAAATGTTTTATTTTTGGGAGTAATAATTTGAACTTTCAACGGTAATTTGAATTTTAATTATTGCTCACATTTAATTTTAGAGATGAAGTTTTTTGGTGATGGGGAAGATATAAGTTGTAGCTTGGAGTGTGTGTATGTGTGTGTGTGTGTGTGTGTGTGTGTGTGTGTGTGTGTGTGTGTGTGTGTGTGTGTGTGTGTGTGTGTGTGTGTGTGTGTGTGTCCTCAGTGAAGTGTATCAGTCTCTGCAGTAGCTTCCAGCTGCAGCTGTTTAGTCTGACTGAGGGAGGTTTTTGTACGACGCTTTTTCACTGTGTGAACACATGCTGGCTGCTGATGACATGAAAACTCTGACAGTAGTAAACTGCTGCATCTTCAGTCTGGACTCCACTGATGGTCAGAGTGAAGTCAGAGTTTGATCCACTGCCTGTAAAACGATCTGGAGTCCCTGATTGTCGAGTGCTAGCATAGTAAATAAGTAGTTTAGGAGGTTCTCCATCTCTCTGTTGGTACCAGGCTAAACAATTTGATGAATAAACAGCCTGACTGGTCCGACATGTGACGGAGACGGAGCCTCCCAGAGCAGAGCTCACTGCTCCAGGCTGAGTCACTGTGACCTGTCCTCTGGACTCTGAGGACACAGAGACAAACACATAAAGCAGCGTCATGGTTTCATGGCTTCATTTCAGAGGGAAGGATGTTGATAGAGGAGAGGAGTTTGATTCTCTGGACTTTACCTGTGAAGCAGCAGCAGAGGAGAGTCCAGATGAGGATGGAGGACAAAGTCATGTTTTTGATGAGGACCATTTCTGTGTCTTCTGTTATCATGAAGGACAGCTGTCAGTCCTCCAGGGTTCAACTCTCAGGACTATAAACTCTCCCAGAGCACTGGAGCATGGTGCTGCTGATGCAAAGTGGCTCTCTATGGAAATGCTCTGACTGACTCCAACAGGGACTTGGATTACTCTGATGATGCTGTTTATCAATGGATCAATCACTTTATCAGAGTATTGATCAGGAATGTGTCAGTGCTCATTTGTTTGACTCTTTGCTTTCAGTTTGATGGACAAATGTTTCTCCAGAATAATTGATGAAATCATCCTAAATCACAACCACACAAACCAACATCACTGTGGGACAAAATTAAACAAAGTTACTGCCCTTATTCATCATAATCTACAATAAACATGAGTTTATGATCATTATTTACATTTGACAGGATTTATTGGAGAGTTGTTTGTTGCTTTACCAAAAGAGAAATCATTCTTCCTCAGATTTTTAACATTTCACAAACACAATGCTAAAAATAGTATATGAATCAGTTGAAGACATTGTAACCAGTCATTACATAAACTGGGTGAACTGGGAATGTGTGTGGTGAGATTGTTTGTGTCAAAGTCAGAGAGCCGTGTCTCTCTACAGCCAGAGGTTTTTGTACGGCGGCTCCATGACTTTGTATCACTGTGGTACACGTTCGGTGGAGGAACCAGACTGAATGTTGGACGTAAGTACATTTGACTTGTTTCATAACTCAAATTTCATGTGACCTACATTTCTATGGAGAGATTTTCAAATTATTCTTTCTGATGTTTGAAATTTGATATATTTGTTGCAATTCTTGAAGACTTCAGTGTCGTTAACCGACTGAAATCCTCTCAATGAATAATCTTGCTGCTCAAAACATTTACATTCAGCCATTTTTATCATCTCATAGTAACTACTCTGCATTACAAGTTATGAAGAAAAACATTTTACATGTTGAATCTTTAATATTCTTGTTTGAGAACTCTCCCAATAACTTTTGTTACAACAATAATATATGATAATAATAATGTTCAAGGATATGACTTGATCTTTTTCCCAAACTGATCATTTTAAAGATAATTCACATATTTTATGAGTTTGAATAAGTATTGCAGTAGTTAACATTCATTTGAATTCATTTGACTGTTCAGTGATGATTCCTGCTTACATGAAGAGAACAAACACATATTTATGAGGTTTTGGCATGAAACAAGAAGAGATTAAAATAGTTAAAACATTAAAAGCCTCTCAATATTCATCTTTACTGTACTATTTCAAACTATTAAACTCAGAAAGTTTGGTAAAAGAGTATCTTTAAGACTGAAACATGTCTGTTGTCATGGTTCAGCAGTGATGCCTCTCCGTTGCCATGGTTACTGAAGTCAAAGAGGGAAGTGAAACATTTGAGTTTGATCCACTCTGAGGAAGACTAACAGAACTAGTAGCCTCCTCTGCTGCAGCCTCATATGAACTCTATGAATGTCTCTCTGCAGTGGGTGATGTCCCTCCCACCCTGACGGTGCTGCCCCCCTCCAGTGAGGAGCTGCAGCAGGGGAAGGCCACGCTCATGTGCCTGGCCAACAAGGGCTTCCCCTCAGACTGGAGTCTGGCCTGGAAGGTGGACAGCAGCAGCAGCAGCAGCTGGGAGGAGAGCAGGAGCCCCGGGGTGCTGGAGAAGGACGGCCACTACAGCTGGAGCAGCACCCTGAGGCTCCCTGCAGACCAGTGGAGCAAGGTGGGCTCTGTGACCTGTGAGGCCACCCAGGGCTCCCAGACTCCGCTCTCAGAGACACTGAGGAGAGACCAGTGTTCCCAGTCCTGAGCTGACTCACTGGGACTCTGCTACTGGTTTCACTCTGATACTGGTCTCAGTCTGCACTCTGTGACTATCTCTCTCTGTCTCTCTCTCTTCATGTTAGCAGAATCATTTCATCTTTAACGATCAGTAATGTTTCAATTCTCAGTAAACATGAACAATAAAGACGTGATGATGAAACAAGTTGAGTCCAAGCATCTTATTACAAGAATACCTGCTGTCTTTAGTGATCACAGAAGATCCCTTAGATCCACTGACACTGAGTTTGTCTCAGGGTAAACTTACATGAACTGAATCATTTTATCTGACTTTTTTAGGAAGAAATGATGGACTTCTGTTTTGAACATCCATCTTTTCAGATACACTTTAATATTTCTTAATAGGCTATTGAATTTAACTGCCTCACCTAAAGTTTCACAAAATCTTCATTTAAGATAAAGAGCATTTAAAAATGGAGAATGTTTAGCCAGATATCTACTTTAAATACTGATCAGATCATGTGCTATCAGAAGGGAGGATGGGGTTGTATAATGAATAGTC
The DNA here is from genome assembly GCF_963514095.1 of Eutrigla gurnardus. NCBI lineage: Eukaryota > Metazoa > Chordata > Actinopteri > Perciformes > Triglidae > Eutrigla > Eutrigla gurnardus. The sequence continues at coordinate 2,785,832 of NC_139932.1, forward strand.
AGATGTCATCAACAAACAAGCTGATTTTAGTCTGAAGGGACCTGAGATGCCGGAGATTATCAATGACGAACACAAGACTGATAGAAATGTAAACCATCTGTTGTATAAAATCAGATACTTCAAGAAATGTATGTGTTTGAATTGTAAATGTTTTATTTTTGGGAGTTATAGTTTGAACATTACTTTGAACAGTAATGAGATCATTTTCATCATTGCTCAAACTTGGTTTTAGAGATAGTTTAATGCTTTGGTGACGGGGAAGATATTGGTTGTAGCTTGGAGTGTGTGTATGTGTGTGTGTGTGTGTGTGTGTGTGTGTGTGTGTGTGTCCTCAGTGAAGTGTATCAGTCTCTGCAGTAGCTTCCAGCTGCAGCTGTTCAGTCTGACTGAGGGAGGTTTTTGTACGATGCTTTTTCACTGTGTGAACACATACTGGCTGCTGATGACATGAAAACTCTGACAGTAGTAAACTGCTGCATCTTCAGTCTGGACTCCACTGATGGTCAGAGTGAAGTCAGAGTTTGATCCACTGCCTGTAAAACGATCTGGAGTCCCTGATTGTCGAGTGCTAGCAGAGTGAATAAGTAGTTTAGGAGGTTCTCCATCTCTCTGTTGGTACCAGGCTAAATAATTTGATCCATGAACCGCCTGACTGGTCCGACATGTGACGGAGACGGAGCCTCCCAGAGCAGAGCTCACTGCTCCAGGCTGAGTCACTGTGACCTGTCCTCTGGACTCTGAGGACACAGAGACAAACACATAAAGCAGCGTCATGGTTTCATGGCTTCATTTCAGAGGGAAGGATGTTGATAGAGGAGAGGAGTTTGATTCTCTGGACTTTACCTGTGAAGCAGCAGCAGAGGAGAGTCCAGATGAGGACGGAGGACAAAGTCATGTTTTTGATGAGGACCATTTCTGTGTCTTCTGTTGTCATGAAGGACAGCTGTCAGTCCTCCAGGGTTCAACTCTCAGGACTATAAACTCTCCCAGAGCACTGGAGCATGGTGCTGCTGATGCAAAGTGGCTCTCTATGGAAATGCTCTGACTGACTCCAACAGGGACTTGGATTACTCTGATGATGCTGTTTATCAGTGGATCAATCACTTTATCAGAGTATTGATCAGGAATGTGTCAGTGCTCATTTGTTTGACTCTTTGCTTTCAGTTTGATGAACAAATGTTTCTCCAGAATATTTGATGAAATCATCCTAAATCACAATCACACAAACCAACATCACTGTGGGACAAAATTAAACAAAGTTACTGCCCTTCATTCATCATAATCTACAATAAACATGAGTTTATGATAATTATTTACATTTGACAGGATTTATTGGAGAGTTGTTTGTTGCTTTACCAAAAGAGAAATCATTCTTCCTCAGATTTTTAACATTTCACAAATAAAATGTTATGAATATTTTATGAATCAGTTTAAGACATTGTAACCAGTCATTACATAAACTGGGTGAACTGGGAATGTGTGTGGTGAGATTGTTTGTGTCAAAGTCAGAGAGCCGTGTCTCTCTACAGCCAGAGGTTTTTGTACGGCGGCTCCATGACTTTGTATCACTGTGGTGGACTTTTGGTGGAGGAACCAGACTGAATGTTGGACGTAAGTAAATAAGTCATGTTTGAAATTCAGCTCTTTGATGTTTGAGGCAGATACATATATCTTGTTTTGATTGTAACGTTTTTCATATTCATGTTTTTATTTCTCCTTCTTTATCATGGAGACTAACTCAGAGCAGCTTTACTCAACATTTCTTCACACATTCCAGTCAAACTGACATTTACAAAGCTTTCAGTGTGATGAAGATAAAACTTTAAAATGTTTTACACGACCAAGTCTAAATGTTCTTCCTCAATAATAACTGTTGGTGCATAATCTTTTCATCTTGTCATTTATTGTGTAGTCTTTTAAATAGTGGTTTTAATAATGACTTAAATCTACATGAAGACATTTGACCGTATCAGTTTATTTTCTCTATTTGTTCATGTTTCCACTAAATCATTTAAAGTCATGTACAGTTCAGGTGTTGATGTTTCATTTCCAGTGTAGTTTGATATATTTCAGCTCATTCTGTACGTTGGTTCTCTCTGTGCTGATATGCATGAGAGGCTTCTTAAAGGGAAGTGAAACAATGTGTGAGTGAGTGAGTGACTGCTGCAGCAGAAAAACCATCTGGCAGAAAGTCCTTAAAGGAGAGGATGAACTCTCACACGGTAAAGGTGTCCAAGTGTCTGGTGGTTGATGGACAGCTGTGTGGTCCCTGTCCTCTAAGCTGATTGGTGTCTCCTAGGTGATGTCCGTCCCACCCTGACGGTGCTGCCCCCCTCCAGTGAGGAGCTGCAGCAGGGGAAGGCCACGCTCATGTGCCTGGCCAACAAGGGCTTCCCCTCAGACTGGAGTCTGGCCTGGAAGGTGGACAGCAGCAGCAGCAGCAGCTGGGAGGAGAGCAGGAGCCCCGGGGTGCTGGAGAAGGACGGCCACTACAGCTGGAGCAGCACCCTGAGGCTCCCTGCAGACCAGTGGAGCAAGGTGGGCTCTGTGACCTGTGAGGCCACCCAGGGCTCCCAGACTCCGCTCTCAGAGACACTGAGGAGAGACCAGTGTTCCCAGTCCTGAGCTGACTCACTGGGACTCTGCTACTGGTTTCACTCTGATACTGGTCTCAGTCTGCACTCTGTGACTATCTCTCTCTGTCTCTCTCTTCATGTTAGCAAAATAATTTCATCTTTAACGATCAGTAATGTTTCAATTCTCAGTAAACATGAACAATAAAGACGTGATGATGAAACAAGTTGAGTCCAAGCATCTTATTACAAGAATACCTGCTGTCTTTAGTGATCACAGAAGATCCCTTAGATCCACTGACACTGAGTTTGTCTCAGGGTAAACTTACATGAACTAAATCATTTTATCTGACTTTTTTAGGAAGAAATTATGGACTTCTGTTTTTAATCTTCATTAAACATAAAGAGCATTTCAAATGGGAGAATATGTAGCCAAACAATATACTTTACAGTTTCTTTTGATTGCTAAACGACAGCAGGCACAACTGAAGTCACATGTGTAAAACTCTAACTTTTTGGTTGTTAGAACACAGTTTCATAAACTCTCCACACTTCTCTCCTGACTTTAACCACAACCTGCACAACACTGTGGATTTACCGCACTTTGTTCAAATGCTAACACACTGCTGTCTAAACTGTGCTTGCTGCTATGCTATTATAGTTTTTCCCCAATAGCTAAAACACTAAAGTCTATTCTCTAAACCAAATTCTCAGTGGCTTAAACTGATGTTTTGAATCAAACACTCTTTTGGCAAAACCTTAAACACTGTTCAGGTACTTAGACACAATTTGCAAAACTCTTTTTTACTGAACCTTAAACACATTCTCAGCGACTTCAACACATTTCACACTGTGATACACTTGTGTTGCAACATTGTAAACACTGGCAGCAACATGTGAACACAACTCCATGGATGGAGAAGATATTAGTTTGCAGGATATCGCATGTACTGGAACAGAGAGGACTAATGACTGATAGTCCAAGCGGATTTTGATTTCCATTACTTGCTGTAGTTAGAGTAAGTAATGAGGTGGACAAGGGATTCAAAATTAAAGAGCTGATGACCATAGTATATTTTGACATTGAAAAAGCATATATTACTATGTGGAGTTGTTACAGTTTTTCTTGATTGCTTTGACCTGCTTAAAGAAACTGGGATCCACTCGGTTTTCATCATCACTGTCTCAGCAGAGCACAAGACACCTCTTGCAAATGTATTAACCCTTTATCATTGGATTTGTGATATATTATGGTGGTTGTGCCTCACAGGCACCCGTAGCAGGTGGCATATAACGGCAGTTTCGCAAAGCCTAAGGGATTCTATCGTTATACAGACGCCGGTCTGTATGTTTGTTGCTCGGCTGAAACTTTAAATAAAGTCCAGTTAACCTGAAGTCGTGGTCACGCCTCGTCAATATACTACATGGTGTCAGAAGACAAAGTCGGAAGAAGTGAAACGATATGGCGCAGTTTCAACCCCCACAGAATCTGAGTTTGCAAGGTAATCTTGCTGAAAACTGGAGGAGTTGGAGCCAGCATTTTGAACTGTTCAGCGTTGCCAGTGGAGTCTCGGAAAAGTCCAAAGTAGTACAATGTGCAACGTTTCTTCACATCGCGGGAGAGGAGGCGATTAAAGTGAGCAACACATTCGTATTCACCGACGCAGAGGTAAACAAAATCGCTGTGCTGAAGAGGAAGTTTAAGGAGTACTGTGAGCTGCGAAAGAACTTACCGTATATACGGCACATATTCTTCACCCGAGCACAGAAGCAGTCGGAGCCTATTGATTCATATGTGACGGATGTACATGCTGCCATCTTGGCCTCAATCCAAGATGGCAGCATGTACTTTCTCTCTGACCAGTGGTTGTTCATTTTGTTTATTTTAATAAGTTTGTTTTAGATATTTTGCATCTTTGTACTGGATTTTTAGCATCTTTTAACACATCCTTTGCAACACATTTTACCGTGAAAACTGTGGATACTTTTTTCTCTTGCTTTTGGATTACTCCGTGTGACCTACTCCATGTGCTCTGCTTTGCTAGCAGTAGCTAACTCAATTAGCCCAGTACTGAAAGTCTATTATCCTATCTGGCTCCTCACCATCAACTAACGGATGAAAGAGTGTCTGCAATCTGGCCTCCTGGACCATCTACAGCCTGGTTTCCACCACCAGCTATACAGCAGCAGGACACAATCATCTCTCTGTACCAGCTAGTCTTTGGAAGCTAGCCTCCACCTGCTCTGTGGCAGCTAGCCTCCACTGGCTGGCCTCCAGCAGCCGGCCTCCAGTAGCTAGCCACCAGCAGCCCTGCAGCAGCTAGCCTCCAGCAGCTAGCAAACAGCAGCCCTGCAGCAGCTAGCAAACAGCAGCAAGCAAACAGCAGCTAGCCACCACCAGCCCTGCAGCAGCTAGCCTCCAGCAGTTAGCATACAGCAGCTGGCCACCAGCAGCCCTGCAGCAGCTACCCTCCAGCAGCTAGCCTCCAGCAGCCCTGCAGCAGCCAGCAAACAGCAGCTAGCCACCAGCAGCCCTGCAGCAGCCTCCAGCAGCTAGCATACAGCAGCTGGCCACCAGCAGCCCTGCAGCAGCTAGCCTCCAGCAGCTAGCATACAGCAACTAGCCACCGGCAGCCCTGCAGTAGCTAGCCTCTAGCAGCTAACCAGCAGCCCTGCAGCAGCTACACTTTACCAGCTTTGCAATAGGTGGCCTCCATTAGCCCTGTGACAGCTAGCCTTCAGAAGTTAGCCAGCCTTGCCCTTTTACAGATACTTGCCTTTGAGGGAGTATCCCCATGTGTGAGTGCTTGTTGTGGTACGCTGCGTCAGGCGGACTCCCTCAGACAGCTACTAGCCTGCCATGGAGAACGCGCGGAATGACTTCTGTCTCTTCTTTTCCTGTGAAAACAGGGCACTTATCTTCTGAGACCAGGTGACTCATCTTGAGGCCTGTAACACAGGCTCAAGACATGAAATCAAGGTTCAGGGCTAGGGGCTACTCACCAATGATAATAGAAAATGCAATAATAGAAGCACGCTCTATTACCCAATATAGCAGTAGTGCCTCTGAAATGAAACAAATAATCAAGTCCAATTGGGGGTTAATTCATAGTGATCCTATTCTGAAAGATGTTTTTCCTGAGCCACCTATGACTGTGTTCAAGAAGGCACCATCAATAAGAAACAAACGAAGTTACCTACCAGGTCCTAAACAAAAAACATGGCTAGAAAAAGGGTTGTGGGGGACTTATAGGTGTGGTTCTTGCAATCATTGTGAGTGTGTCATTCAAAGCAAGACGTTTTGTGATCTGAGAACAAAATTCTGAGAACTGAATTCAAAACTAATGGTTTTATTAACTGCAACTCTGAATATGTGGTCTACCGCCTACAATGCCCATGTGGGTGTTTCTATGTGGGCAGGACTCAAAGAAAACTAAAAGAACGGTTTTATGAACACAAATACGCAATCCGAGTCAACAACGAAGATTACCCTATGGCCAAACATTATAAAGAAACACATCATAGTGACCCGTCATCTTTGAGAATTCAGGGTATTGAAATTATTAAAAAATCAATACGTGGAGGTGACATTTTAAAACAGTTATTGCAAAGTGAAACCTTTTGTATTTGGAGCTTTAAAGCAATGGACTATCCAGGACTAAATGAGGAGATAGATTATAGACCTTATCTGTGATTTTGCAACACTGGTTATAGTTTTACTGTGATTACTGTTTATTTTAATTAAGGAGTGCCTCGGCTATCAGAGATTTCTTTCTCTACACTGTCAACAAGAAATGTGTTAATTGTATCTAAAGGTGTTAAGAGTTTCGGAAAAATGTTAAAAGCGTTTAAAAAATTGCCATATCTATCATAAAAACTGAAACATAAAATGCATTTAAAAATTGAGAATGTGAAGCCAGACAATCCATCTTAAATAATGATCAGATTATGTGCTACCAGAAGGGAGGATGGTGGTTGTATAATGTATAGTCAGATGTCATCGACAAACAAGCTGATTTTATTCTGATCCCAGAGATTATCAATGAGGAACAGAAAAGACAGATAGAAATGTAAACCATCTGTTTTCCACAATTAGAAGCAATAAGAACTGAATGTGTTTGACTCGTACATGTTTTATTTTTGGGAGGAATAGTTTGAACTTTCAGCAGTAATGAGGTCCTTTTAATCATTGCTCAAACATCTGAAGAATTCGTAACGCTTGGTTTTAGAGATGAAGTTTAATGCTTTGGTGACGGCTGAGTGTGTCATCAATGTGAACTCCCAAGTACTTATATGAAGAGAACTGAGCGATGGATTCATTGTGGATGACCACGGCCTCAAGTCGTCCACAACTTTAATGTTGAACACCATCTCTTTGGTTTTCTTTACATTTAGCATCAGATGATTAGAGTCACACCACTGAACAAACTTACAGATCTCAGAATGGTAAGCTACTGGACGGCCATCTTTGTGCAACAACCCCAGAATGGCAGTATCATCTGAAAATTTGATGATGTAATTATCAGGATGGACTTTTATCATTGGTATATAATGTAAAGAGCACAGGGGAGCTCACACATCCCTGGGGGGCACCAGTGCTGGAGAGTCTGGACTCAGAAAGGATGTTGTTAACTCTGACATACTGTACATGGTTAGTTAGAAAAATATAAAGGGATTAACATTCATGTTCTTCAATTGTCCAATCAGTAGATGTGGCTGCAGCGTGTTAAACGCTGAACTGAAATCGACAAACACTATACGAACATAAGCTTTAGGGTCTTCCAGATGTTTAGTACATATCATTACTCATATGATGTATGTGTTCATCATTTGAAAAGAAAATACCATTAAGTGATGACTTAACACTGTTTTGAGGGCAAAGTGTGCTTTTGCAAGAGAAGTGTAGGATTTTGCATTTTGTGTAGGAGTTTTGAGATTTGTGTTCGCCCTCGTCACTGTGTCATGGTTGTTGTGTCCTTGGGCAAGACACTTCTCTTGCCCTGTGTGAATGTGTATGACTGCTGTATGTTTGAGGTGGTGGTCGGAGGGGCTGTAGGCGCAGAATGGCAGCCACGCGTCCGTCAGTCTTCCCCAGGCCAGCTGTGGCTACTATCGTAGTTTACCACTATGTTGCAACATTGTAAACACTGGCAGCAACATGTGAACACAACTCCAACACAGCTGTCATCTTTTACACACAACTCAAAATGGAACACAGGTTTCTAATGATGTGATCAGACCCATTGGCCAGGATAAAAGTCAGTTCAGAGTGCACAGGTGGCACATCCATCTCCAATGGACAGGAACATACAGAGAGGCAGAGGAGGAAGAGTTCATGTGAGAGGTGGTGGACGAGGAGGAAGGGGATGAGGAAGAGGCCGAGGAAGACCAAGAACAAGCATTGCTGATGAACATGCCCAACATGTCAACATGGAGATTCATACATAACAATGCTATTATAGTGCTCATGAACCTGATTGGTGTGTATATAATTACAATTTTTCACAATTGTTTAAACACATGAATTGGAACATCAGAAACTTTGAACAACCTGAAACTCATGTACCAACTGCCAAAATCAAACGAGATGAGTGACCCAGGACAGCCGGGCACAGGAAGCGGACGGAGGAGACCAGTAGGTGGCCGGTGAGTAACCTCGAGCACACAGTACATAGTTTGTTCTCCCACAGCCTCTGCAGGGCCTGATGCACATGCACAATGTGCTCCTTGAGGCTTTGGGAATAAATCAAGGTGTCATCCAGATACACAAACACAGAATGATGTAAGAAGTCTCTTAACACGTCGTTCACCAAAGCTTGGAATATGGCTGGGGCATTCATCAAACCTTGGTTTGCTTGCCTTCTCACGACGGGCCTGGCTAGCATCATGGCTGGTAATGGGGTGATCTAAGACAGAGGTCATTTCTTTAGAGAACAAATCAAATGTGGCACTTGCAGTTTGTGAACAATGCCAAAAGGCTGTTCCCCAGGCCCAAGCCCTCCCCGTGAGCAAACTCAACACATAGGCTATTTTGGCTCTGACGGAACTATAAGTCAATGGTTGTAACTTAAACACAAGGAAGCACTGGAAAATAAAAGCTATGTTCCTTCTATATAAAAGCTTTGTTCCTTCTATTTACTTTAATGTTCCATTTACTTTAAAGTTCTACTTACTTTAACACTATGAACTATGAGCGATGTGAGCCTTATGACCCTGCCTAGGGGATCAGTTACCAGAAGTTACCTGGCAAGTAAACATCTGTGTGATTCATGCATCTGTTTTTGTTGTGTTTGCAATTGTGTTTCACCAATCATCTACATTATTAAAAGGGTTGCACATATCCTGATAGGTCCTTTTTACATCATAAAAAGGTTAATGCATACGAAAGGAAAGCCAGGATATGGAGAGCACACAGCCACATTCACTGAGGAGATTTACATTTTACATTTAGGTCATTTAGCATGTTTGTCCAAAGCGACTTACAGTAAGTACATTTGTCAACAAAAAAATATTGTTTTGGGGGGGGGGGGCCAGCTGAAGGACAGGAGCGAAGTGCTTGCTTCAGGGCGTGTGGTTTGACCAGTGTTTGAAGGTAGATGGGCATTATCAAAAATTAAAGACATTCACAAGTCACAGAAGTCATGATACGCACATTCTAATACTCAAATAATAATAATGCTGAAATTAAATTAAATAACATGTCCAAAAAGGAGTAGGAAGAAGTGTAAAGCTTATTAACTCCTACCCCCTGTCACCCACTTCAAATACCCATTTCAAAGTGCTTTCCTATTTATCAAGGTCATCTGGATTTTAACCAGTGAAATATACATATTCATACACATACATATACATACACACATTTATACAAATGCACATATATACATACACACATACACATATACACACATTTATATTTTATTGTTATAATTATTATTACTATTAACCAGATAACACTGGTTTACTCAGAGTTTAGGGAGTCAGAAGAGAAACATGAAACAAAGAGCAGATGCGCATGAACAGGCAGACAGGCTAATCTTTTTTTCAACAGGGTGTTGCTTCCAGGAAACGAAGGTGTCGTGTTTCCATGGAGCTGGGACCAGCTTGTGCAACTACGAAGGGAGGGCTAAAGTTGAAGCCACAGTTCCTCCCCACCTTTTTGACCTGTGTAGCCAATGAATGTTAGATATCTTATCCATTCTCTTAACCAATGAGAAGTTCTACATTTGTGTAAGTGAAAAGACACTTTTCAAATAGTGCATCTTTCTTTGGGTAATTGGTTGCAGTTAACATCTTAGTTGCTTATCAGCTTTCATGCCAGCGATTTTTCAAACAGAGAAAGTCCTTGAGCTCTTGCTTTTACTTAATGATACAATTCTGAATAAATAGTTAACAGTACGTCATAGTCTGTCTTCTCTTTAGTCTGTCCACTTTAAATCTCAAACAAACGAACACGCTTCACAACTGCACCCAAATGCACGGTCAACACCCACATAACCAAATGTCTCTATTGGACGCCATGAGTGCTGGATGTGAGGACACGAGTCCAGAGGACTTCCAGGGATGGATGAGGCACTTCAGAAGGTTCTTCCCCAGGTGCATGGCAAGAGCAAAATAAAACATAAAAACAAGAATATCCATGGAATAGAAATCACAGTGCAGCATAAGAAGTTCATAGATAGTTTTGTTTACTGAAAGGCAGCGGTAAACAGAAAAGTCTTCATTCTTGATTTAAAAGAGCTGAGATTTGCAGCAGACCTGCAGCTTTCTGGAAGCTTGTTCCAGATATGTGGTGCATAAAAACTGAAGGCTGCCTCTCCATGTTTGGTTCTGACTCTGGGGACACAGAGCAGACCTGTCCCAGATCATCTGAGAGGTCTGGATGGTTCGTAGCTAAGCAGAAGATCAGAATGTATTTTGGTCCTAAACCATTCAGTGCTTGTAAACCAGCAGTAGTATTTAGAAATGAATTCTTTGACAGACAGGAAGCCAGTGTAAAGATGTGAGAACCGGAGTAATGGTCTTAGTGAGGACTCGAGCAGCAGCGTTCTAAATTAACTGCAGCTGTCTGATGGACTTTTTAGGGAGACCTGTGAAGACACTGTTACAGTAGTCGAGCCTGCTGAAGATAAAAGCATGGACAAGTTCTTCTAAATCCAGCTGAGACAAGTCCTTTAATCCTTGATATATTCTTTAGTTGATAGTAGGCTGACTTCGTAACTGATTTAATGTGGGAGTTCAGGTCTGAGTCCATGACTACACCTCAGTTTGATTGAAGCTTTATTTCAGACTCACCCACTGGGAGGTCCATAATACAAACAACACATACAACAAGATAAAAACACAACAAAAGACAAACAGACGAGACAAACCTAATATAGATGTGATGGCCAGGGCCACACGGTAATATCACACTCACCTACTTTAGTTTCACTAATTACGTTTTTTTTGTAGACCACACCCCAAACAATTCATTCATCACACACCACCATTTATTTGATAGTTTCTTTTTATTTTCTTTTAACTTTACACTGTTTAAATGGCGTGCACACATTTTACACTGTAAAGTTTATACCGTATATTTTCAGTATTAACTATTTGCATTGTGTTAATCTCTTTGAGTTACCGTGGTGCAGCTGGGATCTATCCAGGAGAGGCAAAAGGCGTGGCCAGGGGCGGAGGAAAGACTTAAGGTGCGTGTCCACAGGGGCGATTTTAAACGCGTGTGGACGCGCCGCTTCCCAGTATTGCAGGCTTGGTGGGCTGCCACGAGAGGATGATTGACAGGCGCTCTCCTTTTAAACAACAAATTTTTGCGAGCGTTCGCGAGCGTTCCCGAGGCGGCGAGTCGAGCCCGGCGCCTCTGATTAGCATAAAGTAGATTCGACTTCAACTTTAGGCAAATGAGGAGCGGCCAACTCGCGCGCCGTCTCTCGACATTCGCCACGACGCTACCAGAATGCATTGCACAGCTTTTCACATAGACAATGAATGGGACGCGGGGAAACACCGCTGCCTGTGGACACGCAGGTCACCTGATCGTTGGGCCAGGCCATCTCCAGCCATGGAGGGGGGGAGCTTTGAGTCTGTTAGTTGGTGCTGTATATTAGTTCTAGTTAACCTCCATTTTGTTTTCCCCTGTTCTGTTAATTGGTTTGGCCAAGCCACTATATGTTCTTCTGTGTTTCATTTGGGGGGTCGTTTTTGTTTAGTTAACACCTGGGGCCTGTACTACGAAGCAGAATTTGTGCTTAGCGAGGTAACTTAAGCGTTAACTCTGGGTTTTCCATCCTACGACGCTGGTTCACTTCTTACCGGGGTAGATCGCCATGGTAACTTACGCTGTGGAGCTAACCTGCTCCTGAGCAGGTTATGTTCCTGATAAGAGATCAATGTGGAGAAACACACCGCCTACTGACCAATCAGCTGTCTTGGTGCGCGGATATAAAAAAAAAGAAGCTTGTCGATCGTGAGAGGGTCTCGTAGGAGAACTATAGAGTGTACAGAGACCGGCAAAACCCTTTTTCTGTCCCTGACGATGTTTTATATGAGAGATACAGATTCTCATCGGAGGAAGACTTTTCTGTGTCAGCGTACAGCCTACTGACCACTTTGAATTATGTTTTTATATTTATTTGATTTGCTCCCAAGTCCGTTTTACACCGCCGGGATTGCAGCTGAAAGAATGAGGCTGATATTGTCATAAACCACGTTATAAGAATACATCCAAGCAACAAATTCATTATTTTAAAGTTATACGTTTGGCCTTTTATTGCGGAAGGACGTCATAAGACTTAAAGGGACGAGAGAGAGCGACGACATGATTTAAAAGATGGCCGAAGGGCGGATTTGAACCGAGGTCCGCTGCAGGGAACCTCGGTTCATGGGGCGGTAACTCTACCACTAAGCTATCAGCGAAGTTAAAATGACCATTTAATCAGTCAGATCTTGTAGTGTCCTTATGATGGGGCAGTCATATTATACTACTAATACTATTAATACGACTTACGCATTCACACCGTCGGCAAGTTTTTGCCAGCTGTCCTTCCTGCATTTGGCAGATGACACTGCTTTTTGCTTGTATTATATGTTTAACTTCTTCGTATTTCTGTAAGATTATGGTTCGCTCCTCGTACGTGAAATACGCCGCTCCGCTGCCGTAAACTGATCCATGTATGTGATTGGTCAAATGCTGCAAACACCACCTCTTTCATGTGCACGCGCTCATAGCTGGACAGGTAAACCCTGGGTTGAGTTAACGAGTTGATAACCAGCTTCGTGTGACCGCTTATCTCCGATTGCCTTTGTTACTGTTACTTAAGCTGGATCTCTGAAACATACCCTGGGTATGTTGAACTCGCTTCGTAGTACAGGCCCCTGGTTTTCTGTTGCTGTTTAGTTTGTTTAGGATTCTATTCAGTTGACCTCTTTTATATAATCATGTGACTTCCGAAACGGGCGTGTCGGCGCTTCTCTGAAGTCCCGGATCGAAACGTTTCGAAACGTTGTGCCGAAAAGCGGTTCTGAAACGCCCATGTCACGTGACTGTAGTTCAGTGATTGAAGGAACGCCTATGTTTCGAAAAAGTTATTCCAAGACGGGCAGATCATTTGAAATACTGTCAAGAGCGACGTGCTGTCTTCCCTAATTTGTACCAACTGACTAAGACATTTTTAAGTGTCCCTGCAACAAGTGTACCCTGTGAAAGGATTTTTTCAAAAGCAGGGGAAGTGTTATCCAAAAAAAGAAACACTCAGCTCAAAAAGAGCTGAACAAATATTATTTCTGAATAAAAATCTTTGATTATTGTAATGCATATAACAATGTGTCATTTATTTATTTTTAATAATGTTTCTTTAATTCAACCTGTTTTCTACTTAAGTTAAGGAAACCTAAAACCGGCTCATTTCATAGTGGCACATAATTAGGAGTTTTCTTTGGCGCGAGCATGTAGTTCACAGAAGTGGCCACTAGATGCCACTGTAGAGTCAGGTTTCATATTCGTTTCAAGGCTTCAACACAGACTGAAACATCGCTTCGAACTGTTTCGAAGCTTCCCTTTGCCCATCACTACTTTTATAGGCCTAACTGCAAGTGATGGTGAGATGAAGCCTCATGAAACATCAAAGCCTCTCAGCCAGATGAACCACCAAAGTGGTTCGACCCCAAAGCTTCAAATATGTACGCTAGGGACACCTAGTGGTGAATGAAATAGAAGAAAGTAAAAGAGTTTCCAGTCAACCTAACATAAGATGTTTGCTATATGTGCCGATCCAACATCAAATCATTTGAGAATTAAAGTCATCTTGGTGATACATGTGTGTGAGTGTGCCTTTCATAAATAGTTCTGAACTCAAGATAGAAAATAAGTCATTTGGTAAACCACAGACTTGGATTTGAACCTACAACACTTTGATAATGTGTCTCAGTCCTTAGACACTACACCACCTGAAACATGAGATAGGAGCAATACTTATAATGATATAATAATAATTTGTAATAGATGCATGGGGGTGGATCATTGCAGCTCTATCCTAGATTCTAACTTGCAACTCTTTGACAACAAGTCCAACTTCTTAACCACTACACCACTGCCTCTTTGTAGTATGGCCAGCAGTAGTAATAATTACAATAATGATGTATAATAATAATAAGAATGATGAAGTGATATATTGTCACGCTGGTGAGTTAATGTCTCGTCTTGGGTTTTTGTCTTGTCATTTCCTGTCTTATTTTGAAAATAACTCCCTTCTCGTTTCAGGTCACTTGCCCTTCCTCATGTGTTCCCTGGTCTGATGTCATCCCTGATCCCTGATTGTTGCCACCTGTTGCTCGTTATCCCTCTGTGTATTTAAGTCTGCGTCTCCCCTTGTCTTGTGCCAGTTCGTTATTCGTCTTTTGTCACGTCACGTTCCATGCCACCAGAGTTAAGTTGTTTTTACGCCAGTTTATGTTTCAAGTCTTGTTTTCCTCCATGTGGAGTGGATTTTCATTTGTAGTGTTAGTTTAGGTTTTGAGTAGTCTGTTTTTCCTGGATCTTTTGTTTTGGTACGTTTGCCACCTTTTGAGTTTTCATAATAAAGACTTTTTTCACACTGCCCCTGCATTTGGGTCCTCCCTCCTTGCCTGATACATGACATATATTAGTCAAAGTGGTAGGCCTACACTGCAATTCCACCTTGGATCTGAACCTACAATGCTTTGATAATGTGCCCATTTTTATAATAATGATGTATAAGAATATATAAGAATAATTAATAAGAATACTGATATACCCACGAGTTAGTATTCGTATGAGGCATTTTTATAGTCATAATGTCCCGCCAATTGTAAACCTGTATCACCGCGGTACCTGTATCGCAAAAAAGTAGCCCGAAACGAAGCCTCGCTCGTCATATGCTACGTCATTTTGCCGAGGTGAATCAGATCTCGACACGGAGCTTCATTGTGGGGGGAGCCGAAATTCTCGACACATGCGAGGAATACTTTATAGAACTTCGTCCTGGGTTGACCATAACGGATATTACGTCATTTTCAGAAGCGTCAATTCTGCATATCATTTCGTACATTAAATTACACAGAACAGCAGGGCAGGTGGGAACACCAACATTAACAAACATTGGACTAGCACTAGTCCATCTAGGTGCTCTAAGCAGCAGCCTCATACTATCATTATAGGCCACAGTGAGTCGTCTCAGGCTACTTACTCTATAACTGGACCAGAGGTGTGCAGTATAGAGGGTAGTGCAGAATGTCTTGAATAGAGCAACTTTAACAGGAACAGAGCACATACTGAATTTGCGGCACAGCATGTTCGCTTGTGCGTAAAATTAACGACACTGTCTATACATGTCTTTATCATCAGAAAGATCATTTGAGATAAAGTGTCCAAGGTATTTAACTTCAGTGCATTCCATGAGGTCAGAGCCAGATAAATAAAACAAATGGAAACCTCGACTGGTGATCATCTCTACTGTGCACAATCAAAATATTGCTCTTCTTAGCATTATATGTAATATCATACTCCATCCCATATTGGGTGCAGAGGCTTTGCAGCTGTTGTAGCCCAGCAGTGCACGGGCTGAAGATGACCAAATCATCTGCGTACATTAGATGATTGATTAGACAATCACCGACCATACAGCCAGTACGACATGCATTGAGACTCTTGGAGAGATCGTCCATATTAATATTAAACAATAATGGTGACAAAATCCCGCCTTGGCGATCACCATTGTTCACATGGAATGGGGCAGATGTAGACTTTCCCCACTCTACCCGCATGGTCTGTTGAGCATACCAGAAAGCCAATATTCTAACAAGATAACTAGGTACCCCTCTTTCACCCAACCCAACGCCTTAGAGGCATCTATAAAACACAGGAACATTGTTGTATTTTTTCTATTGTAATTATCCAGTATCTCCTTCAGAGCAAAAATACACTTATCAGTGCTATGCTTATGTTTAAACCCAAATTGGTTGTCAGCAGTGAGAATGTACCTCTCCAATCTAGACATCAAAATGATCTCCAATACTTTAGACAGTATGCTAAAGTTTGTGCCGGGGTTTGTGGTTGTTAGCATTACCGTTTGAAGCTGGGTGATAACTTGTCATCATTCTTCCTTCAAAAAGCTCCAAAAACAATGATTTCAGTTTTGTCTTTGTTTAATTGGAGACAATTCTGCTCCATCCAATCATTGATTTGCTCAATACATCTGTTCAGTTCTGTTTATGTAAACTTGTGTGTCGTCTGCGTAGTGATGGTAACATATTTAGTTGTTTTTCATGATCTGAGCCAGTGGAAGCATGTATCGACACGTCATCAATGATTACATGATTATCAATGAAGAGCACACACTGATAGACATAAATTATGTGTTTTAGGCAATGAGATGCAATAACAACTAAATGTGTTTGACTACTAAATGTTTTATTTTTGGGAGTAATAATTTGAACTTTCAACGGTAATTTGAATTTGAATTATTGCTCAAACTTGGTTTTAGAGATAAAGTTTAATGCTTTGGTGATGGGGAAGATATAGGTTGTAGCTTGGAGTGTGTGTATGTGTGTGTGTGTGTGTGTGTGTGTGTGTGTGTGTGTGTGTGTGTGTGTGTGTGTGTGTGTGTGTGTGTGTGTGTGTGTGTGTCCTCAGTGAAGTGTATCAGTCTCTGCAGTAGCTTCCAGCTGCAGCTGTTCAGTCTGACTGAGGGAGGTTTTTGTATGAGGCTTTTTCACTGTGTGAACAACCACTGGCTGTTGATGTAATGTTCACTCTGACAGTAGTAAACTGCTGCATCTTCAGTCTGGACTCCACTGATGGTCAGAGTGAAGTCAGAGTTTGATCCACTGCCTGTAAAACGATCTGGAGTCCCTGATTGTCGAGTGCTAGCGAAGTAAATAAGTAGTTTAGGAGGTTCTCCATCTCTCTGTTGGTACCAGGCTAAATAATTTGATGAATACACCGCCTGACTGGTCCGACATGTGACGGAGACGGAGCCTCCCAGAGCAGAGCTCACTGCTCCAGGCTGAGTCACTGTGACCTGTCCTCTGGACTCTGAGGACACAGAGACAAACACATAAAGCAGCGTCATGGTTTCATGGGCTTCATTCCAGAGGGAAGGATGTTGATAGAAGAGAGGAGTTTGATTCTCTGGACTTTACCTGTGAAGCAGCAGCAGAGGAGAGTCCAGATGAGGACGGAGGACAAAGTCATGTTTTTGATGAGGACCATTTCTGTGTCTTCTGTTGTCATGAAGGACAGCTGTCAGTCCTCCAGGGTTCAACTCTCAGGACTATAAACTCTCCCAGAGCACTGGAGCATGGTGCTGCTGATGCAAAGTGGCTCTCTATGGAAATGCTCTGACTGACTCCAACAGGGACTTGGATTACTCTGATGATGCTGTTTATCAGTGGATCAATCACTTTATCAGAGTATTGATCAGGAATGTGTCAGTGCTCATTTGTTTGACTCTTTGCTTTCAGTTTGATGGACAAAATGAAACAAAGTTACTGCCCTTCATTCCTCATAATCTTCAATAAACATGAGTTTATTCTGCAATACAAGTTATTAAAGAACTGTTTTTAAAAGTTGAACCTATAATATTTGAGAACTTTCCAAATACATCTTAAGTTCAGCGTTTAACGTTTAATTTTATGACTGAAGAATCTTTTTCCCAGACTGATCATTTTAAAGAAATTAAACATATTTCGTTCTTTTTACAAAAGTAGTGCAGTAGTTAACAATATTAATTTGAATGTGTCGGTCATGAAGCCTGACTGTTCAGTGATGATTCCTACTTACTTGAGGACAACAAAAACATATTTATGAAGTTTTGGCATGAAACAAGAAGAAATTAAAACAGTTAAAACAATAAAACCCTCAAAATCTTCCTCTTTACTGTAATATTTTGAACTATTAAACCCAGAAAGTTTCAGAAAAGGCGGTTAGTTTGAACTTTTTACCTATAGTTCTGAAACATGTCTGTTGTCATGGTTCAGCAGTGATGCCTGACCGTTGCCATGGTTACAGATTGTTTTGAGTTTGATCCACTCTGAGGAAGACCAACAGAACTAGTAGCCTCCTCTCCTGCAGCCTCATATGAACTCTATGAATGTCTCTCTGCAGTGGGTGGAGTCGTCCCCACACTGACGGTGCTGCCCCCCTCCAATGAGGAGCTGCAGCAAGGGAAGGCCACGCTCATGTGCATGGTGCTCGTCTTCCTCTCCCTTGAGCTGGTACTCATCTTCCTCTCCCTTCTCCTGGTACTCATCTTCCTCTCCCTTGTGCTGGTACTTGTCTTTTCTCCCTCTTTCAGGCATTTTACTTCCTTTCTTTGTGTTGCTCTATTTTGTTCCTTTTCCGCACAAGATCAGCCCAATAAGATCCTCTTTACTGGATACCATATGGTCATGCCATTGAAAGAACCTCAACACCTGAGTGTGTATCTGAGGTGCGATTCAGCTCTGACTGATCTATTTGCATAACTTCAATCAGCTGTTTTTCAGGAGCAATGGAGAAGAAAAAGATGAACAGCTGTTCACTTTGACTGTAGCCTGTATGTTGTTGAACATGATATTATCTGTCCTAACATAAAGGGCCCTAGTTTCGTACACCAGGCATAGTCGGGGCGCAGCGCACCTGCACCACGCTGACGGGGTGTGTCCGCCTGGACTTTACAAGTTTGGTGCACGCCGCAGTCTAGCGCAGGCACGCCTCACGTCACTCCTACGGTGAGCCAAACTGCCACTCCGCCAGCTGTAATTCGCCTTGCACCGAGAGTAGACCAGGTTGCAGCTGGCGGGCTTTCGGCGCAGTCTCGGCGCGGCTTTTTGGCACGAAACTTCCACAGCGCCAAGCTGAATCTGTGATGCCTCCCCCTGCTGCGCCGCCAAACCCATCTCGACCCAGGCGATCCACCAAACTGCCAAACTGAACGTGCGCAAGGCTGCGCTGGTCGAAACTTGCATTGCACCTGCTCCACCACCCTGCGCTGCGAAACGAAACTAGGGCCCAAAGTGTGAAAGTATTTGTAAATTTGGCAATAAAAATACGTTTTTTGGTCTTGGTTGAGCTTGTGTGTAAAATAAGTTCAAGCATTTTATAGTTGTTTTATATGTACATATTGTGTGTCAAGGCCCAGCGATAGACTGGTGTCCTGTCTTCCTCTACACTGCCTTCGGGCAATGACAGTTGGGATTGGCTCCAGCCCCCCCGTAACGCTGAATACAGGATAAGCGGTAGACAATGGATGGATATTGTGTGTCAAAGCAACAAGAAATGTGTTAATGTGTTGTTTTAATCATTGCTCAAACTTCTGAAGAATTCGGAACACTTGGTTTTAGAGATAAAGTTTAATGCTTTGGTGATGGGGAAGATATAGGTTGTAGCTTGGAGTGTGTGTGTGTGTGTGTGTGTGTGTGTGTGTGTGTGTGTCCTCAGTGAAGTGTATCAGTCTCTGCAGTAGCTTCCAGCTGCAGCTGTTCAGTCTGACTGAGGGAGGTTTTTGTACGACGCTTTTTCACTGTGTGAACAACCACTGGCTGTTGATGTAATGTTCACTCTGACAGTAGTAAACTGCTGCATCTTCAGTCTGGACTCCACTGATGGTCAGAGTGAAGTCAGAGTTTGATCCACTGCCTGTAAAACGATCTGGAGTCCCTGATTGTCGAGTGCTAGCAGAGTAAATAAGTAGTTTAGGAGGTTCTCCATCTCTCTGTTGGTACCAGGCTAAAAGGTGGCTGCTGCCGCTTACATAAACATCCTGACTGGTCCGACATGTGACGGAGACGGAGCCTCCCAGAGCAGAGCTCACTGTTCCAGGCTGAGTCACTGTGACCTGTCCTCTGGACTCTGAGGACACAGAGACAAACACATAAAGCAGCGTCATGGTTTCATGGGCTTCATTTCAGAGGGAAGGATGTTGATAGAGGAGAGGAGTTTGATTCTCTGGACTTTACCTGTGAAGCAGCAGCAGAGGAGAGTCCAGATGAGGACGGAGGACAAAGTCATGTTTTTGATGAGGACCATTTCTGTGTCTTCTGTTGTCATGAAGGACAGCTGTCAGTCCTCCAGGGTTCAACTCTCAGGACTATAAACTCTCCCAGAGCACTGGAGCATGGTGCTGCTGATGCAAAGTGGCTCTCTATGGAAATGCTCTGACTGACTCCAACAGGGACTTGGATTACTCTGATGATGCTGTTTATCAGTGGATCAATCACTTTATCAGAGTATTGATCAGGAATGTGTCAGTGCTCATTTGTTTGACTCTTTGCTTTCAGTTTGATGGACAAATGTTTCTCCAGAATATTTGATGAAATCATCCTAAATCACAACCACACAAACCAACATCACTGTGGGACAAAATTAAACAAAGTTACTGCCCTTCATTCATCATAATCTACAATAAACATGAGTTTATGATCATTATTTACATTTGACAGGATTTATTGGAGAGTTGTTTGTTGCTTTACCAAAAGAGAAATCATCCTTCCTCAGATTTTTAAAATTTCACAAATAAAATGTTCTGAATAGTTTATGAATCAGTTTAAGACATTGTAACCAGTCATTACATAAACTGGGTTAACTGGGAATGTGTGTGGTGAGATTGTTTGTGTCAAAGTCAGAGAGCCGTGTCTCTCTACAGCCAGAGGTTTTTGTACGGCGGCTCCATGACTTTGTATCACTGTGGTGGACTTTTGGTGGAGGAACCAGACTGGATGTTGGACGTAAGTAAATAAGTCATGTTTGAAATTCAGCTGTTTGATGTTTGAGGCAGATACATATATCTTGTTTTGATTTTAACGTTTTTCATATTCATGTTTTTATTTCTCCTTCTTTATCATGGAGACTAACTCAGAGCAGCTTTACCCAACATTTCTTCACACATTCCAGTCAAACTGACATTTACAAAGCTTTCAGTGTGATGAAGATAAAACTTTAAAATGTTTTACACGACCAAGTCTAAATGTTCTTCCTCAATAATAACTGTTGGTGCATAATCTTTTCATCTTGTCATATATTGTGTAGTCTTTTAAATAGTGGTTTTAATAATGACTTAAATCTACATGAAAACATTTGACCGTATCAGTTTATTTTCTCTATTTGTTCATGTTTCCACTAAATCATTTAAAGTCATGTACAGTTCAGGTGTTGATGTTTCATTTCCAGTGTAGTTTGATATATTTCAGCTCATTCTGTACGTTGGTTCTCTCTGTGCTGATATGCATGAGAGGCTTCTTAAAGGGAAGTGAAACAATGTGTGAGTGAGTGAGTGAGTGACTGCTGCAGCAGAAAAAACATCTGGCAGAAAGTCCTTAAAGGAGAAGATGAACTCTCACACGGTAAAGGTGTCCAAGTGTCTGGTGGTTGATGGACAGCTGTGTGGTCCCTGTCCTCTAAGCTGATTGGTGTCTCCTAGGTGATGTCCCTCCCACCCTGACGGTGCTGCCCCCCTCCAGTGAGGAGCTGCAGCAGGGGAAGGCCACGCTCATGTGCCTGGCCAACAAGGGCTTTCCCTCAGACTGGAGTCTGGCCTGGAAGGTGGACAGCAGCAGCAGCAGCAGCTGGGAGGAGAGCAGGAGCCCCGGGGTGCTGGAGAAGGACGGCCACTACAGCTGGAGCAGCACCCTGAGGCTCCCTGCAGACCAGTGGAGCAAGGTGGGCTCTGTGACCTGTGAGGCCACCCAGGGCTCCCAGACTCCGCTCTCAGAGACACTGAGGAGAGACCAGTGTTCCCAGTCCTGAGCTGACTCACTGGGACTCTGCTACTGGTTTCACTCTGATACTGGTCTCAGTCTGCACTCTGTGACTATCTCTCTCTGTCTCTCTCTCTTCATGTTAGCAGAATCATTTCATCTTTAACGATCAGTAATGTTTCAATTCTCAGTAAACATGAACAATAAAGACGTGATGATGAAACAAGTTGAGTCCAAGCATCTTATTACAAGAATACCTGCTGTCTTTAGTGATCACAGAAGATCCCTTAGATCCACTGACACTGAGTTTGTCTCAGGGTAAACTTACATGAACTGAATCATTTTATCTGACTCTTTTAGGAAGAAATGATGGACTTCTGTTTTGAACATCTATCTTTTCAGATACATTTTCATATTTCTTAATAAGTCATTGAGTTTAACTGCTTCACCTAAAGTTTAGTGAAATGAAAACTCCCAAATCTTCATTACACATACATTATAAAATGGAGAATGTTCAGCCAGACAATCTACTTTAAATAGTGATCAGATCATGTGCTATCAGAAGGGAGGATGGTGGTTGTATAAGGTATCGTAACAAACAAGCTGATGTTATTCTGAAGGGACCTGAGATGCCGGAGATTATCAATGAGGAACACAAGACTGATAGAAATGTAAACCATTTGTTTTATGAAATCATATACATTAAGAACTGTACGTGTTTGACTTGTAAATGTTTTGTTTTTGGGAGGAATAGTTTGAACTTTACTTCGAAGAGTAATGATGTCATTTTAATCATTGCTCAAACTTCTGAAGAATTCGGAAAACAATTGCTTTTAGAGATAAAGTTTAATGCTTTGGTGACGGGGAGGATATAGGTTGTAGCTTGGAGTGTGTGTGTGTGTGTGTGTGTGTGTGTGTGTGTGTCCTCAGTGAAGTGTATCAGTCTCTGCAGTAGCTTCCAGCTGCAGCTGTTCAGTCTGACTGAGGGAGGTTTTTGTACGATGCTTTTTCACTGTGTGAACACATGCTGGCTGCTGATGACATGAAGACTCTGACAGTAGTAAACTGCTGCATCTTCAGTCTGGACTCCACTGATGGTCAGAGTGAAGTCAGAGTTTGATCCACTGCCTGTAAAACGATCTGGAGTCCCTGATTGTCGAGTGCTAGCAGAGTGAATAAGTAGTTTAGGAGGTTCTCCATCTCTCTGTTGGTACCAGGCTAAATAATTTGATGAATAAACCGCCTGACTGGTCCGACATGTGACGGAGACGGAGCCTCCCAGAGCAGAGCTCACTGCTCCAGGCTGAGTCACTGTGACCTGTCCTCTGGACTCTGAGGACACAGAGACAAACACATAAAGCAGCGTCATGGTTTCATGGGCTTCATTTCAGAGGGAAGGATGTTGATAGAGGAGAGGAGTTTGATTCTCTGGACTTTACCTGTGAAGCAGCAGCAGAGGAGAGTCCAGATGAGGACGGAGGACAAAGTCATGTTTTTGATGAGGACCATTTCTGTGTCTTCTGTTGTCATGAAGGACAGCTGTCAGTCCTCCAGGGTTCAACTCTCAGGACTATAAACTCTCCCAGAGCACTGGAGCATGGTGCTGCTGATGCAAAGTGGCTCTCTATGGAAATGCTCTGACTGACTCCAACAGGGACTTGGATTACTCTGATGATGCTGTTTATCAGTGGATCAATCACTTTATCAGAGTATTGATCAGGAATGTGTCAGTGCTCATTTGTTTGACTCTTTGCTTTCAGTTTGATGGACAAATGTTTCTCCAGAATATTTGATGAAATCATCCTAAATCACAACCACACAAACCAACATCACTGTGGGACAAAATTAAACAAAGTTACTGCCCTTCATTCATCATAATCTACAATAAACATGAGTTTATGATCATTATTTACATTTGACAGGATTTATTGGAGAGTTGTTTGTTGCTTTACCAAAAGAGAAATCTTCCTTCCTCAGATTTTTGAAATTTTCACAAACACAATGCTAAAAATAGTTTATGAATCAGTTTAAGACATTGTAACCAGTCATTACATAAACTGGGTGAACTGGGAATGTGTGTGGTGAGATTGTTTGTGTCAAAGTCAGAGAGTCGCGGCTCCATGACTTTGTATCACTGTGGTGGACTTTTGGTGGAGGAACCAGACTGGATGTTGGACCTAAGTACATTTGACTTGTTTCATAACTCAAATTTCATGTGACCTACATTTCTATGGAGAGATTTTCAAATTATTCTTTCTGATGTTTGAAATTTGATATATTTGTTGCGATTCTTGAAGACTTCAGTGTCGTTAACCGACTGAAATCCTCTCAATGAATAATCTTGCTGCTCAAAACATTTACATTCAGCCATTTTTATCATCTCATAGTAACTACTCTGCATTACAAGTTATGAAGAAAAACATTTTACATGTTGAATCTTTACTATTCTTGTTTGAGAACTCTCCCAATAACTTTTGTTACAACAATAATATATGATAATAATAATGTTCAAGGATATGACTTGATCTTTTTCCCAAACGGATCATTTTAAAGATAATTCACATATTTTATGAGTTTGAATAAGTATTGCAGTAGTTAACATTCATTTGAATTCATTTGACTGTTCAGTGATGATTCCTGCTTACATGAAGAGAACAAACACATATTTATGAGGTTTTGGCATGAAACAAGAAGAGATTAAAATAGTTAAAACATTAAAAGCCTCTCAATCTTCATCTCTACTATATTATTCCGAACTACTAAACTCGGAAAGTTTAGCAAAAGAGTATCTTTAAGACTGAAACATGTCTGTTGTCATGGTTCAGCAGTGATGCCTGTCCGTTGCCATGGTTACTGAAGTCAAAGTGGGAAGTGAAATGTTTGAGTTTGATCCACTCTGAGGAAGACTAACAGAACTAGTAGCCTCCTCTGCTGCAGCCTCATATGAACTCTATGAATGTCTCCCTGCAGTGGGTGATGTCCGTCCCACCCTGATGGTGCTGCCCCCCTCCAGTGAGGAGCTGCAGCAGGGGAAGGCCACGCTCATGTGCCTGGCCAACAAGGGCTTCCCCTCAGACTGGAGTCTGGCCTGGAAGGTGGACAGCAGCAGCAGCAGCAGCTGGGAGGAGAGCAGGAGCCCCGGGGTGCTGGAGAAGGACGGCCACTACAGCTGGAGCAGCACCCTGAGGCTCCCTGCAGACCAGTGGAGCAAGGTGGGCTCTGTGACCTGTGAGGCCACCCAGGGCTCCCAGACTCCGCTCTCAGAGACACTGAGGAGAGACCAGTGTTCCCAGTCCTGAGCTGACTCACTGGGACTCTGCTACTGGTTTCACTCTGATACTGGTCTCAGTCTGCACTCTGTGACTATCTCTCTCTGTCTCTCTCTCTTCATGTTAGCAGAATCATTTCATCTTTAACGATCAGTAATGTTTCAATTCTCAGTAAACATGAACAATAAAGACGTGATGATGAAACAAGTTGAGTCCAAGCATCTTATTACAAGAATACCTGCTGTCTTTAGTGATCACAGAAGATCCCTTAGATCCACTGACACTGAGTTTGTCTCGGGGTAAACTTACATGAACTGAATCATTTTATCTGACTTTTTTTAGGAAGAAATGATGGACTTCTGTTTTTAATCTTCCTTAAACATAAAGAGCATTTCAAATTGGAGAATATGTAGCCAAACAATCTACTTTACAGTTTCTTTTGATTGCTAAACGACAGCAGGCACAACTGAAGTCACATGTGTAAAACTCTAACTCCAGTCTGCACAGCAGCAGTTCATGTGAACAAACTCTAGCTCCTTTTTCATTGTTAGAACACAGTTTCATAAACTCTCCACACTTCCCTCCTGACTTTAACCACAACCTGCACAACACTGTGGATTTACAGCACTTTGTTTAAATGTTAACACACTGCTGTCTAAACTGTAAACCTCACATTCAACACAGGATGAATTCAGCCTGTTGACTTTCAAACACTAATGATTGTAACTTCAGCTGAAAGCCTCAGCAGGTGTCTTGTTTTAGACTTGGTAGTGAACATATATGTATACACACAATACAGTACAATATCTTTTTACAATAGGACCCAAAGTCTGCCCAACAACAGACGATCACTAAAACACTAAACTCCATTCTCTGAAGCAAATTCTCAGAGGTTTTGAATCAAACACTCTTTTGGCCAAACCGTAAACACAATTTGCAAAACTCATCCGTTCTTTTTTACTGAACCTTAAACACATTGTCAGTGACTTCAACACATTTCACACTGTGATACACTTGTGTTGCAACATTGTAAACACTGGCAGCAACATGTGAACACAACTCCAACACAGCTGTCATCTTTTACACACAACTCAAAATGGAACACAGGTTTCTAATGATGTGATCAGACCCATTGGCCAGGATA
This sequence comes from Eutrigla gurnardus, assembly GCF_963514095.1. Taxonomy (NCBI): domain Eukaryota; kingdom Metazoa; phylum Chordata; class Actinopteri; order Perciformes; family Triglidae; genus Eutrigla; species Eutrigla gurnardus. Next base: position 2,812,009 of record NC_139932.1, read on the forward strand.
AAAGTCAGTTCAGAGTGCACAGTTGGCACATCCATCTCCAATGGACAGGATCATACAGAGAGGCAGAGGAGGAAGAGTTCATGTGAGAGGTGGTGGACGAGGAGGAAGGGGATGAGGAAGAGGCCGAGGAAGACCAAGAACAAGCATTGCTGATGAACATGCCCAACATGTCAACATGGAGATTCATACATAACAATGCTATTATAGTGCTCATGAACCTGATTGGTGTGTACATAATTTTCACAATTGTTTAAACACATGAATTGGAACATCAGACAATTTGAACAACCCGAAACTCATGTACCAACTGCCAAACCAATTCTGCTGAACTCAAGCACATTTTCTGCTTAAGACTCAGTTTCCCATTCCAAACCACGACACACAGTTCTCCATATCTTGCACACTCTTCCTGAATCCCCTCTCTTGGTATTCACACAGAACACAATGCCAATGAGCTCCTGGTTTGTTTGGAGAACAATGGATGGTGGCATCATTGAAAAGAGAGGTGGGAAGCAAGGTAGAGGAGTGAGAGTAAGAAGAGGAAGAGGACAAGGAGGAAGAAGAGGAGGAGGACAAGGAGGAGAAAGGAGAAGAACTATAATCTCTGATGAGATTAGGCCCACTGTCATTGACCATGTGGTCAACCATGGTTTGTCCATGAGGGAGGCTGGCCAGAGTGTCCAACCCAACTTGAATCACTTCTTGGTTGCCTCAATAATTCAGACTTTCAGAAATGAGCATAGGTAAGAAACCTACTCGCCTTACTGTAGTACTGCATATCAATACAGTATTCACTTAGTATTTCAAGGTCCTTGCTGTATTTGTATCTATTTGTACCTTTTGCAGTACTGCATGATTACCACAACGTGATAGGAAGAGGAAGACTCGTCACAGATGAGCAGGAGACTGCAATAGTCAACTATTTCATAACCCTCCAACAAATCCAAGATGCAATAACTGCAGACCAACACTTATTCCAAAATATAGCAACACTGGACCGTGTTCTCCAACACAATTCCATGAGGATGAAGCAGGTGTACAGGGTTCCTTTTGAGAAGAACACTGACAGAATCAAGGAGACTGGCCATGACTACGTGCAAGTCCTATACATTCCACAACTGTGTCCTATCAGCACTGACACATTACTGTATTATACTACAGTAATCCAATGTTTCACTATAGCCGATACTCTATTGACCATATCTTGGTGTATATTATTGTCATATTGTCTGTTTCAGAGATTTCTTGACCTAGATGCAGAAGCAGACCTGCATGAATTTATATACACTGATGAAGCGGGGTTCAACCTTGTAAAAAGAAGGTGCCGGGGCAGAAATGTAATCAGCGAGCGTGCTATCACTGAAGTCCCTGGCCAGCGGGGAGGGAACAGAACAATGTGTGCTGCCATCAACCACCACGGTGTCCTCCATCACCATGCCACCCTTGGCCCCTACAACACTGCCCTTCTCATAGCATTCCTGAACACACTCTACAACATCATTGTTCAACCAGACCAGATGGATGACACAGAGGTGATCAGGTTTGTTGTTGTCTGGGACAACGTCTGTTTCCACCGTGCTGCTCTGGTCCGTGACTGGTTCAGGGGCCATCCTGAACTTTCCGTCCTGCATCTCCCTCCATATTCTCCCTTCCTCAATCCCATTGAGGAGTTTTTCTCTGCCTGGAGATGGAAGGTGCACGAGAGAAGTTTGCTGTGATTTACAGTAGACTGCACATTTTGGGTACAAAAAAAATATTATTTGTTATTAACGTATTGTGTGTTGTTTCCTATTTGAGTATACGTAAATATATTATATGGTAATATTTTACATCCAGCAGGTGAAAGTGTAACACTGAACATGCAAAGGCATAATTCTACTGATAAAGCATTTCATGTAGTGTTTTCCATTCATACTATAGTGTTTTCCATTCATACTATAGTGTTTTCAATTCTGCACACCAGTGTTCAATGGGTGCTTAGAAATGTCTACTCATATGATGTATGTGTTCATCATTTGAACAGAGAATACCATTTAATGATGAGTTAACACTGTTTTAAGGGCAAAGTGTGCTTTTGCAAGAGAAGTGTAGGATGTCGCATTTTCTGTGGGAGTTTTGAGATTTGTGTTGGCCCTTGTCACTGTGTCATGGTTGTTGTGTCCTTGGGCAAGACACTTCTCTTGCCCTGTGTGAATGTGTATGACTGCTGTATGTTTGAGGTGGTGGTCGGAGGGGCTGTAGGCGCAGAATGACAGCCACGCGTCCGTCAGTCTTCCCCAGGGCAGCTGTGGCTACTATCGTAGTTTACCACCACCGGTATGACTGTGTGAATGAATGGAACCTGGAACCCTGTCAGAGTGCTTTGGGTCTCTTGAAAAAAGAGCCATACAAATCCAATCCATTATTATTGTTATTATTATTATTACTAAATGTTTTATTGTTGGGAGTAATAATTTGAACTTTCAACGGTAATTTGAATTTTAATCATTGCTCACACTTGATTTTAGAGATGAAGTTTAATGCTTTGTGATGTTTAGACGTTGTATCTTTATTACCGAAACATGTCTGTTATCATGGTTCAGCAGTGATGCCTGTCTGTTGCCATGGTTACTGAGGTCAAAGAGGGAATTGAAACTTTTCAGATGAGTTTGGGACCTCTGAGGCCTCCCAGAGCTCTCAGACTCAGCTCTCAGAGACACTGAGGAGAGACCAGTATTCCCAGTCCTGAGCTGACTCACTGGGACTTTGCTACTGGTTTCACTCTGATACTGGTCTCAGTCTGCACTCTGTGACTATCTCTCTCTGTCTCTCTCTGTTTCTCTCTTCATGTTAGCAGAATCATTCCATTACAAATTTGGCTTCTTTCACGATCAGTAATGTTTCAATTATCAGTAAACATGAACATTAAAGATGTGATGACGAAACAAGTTGAGTCCAAGCATCTTACAAGGATACCTGCTGTCTTTAGTGATCACAGAAGATCCCGTCGATCCACTTGTTAAAAGAATTTTCCCGTAAACGAATAAATTCACCCAAGGAGGAGATCGGAGACATAAGTAAAGTCGACGTCTGACTTTAATCTTGTACAAGAGGAGCAGTTACAATGCAACAACGTGTGAGGATGCTACAGAGGAAGTGCTCAAATCACTGTTGTGACTTGAGTCTTTTAAAGGCACAGGAGATAACGCGTCACTGACAGTTATCCTTCATGTAGAACAAGACATCATGACTACCAGGCCTCTGATAACATTTAGGTCAGCCATGGGGATACTAAAGTAATAAACAGTTCAACACATAAAGCTGTAACCTGAACAAAGAAAACTTTAAGACATGAGGTTATACAAAATTCTTAGAACATTTCCTCCTGTTTATGCTTATCTCAAGCATAATCATTAGTTAAATTGTGTGGAGTGTGAGAGCGAAAACCCTGTCAGGCAGCTTCTTAGCAACTTCAGTACCATCTTTACATTCAGGCAGGGAAATTCTCTCACGGCCCCTCTGCCTACAGGCGACCGCCCTATGGTACTCCAGTCCAATTGGGAAAATACAATGATTCAAAACAGAGTTATACATAGCACATCTAGTAAATCTAACCTCTAGTACTTTAAAGTTTAACAGGAAGGAGGAATAGAAATCAAACAAAACTGTTCAACGCAGGCTGGTCAACCCATCGATCCCGTTAGTTGAACCTGACCCTGCCTAGGAAATCTCACCCTAGACTCGTGGAAAACAATAAAACATTACAAACTTCCTTCCATCATGTGATTAACACATATATATATGTATATATATATATATATATATATATACACATAGTGGAGATAACATCCTTCTCTTAGGCTACACTCGTAATGCTTATCAGTATCTTACATCTTCTTTTTGGGATTTTCTGTAAATACATCATTGTGCTGTGGAATTTATGTTTTTATTTTTGTTTAAACTACTAATCATAGAAATCCTCCAAGTCCCCGCACATGTCCTCAGCTTCCAGATCACCTGGAACTTTCTGCTAACCTAGGAATCGGGAAGCACACTTCACAGGGGTTATTTCATCGTCACTGTAATCTGATAGATATGATGTTGCATCACCTTTATCCTCCTCATCCGGCACTCTGGTGTACAGTAACATCTTGTTCATGGCAACGTCAATCAGCCTCTGAACTAAGTCTCTAAGGAATGGAACACAACAACAACACAACGCAGTCATAATTGTGGTTATTAGAACTGATTGTATGAGCCCTGACCACCTCCCGAACATGTTCTCCATCCATGAAAAGTAAGGGTGTTCATCAATACCTGAGTTTTCCGTGAACTCCTCAGATAATGATGTCAAACCTGCCAGCTCTGGTGTAATTGATGAATCTCTGTTGGTTATAATACATATAGTTAATCCAATCAATTGTTAATGTTGGTCTAAGTGTCTTACCACCGCAGAACCACCAGATGTCCGCCCTGGTCACAAGTTGTCTTCTCACCCACGCATCCTGCACACCCCAGTCTCCTGCTGATAACTTCTTACTTGAAGAGAACAAAAACATATTCATGAAGTTTTGGCATGAAACAAGAAGAGATTAAAACCCTCAAAATCTTCCTCTTTACTGTAATATTTTGAACTATTAAACTCAGAAAGTTTCAGAAAAGGCGGTTAATTTGGACTTTTTACCTATAGTTCTGAAACATGTCTGTTGTCATGGTTCAGCAGTGATGCCTGTCCGTTGCCATGGTTACAGAACGTTTTGAGTTTGATCCACTCTGAGGAAGACCAACAGAACTAGTAGCATCCTCTGCTGCAACCTCATATGAACTCTATGAATGTCTCTCTGCAGTGGGTGATGTCTGTCCCACTCTGACGGTGCTGCCCCCCTCCAGTGAGGAGCTGCAGCAGGGGAAGACCACGCTCATGTGCATGGTACTCGTCTTCCTCTCCCTTGAGCTGGTACTACATTTTCTCTCCCTTGTCAGAGGACTCATCTTCCTCTTCCTTCTCCTGGTACTCGTCTTCCTCTCCCTTCTCCTGGTACTTGTCTTCCTCTCCCTTCTCCTGGTACTCGTCTTCCTCTCCCTCTTTCAGGCATTTTTCTTCCTTTCTTTGTGTTGCTCTATTTTGTTCCTTTTCCACACAAGATCAGCCCAAAAAGATTCTCTTTACTGGATACCATATGGTCATGCCATTGAAAGAACCTCAACACCTGAGTGTGTATCCGAGGTGTGATTCAGCTCTGACTGATCTATTTGCATAATTTCATTCAGCTGTTTTTCAGGAGCAACGGAGAAAAATATGAACAACTGTTCATTTTGAATTTAGCCTGTATGTTGTTGAACATGATATTATCTGTCCTAATATAAAGTTTGAAAGTGTTTGTAAATTTGGCAATAAAAATGTGTTTTTTGGTCTTGGTTTAGCTCATGTGTAAAATAAGTTCAAGCATTTTAAAGTTGTTTTAAATGTATATATTGTGTCAAAGCAACAAGAAATGTGTTAATTGTATCTAAATGTGTTAAGAGTTTCTGAAAAATGTTAAAATTAGTGAGTAATGAGGTCCTTTTAATCATTGCTCAAACTTCTGAAGAATTCGGAACACTTGGTTTTAGAGATAAAGTTTAATGCTTTGGTGACGGGGAAGACATAAGTTGTAGCTTGGAGTGTGTGTGTGTGTGTGTGTGTGTGTGTGTGTGTGTGTGTGTGTGTGTGTGTGTGTGTCCTCAGTGAAGTGTATCAGTCTCTGCAGTAGCTTCCAGCTGCAGCTGTTCAGTCTGACTGAGGGAGGTTTTTGTACGACGCTTTTTCACTGTGTGAACACATACTGGCTGTTGATGTAGTGAAGACTCTGACAGTAGTAAACTGCTGCATCTTCAGTCTGGACTCCACTGATGGTCAGAGTGAAGTCAGAGTTTGATCCACTGCCTGTAAAACGACCTGGAGTCCCTGATTGTCGAGTGCTAGCAGAGTGAATAAGTAGTTTAGGAGGTTCTCCATCTCTCTGTTGGTACCAGGCTAAATAATTTGATGAATAAACCGCCTGACTGGTCCGACATGTGACGGAGACGGAGCCTCCCAGAGCAGAGCTCACTGCTCCAGGCTGAGTCACTGTGACCTGTCCTCTGGACTCTGAAGACACAGAGACAAACACATAAAGCAGCGTCATGGTTTCATGGGCTTCATTTCAGAGGGAAGGATGTTGATAGAGGAGAGGAGTTTGATTCTCTGGACTTTACCTGTGAAGCAGCAGCAGAGGAGAGTCCAGATGAGGACGGAGGACAAAGTCATGTTTTTGATGAGGACCATTTCTGTGTCTTCTGTTGTCATGAAGGACAGCTGTCAGTCCTCCAGGGTTCAACTCTCAGGACTATAAACTCTCCCAGAGCACTGGAGCATGGTGCTGCTGATGCAAAGTGGCTCTCTATGGAAATGCTCTGACTGACTCCAACAGGGACTTGGATTACTCTGATGATGCTGTTTATCAGTGGATCAATCACTTTATCAGAGTATTGATCAGGAATGTGTCAGTGCTCATTTGTTTGACTCTTTGCTTTCAGTTTGATGGACAAATGTTTCTCCAGAATATTTGATGAAATCATCCTAAATCACAATCACTCAAACCAACATCACTGTGGGACAAAATTAAACAAAGTAACTGCCCTTCATTCATCATAATCTACAATAAACATGAGTTTATGATCATTATTTACATTTGACAGGATTTATTGGAGAGTTGTTTGTTGCTTTACCAAAAGAGAAATCATTCTTCCTCAGATTTTTAACATTTCACAAACACAATGCTAAAAATAGTATATGAATCAGTTTAAGACATTGTAACCAGTCATTACATAAAATGGGTGAACTGGGAATGTGTGTGGTGAGATTGTTTGTGTCAAAGTCAGAGAGCCGTGTCTCTCTACAGCCAGAGGTTTTTGTACGGCGGCTCCATGACTTTGTATCACTGTGGTGGACTTTTGGTGGAGGAACCAGACTGGATGTTGGACGTAAGTCAATAAGTCATGTTTGAAATTCAGCTCTTGGATGTTTGAGGCAGATACATATATCTTGTTTTGATTATAACGTTTTTCATATTCATGTTTTTATTTCTCCTTCTTTATCATGGAGACTAACTCAGAGCAGCTTTACTCAACATTTCTTCACACATTCCAGTCAAACTGACATTTACAAAGCTTTCAGTGTGATGAAGATAAAACTTTAAAATGTTTTACACGACCAAGTCTAAATGTTCTTCCTCAATAATAACTGTTGGTGCATAATCTTTTCATCTTGTCATATATTGTGTAGTCTTTTAAATAGTGGTTTTAATAATGACTTAAATCTACATGAAGACATTTGACCGTATCAGTTTATTTTCTCCATTTGTTCATGTTTCCACTAAATCATTTAAAGTCATGTACAGTTCAGGTGTTGATGTTTCATTTCCAGTGTAGTTTGATATATTTCAGCTCATTCTGTACGTTGGTTCTCTCTGTGCTGATATGCATGAGAGGCTTCTTAAAGGGAAGTGAAACAATGTGTGAGTGAGTGAGTGAGTGACTGCTGCAGCAGAAAAACAATCTGGCAGAAAGTCCTTAAAGGAGAAGATGAACTCTCACACGGTAAAGGTGTCCAAGTGTCTGGTGGTTGATGGACAGCTGTGTGGTCCCTGTCCTCTAAGCTGATTGGTGTCTCCTAGGTGATGTCCCTCCCACCCTGACGGTGCTGCCCCCCTCCAAAGAGGAGCTGCAGCAGGGGAAGGCCACGCTCATGTGCCTGGCCAACAAGGGCTTCCCCTCAGACTGGAGTCTGGCCTGGAAGGTGGACAGCAGCAGCAGCAGCAGCTGGGAGGAGAGCAGGAGCCCCGGGGTGCTGGAGAAGGACGGCCACTACAGCTGGAGCAGCACCCTGAGGCTCCCTGCAGACCAGTGGAGCAAGGTGGGCTCTGTGACCTGTGAGGCCACCCAGGGCTCCCAGACTCCGCTCTCAGAGACACTGAGGAGAGACCAGTGTTCCCAGTCCTGAGCTGACTCACTGGGACTCTGCTACTGGTTTCACTCTGATACTGGTCTCAGTCTGCACTCTGTGACTATCTCTCTCTGTCTCTCTCTTCATGTTAGCAGAATCATTTCATCTTTAACGATCAGTAATGTTTCAATTCTCAGTAAACATGAACAATAAAGACGTGATGATGAAACAAGTTGAGTCCAAGCATCTTATTACAAGAATACCTGCTGTCTTTAGTGATCACAGAAGATCCCTTAGATCCACTGACACTGAGTTTGTCTCAGGGTAAACTTACATGAACTGAATCATTTTATCTGACTTTTTTAGGAAGAAATGATGGACTTCTGTTTTTAATCTTCGTTAAACATAAAGAGACAATATACTTTACAGTTTCTTTAATTGCTTAATGACAGCAGGCACAACTGAAGTCTCATGTGTAAAACTCCTGGTCCGAGCACTGGTCATCTCCCGCTTTGACTACTGCAACTCTCTCCTGGCTGGACTCCCGGCCTCTGCGATTAAACCACTGCAGCGTATCCAGAACGCTGCAGCACGCCTCGTCTTCAATCTACCCAGATTCTCCCATGTGACCCCCCTCCTCCGTGACCTCCACTGGCTCCCTGTTGCAGCACACATCCAATTCAAGACGATGGCACTGGCCTTCAAGGCCATCAATGGATCGGCACCCATCTACCTTCAAACACTGGTCAAACCAAACGTCCCGAAGCGAGCACTTCGCTCCTCTACTTCAGCTGGCCGGCTGGTACCACCATCGCTGAAATCAAACAAATGTCGCTCAGCAAAGTCCAGACTCTTCTCCGTTCTGGTCCTCAGTGGTGGAATGAACTCCCGACCAATGTCAGGACAGCAGAGTCATTTGCCATCTTCTCGACTCACCTGTTCAGACTTCACCTCGACTCTGTATAGCATGACCTATAGCCTCACCTGATTGGTCAATCATTCTTTTTTTTTCACCAAGGGAGGCCAGCGCAGCTTGGACTCCTCACAGACAACAGAGTGCGGTAACATGTTTTCAACGCTCATTCCCCCGTAACATTTAGAGGGGCGCTGTTTTACACATCATGAAATGCTCAATAATTAATGAAGAGAGACGAGGAGGAGACGACAGACACATCACAGAGGGATTACGTAAATTGTTAAAAAAGTGATTTTAGGTACTGAGACACAATTTGCAAAACACATCCGCTCTTTTCTTACTGAACCTTAAACACATTCTCAGCAACTTCAACACATTTCACACTGTTATACACTTGTGTGGCAACATTGTAAACACTGGCAGCAACATGTGAACACAACTCCATGGATGGAGAAGATATTAGTTCTGGAACAGAGAGGACTAATGACTGATAGTCCAAGTGGATTTTGATCTCCATTACTTGCTGTAGTTAGAGTAAGTAATGAGGTGGACAAGGGATTCAAAATTAAAGAGCTGATGACAATAGTATATTTTGACATTGAAAAAGCATATACAGTTTTTCTCAATTGCTAAAACACAAAACCTGGTTCCTGTAGCACAAAAACCCAAACCTTTTCGTCATTCCCAGAAGCACACACATTTCCCATAACCAAAAACACAATTCACCTGTTTCCACACGTCTCAATATTCAAAACTCTTTCTGCAAAACCTTACAAAAAAGTGGCCAAATAAATGTGTTCATTCAGCAAACTCAATATAATTAACTCAAGTTATCATAACCTAAACTCAGAGACCACACCCTTCTCCAGGTGAAAACACTCAGCCTAAAAATTGTTAACACACCAATCAGAATTGGGGGTCAATAAATAGAGCCTAGAGGCATGTTCATGTCCTTTGGAACAATGGAAACCAACCATGCAGAGGTTGAGAGACAACAGAGAGGACGGGGATGGGGAAGAGGGAGAGGAAGAGGGAGAGGACGAGGACAACAAAGACAAGTGATATCTGATGAAACTGTCGTTCATCATGTGGATGTACATGGGAGGACAATGAAAGAAGCTAGCCAGCTAGTCCAGCCAAACTTAAGCCGTTTCACAGTTGCATCCATTGTCCGTACTTTCAGGAGGGAAAACAGGTAATTTGCCTCATTGTCACTGTACATGTACATGTATTGTATCACAGTACATGCACAGTAATGTTGTAGTACATACAGACTGAATATCAACTGTATGCTGTGTAGTTTTTACTATACTGTACCACAGTACACCAAAGGTCAGTAATGGTCAAATTTCATTTTTGCAGAACTGAGAGGCAGCCATCTATTGGAGGCAGGCGGCGATTGCTCACTGCTGAGCAGGAGACTGCCTTGGTAAATATGGTGATTGTATGGAACCACATAAGGACGAAGCAACTTTACCACGTGCCTTTTGAGAGGAATTCCGACAGGGTTAAGGAGCAATGATTCCAATATGTGCAGGTAATTGCTATACTGTACAGAAATGCTATAGTATGTAAAGACCCCTCATTCATTCCAATACACACAGTACTGTGTTTGAAGTAAAATGTGTGTTTTTTGACTCCTGGAGACAATCTTTGATATGGATGCAATGGCTGACCCTCATGAATGCATCTTTATCGATGAGGCAGAGTTCAATCTCACAAAAAGGTGCAAAAGGAGCAGCAACATCATTGGACAGCATGCAATCACACAAGTTCCGGGCCAGAGGGGAGGCAACATCACCATGTGTGCAGCCATTAGCAATCATGGCATCCTCCACCGCCATGCCATACTGGGTCCATACAACACTGCACTACTCCTTCAGTTTCTAGATCAGCTGCACAATAACGTTCTCCAACAGGGAGGGGAGCCAGGGCAACCAGAGCAAGCCCAATATGTTGTCACTTGGGATAATGTGAGCTTCCATCGGGCTGCTCTGGTTCGCACATGGTTCAATGACCACCCCAGGTTCAGGGTCCTTTTTCTGCCAGCATACTCCCCTTTTCTGAATCCAATAGAGGATTTTTTTCTCAGCATGGCGGTGGAGAGTCTATGACCGCAACCCATACACACAGCACAATCTCCTGGAGGCAATGGTGAATGCCTGTGAGGATATTTCTCTGGAATCTATCCAGGGTTGGATCCGACACACAAGGGGATATTTCTCACGCTGCCTGGCGAGAGAAGACATAATGTGTGAAGTTGATGAAATACTATGGCCTGCCGATGTTGATGAACCTGTATATGTGCTCAATATGGAAATACTGTGAATAAACCCTATTCTTGACATTTTGGTGGCAGTGTGTTGAATTAATCCCTCCTGTGTGTAACAAACACTCATGTAGTCTGTGTTTTGACCGCTTGTGTGTATTGTCTGAGAGTAAAAACTGATTGGGACCCAGAACTTCGATGTTTGTACTGTTGAGTGTGAGTTTTTAGAATTGTGTGTGAAGATTTGAGAAAATGGTGAGTTGTTCCAGGAATGGGTGTCTAAGCAATTGAGAAACTGTAACACTATGTGGAGGAAAGGGCTGCTTATTAAATTAAACAGAATGGGTTTTTGGAGGAAGAATGTAGAGTTGGGTAATGGACTTTTTAACAGGCAGAAAAATCAGAGTAAAGGCTGGAACAGAGGTATCTGAGGAGTTAGATTAGCAGTTAGTCCTTTATTGTTTAACTTCATGATAAATAACATACAGTATTATCAAATTTAGATGGATGCGTCAAATCAGCGCTACATGTGGATGATGCCGCCATATGGATGAGAGGAAGGAATTTGCCACGTGTTGGAGAACATAAGGCAAACAATAGGGAAAGTGGAAAAGTGGTCATATGAATGTAGGTTCAAAATATCAACAAACAAATCCTGCTACATGTTCACAAATAAGTGCAAATATTTGTGCTGAGAAGTTAACATGAGCAGCCAATGGAGAAAGTCAATGAATTTAAGTCCCCGGGTCTCTGGTCAGATAGTAAGTATACATGGAAAGCACACATAAAAGACTTGACAGACACAATGCAAAAAAGTCATGAATCTACTGAGAGCTGAGGCCGGATGAGACTGGGATGCAGATAAACAATCACTAATGGACATCTATAGGGTATGTATGAGGTCAACAATAGACTATGGCTGTGTAGTTTATGGAGCAGCAGCAAAAACATCATTGGAAAAAATAATCGAATACAGTATAGAGCATTACGTGTATGCATTGGAGCTATAAAGACCCCCATTAACACAAAACTCATAGAAGCAGGAGAGACACTACTGGAGCTAAGAAGAGAGAAGCTTGTGCTGGAATATTGGATCAGATTAAAAGGAAGTAGGAAAGAAATCCCTGCAAAGGAGATAATACTGGATTGTTGGGAGTATTCCAAATTTCAGGGGCATGGGTTTGGATGGACAAGGGTGAGTGACGGAATATGAAATGGAAGACTTAGATTTGACCACGCCCACCGCAGTTAGTAACATACCACCATGGCATTTTCCAGAAAAAAGGCAGATTTTAATATCCTGGAAAAGAAAAAAATGGAGGAAGCGGGAATTAAAACAAGCATTTATCTGAGAGCAAATGAGGAAATGATAACGACGAGACTCAGAGTGGATCACACAGGACTGAATGTCACTCTGTCTTAAATGGGGAAAAGGAACAGTGAAAAGTGTGAAAACTTTTGGGTTCAAGAAAATGCTGAAGATGTCTTCTTGCACTGCACCATGTATGAGGTGGAAAGATGGCTACTCCATGAGAAGGTTCAAGAGGTAGGCGGGAGTGGAATCTGATGGGGATACTGGTAACAAAAGGAGAAGGAGGGGACATAAGCATCACTAGAAAGGCACTACTACATATAAACGCCTCAGCCTTTTCTGTGCCACCTGTTCACTGTGAGTTTCTGGATTGTTGCTCCGGTGGTTTTGCCTCAGACTTTTGCTGTGTGGTGTTTTTCTGGACTGTTTGGGTCCAACACAGCCGTGTGATAGTACAATCTGGCCAGAAATGGACCCAGCATCATCCAGATCTCCACAGGATCACTTCAAGAGAATTGAGGGCATCCTCCATCAGCTACCACCGCCACCGAAGCAAGACAGTCAGCTGCGACTTAAGCTCAGGCCTTCACCACAATGGCCACCCAGATGCAGCAGCTAACTGCTGCCTTGAACCAGCTAGCTGCCCCAGCACCCTCTCCACCAAGGTACGCTCCTGAACCCCGGATGGGGACTCCCCAATGCTATGCTTGGAAGCCTGAGAACTGTAACCCGTTCCTCACCAACTGCTCACTGCTGTTGCCCCTGTTCCCCCTGCAATGACCTGTTCCCCCTGCAACCCCACACTTTTGCTTCCAAAGACAACAAAGTGGCCTTTGTAATAAACCACCTGATGAGGAGAGCTCGCCTCTGGGGAACCACTGAGTGGGAGAAACAGACTTCTGCCTGCACCTCCTTCCTGCTCTTCTCCAAGGAGCGCCGCAAGGTTTTCGGCATGGGGGCTGTCGGTGCTGAAGCTGCTCGGGGAGTGTTGAGCATGTGGCAGGGAAGTCAGACAGTGGCTGACTTTTCAATAGACTTTCTAACTAAAGCCAGACAAAGTGACTGGAATCCACCAGCCCTCTGTAATGCCTTTCTCCATGGGTTGGCCGACTGCATTAAAGACCGCTGGTGTTCGCCAGTTTTTTTGTCTGTAGTCATTTACTAATATTATTGTAACAACCATGTCAACAATAACATTTTCGTGTTTCGTGGTAATTGTATAGCTTATACAGACGAATGTTTTGCTAACTCTGTTAAGAGGTGATATTTTGATTTTGATAGGAAAGAATAGATTTTGGGGATTTTGGATTTGAAACTGTGTGAGATTAAAGAGAGTGCTGGCTGGTAATCTTTGGAAATGTTAATTCTGAATTGAATATTGAAAATTGAAGAATTTCTCAAGTCCTAAAGAAACACCAAATAAAAATGAAAAAGTTATACACTGTACTGTTCGAGAGAAACAGTGAACGGGTAAAATAGCCAAGATACCAATATTTCCAGGTAAGATGTCTAAGGTTACATGCACAGCTATGAAAAGATTGATAAACACTGTTTTACTACAGTAACACTGAATGTACTGTTTTTCAGACAGTAATGGAGGTGGAAGCAATAGAAACACACACGCATTGGTATTTTTAGATGAAGCTGGGTTTAACCCGCAGAGGAAGGAACGTTATAGGTCAGATGGTCACTGTGGAGGTTCCAGGCCAAAGGGGGGGAATGTCACTATGTGTGCTTCAATGGCCAATGATGATGTGTTTCTCAACACTCCACCCATTGGCCCATACAACATAGAAAGACTTTTAGTATTCATGGGGTGTTTTCCGTTCCAGAAAGAGCGTTAACTCAACCGTTAGGTCAGTTACCATAGTAACTGACTCTGTGAACCTAACCTGCTCAACAAACCCTGAGTTTCTCCCTACATGTGTCCGCCTTTTTCCGGAATCTGAACCAACTCTGAAAGAAATTGCCATTCCTCGTCAACCATCGATATGGAAATCAAAGTGATTCTAGCAGCTTTATATCGGGAGACGATTTTCATTACTCTGTGGAAAATTACAGTTTTTCCAACCGATCACATATCTAAACAATCAATCAAGCTACCATTTGAAGCTAGGTGCTAACTTTTGACCGTACTTCCTTCAAAAAGCTCCAAAAACAATGATGTAAGTTTCGTCTTTGTTACTGATACTGATCCCCCAATTGCCCCCGATGCTGTGCCATCGGGTGTGTGAATGTGTATGAATGAGTTAGATCTTGATTGCTGTCAGATCCGCTCCCATCACTGTATGAATGTGTGTGTGAACAGGTAAAAACTGACTAACTAGTGTGAAGCGCCTTGAGTAGCTAGTCTGCTAGAAAAGTGCGATATAAATGCAGGTCTATTTCCTATTTTAGGGAGTAATAATTTGAACTTTCAACGGTAATTTTAGTTTTAATCATTGCTCAAACTTGGTTTTAGAGATAAAGTTTAATGCTTTGGTGATGATGCGGAATATATAAATTGTAGCTTGGAGTGTGTGTGTGTGTGTGTGTGTGTGTGTGTGTGTGTGTGTGTGTGTGTGTGTGTGTGTGTGTGTGTGTGTGTCCTCAGTGAAGTGTATCAGTCTCTGCAGTAGCTTCCAGCTGCAGCTGTTCAGTCTGACTGAGGGAGGTTTTTGTACGATGCTTTTTCACTGTGTGAACACATGCTGGCTGCTGATGACATGAAAACTCTGACAGTAGTAAACTGCTGCATCTTCAGTCTGGACTCCACTGATGGTCAGAGTGAAGTCAGAGTTTGATCCACTGCCTGTAAAACGACCTGGAGTCCCTGATTGTCGAGTGCTAGCATAGTAAATAAGTAGTTTAGGAGGTTCTCCATCTCTCTGTTGGTACCAGGCTAAACGATTTGACGAATAAACCGCCTGACTGGTCCGACATGTGAAGGAGACGGAGCCTCCCAGAGCAGAGCTCACTGCTCCAGGCTGAGTCACTGTGACCTGTCCTCTGGACTCTGAGGACACAGAGACAAACACATAAAGCAGCGTCATGGTTTCATGGCTTCATTTCAGAGGGAAGGATGTTGATAGAGGAGAGGAGTTTGATTCTCTGGACTTTACCTGTGAAGCAGCAGCAGAGGAGAGTCCAGATGAGGATGGAGGACAAAGTCATGTTTTTGATGAGGACCATTTCTGTGTCTTCTGTTGTCATGAAGGACAGCTGTCAGTCCTCCAGGGTTCAACTCTCAGGACTATAAACTCTCCCAGAGCACTGGAGCATGGTGCTGCTGATGCAAAGTGGCTCTCTATGGAAATGCTCTGACTGACTCCAACAGGGACTTGGATTACTCTGATGATGCTGTTTATCAGTGGATCAATCACTTTATCAGAGTATTGATCAGGAATGTGTCAGTGCTCATTTGTTTGACTCTTTGCTTTCAGTTTGATGGACAAAATGAAACAAAGTTACTGCCCTTCATTCCTCATAATCTTCAATAAACATGAGTTTATTCTGCAATACAAGTTATTAAAGAACTGTTTTTAAAAGTTGAACCTATAATATTTGAGAACTTTCCCAATACATCTTAAGTTCAGCGTTTAACATTTAATTTTATGACTGAAGAATCTTTTCCCCAGACTGATCATTTTAAAGATATTAAACACATTTCGTCTTTTTACTAAAGTAATGCAGTAGTTAACAATATTAATTTGAATGTGTCGGTCATGAAGCCTGACTGTTCAGTGATGATTCCTACTTACTTGAGGACAACAAAAACATATTTATGAAGTTTTGGCATGAAACAAGAAGAAATTAAAACAGTTAAAACAATAAATTCCTCAAAATCTTCCTCTTTACTGTAATATTTTGAAATATTAAACCCAGAAAGTTTCAGAAAAGGCGGTTAGTTTCAACTTTTTATCTATAGTTCTGAAACATGTCTGTTGTCATGGTTCAGCAGTGATGCCTGACCGTTGCCATGATTACAGAACGTTTTGAGTTGGATCCACTCTGAGGAAGACCAACAGAACTAGTAGCCTCCTCTGCTGCAACCTCATATGAACTCTATGAATGTCTCTCTGCAGTGGGTGGAGTCGTCCCCACACTGACGGTGCTGCCCCCCTCCAGTGAGGAGCTGCAGCAAGGGAAGGCCACGCTCATGTGCCTGGTACTCGTTTTCGTCTCCCTTGTCCTGGTACTCATCTTCGTCTCCCTTGTCCTGGTACTCATCTTCCTCTCCCTAGTCCTGGTACTCATCATCCTCTCCCTCTTTAAGCCATTTTTCTTCCTTTCTTTGTGTTGCTCTATTTTGTTCCTTTTCCGCACAAGATCAGCCCAAAAAGATTATCTTTACTGGATACCATATGGTCATGCAATTGAAAAAACCTCAACACCTGAGTGTGTATCCAAGGTGTGATTCAGCTCTGACTGATCTATTTGCATAACTTCAATCAGCTGTTTTTCAGGAGCAATGGAGAAGAAAAAGATGAACAGCTGTTCACTTTGACTGTAGCCTGTATGTTGTTGAACATGATATTATCTGTCCTAACATAAAGGGCCCTAGTTTCGTACACCAGGCATAGTCGGGGCATAGCGCACCTGCGCCACGCTGACGGGGTGTGTCCGCCTGGACTTTACAAGTTTCGTGCACGCCGCAGTCTAGCGCAGGCACGCCTCACGTCACTCCTATGGTGAGCCAAACTGCCACTCCACCAGCTGTAATTCGCCTTGCACCGAGAGTAGACCAGGTTGCAGCTGGCGGGCTTTCGGCGCAGTCTCGGCGCGGCTTTTTGGCACGAAACTTCCACAGCGCCAAGCTGAATCTGTGACGCCTCCCCCTGCTGCGCTGCCAAACCCATCTCGGCCCAGGCGATCCACCAAACTGCCAAACTGAACGTGCGCAAGGCTGTGCTGGTCGAAACTTGCATTGCACCGGCTCCACCACCCTGCGCTGCGAAACGAAACTAGGGCCCAAAGTGTGAAAGTATTTGTAAATTTGGCAATAAAAATAAGTTTTTTGGTCTTGGTTTAGCTTGTGTGTAACATAAGTTCAAGCATTTTATAGTTGTTTTATATGTACATATTGTGTGTCAAGGCCCTGCGATAGACTGGCGTCCTGTCTTCCTCTACCCTGCCTTCACGCAATGACAGTTGGGATTGGCTCCAGCCCCCCCGTAACGCTGAATACAGGATAAGCGGTAGACAATGGATGGATGGATGGATACTGTGTGTCAAAGCAACAAGAAATGTGTTAATTGTATCTAAATGTGTTAAGAGTTTCGGAAAAATGTTAAAAGTAGTGAGTAATGAAGTCCTTTTAATCATTGCTCAAACTTCTGAAGAATTCGGAACACTTGGTTTTAGAGATAAAGTTTAATGCTTTGGTGACGGGGAAGATATAGGTTGTAGCTTGGAGTGTGTGTGTGTGTGTGTGTGTGTGTGTGTGTGTGTGTGTCCTCAGTGAAGTGTATCAGTCTCTGCAGTAGCTTCCACCTGCAGCTGTTCAGTCTGACTGAGGGAGGTTTTTGTACAACGCTTTTTCACTGTGTGAACACATTCTGACTGTTGATGTAGTGATAACTCTGACAGTAGTAAACTGCTGCATCTTCAGTCTGGACTCCACTGATGGTCAGAGTGAAGGCAGAGTTTGATCCACTGCCTGTAAAACGATCTGGAGTCCCTGATTGTCGAGTGCTAGCATAGTAAATAAGTAGTTTAGGAGGTTCTCCATCTCTCTGTTGGTACCAGGCTAAAAGGTGGCTGCTGCCGCTTACATAAACATCCTGACTGGTCCGACATGTGACGGAGACGGAGCCTCCCAGAGCAGAGCTCACTGCTCCAGGCTGAGTCACTGTGACCTGTCCTCTGGACTCTGAGGACACAGAGACAAACACATAAAGCAGCGTCATGGTTTCATGGGCTTCATTTCAGAGGGAAGGATGTTGATAGAGGAGAGGAGTTTGATTCTCTGGACTTTACCTGTGAAGCAGCAGCAGAGGAGAGTCCAGATGAGGACGGAGGACAAAGTCATGTTTTTGATGAGGACCATTTCTGTGTCTTCTGTTGTCATGAAGGACAGCTGTCAGTCCTCCAGGGTTCAACTCTCAGGACTATAAACTCTCCCAGAGCACTGGAGCATGGTGCTGCTGATGCAAAGTGGCTCTCTATGGAAATGCTCTGACTGACTCCAACAGGGACTTGGATTACTCTGATGATGCTGTTTATCAGTGGATCAATCACTTTATCAGAGTATTGATCAGGAATGTGTCATTGCTCATTTGTTTGACTCTTTGCTTTCAGTTTGATGGACAAATGTTTCTCCAGAATATTTGATGAAATCATCCTAAATCACAACCACACAAACCAACATCACTGTGGGACAAAATTGAACAAAGTTACTGCCCTTCATTCATCATAATCTACAATAAACATGAGTTTATGATCATTATTTACATTTGACAGGATTTATTGGAGAGTTGTTTGTTGCTTTACCAAAAGAGAAATCTTCCTTCCTCAGATTTTTAAAATTTTCACAAACACAATGCTAAAAATAGTTTATGAATCAGTTTAAGACATTGTAACCAGTCATTACATAAACTGGGTGAACTGGGAATGTGTGTGGTGGGATTGTTTGTGTCAAAGTCAGAGAGTCGCGGCTCCATGACTTTGTATCACTGTGGTGGACTTTTGGTGGAGGAACCAGACTGGATGTTGGACGTACATTTGACTTGTTTCATAACTCAAATTTCATGTGACCTACATTTCTATGGAGAGATTTTCAAATTATTCTTTCTGATGTTTGAAATTTGATATATTTGTTGCAATTCTTGAAGACTTCAGTGTCGTTAACCGACTGAAATCCTCTCAATGAATAATCTTGCTGCTCAAAACATTTACATTCAGCCATTTTTATCATCTCATAGTAACTACTCTGCATTACAAGTTATGAAGAAAAACATTTTACATGTTGAATCTTTAATATTCTTGTTTGAGAACTCTCCCAATAACTTTTGTTACAACAATAATATATGATAATAATAATAATGTTCAAGGATATGACTTGATCTTTTTCCCAAACTGATCATTTTAAAGATAATTCACATATTTTATGAGTTTGAATAAGTATTGCAGTAGTTAACATTCATTTGAATTCATTTGACTGTTCAGTGATGATTCCTGCTTACATGAAGAGAACAAACACATATTTATGAGGTTTTGGCATGAAACAAGAAGAGATTAAAATAGTTAAAACATTAAAAGCCTCTCAATATTCATCTTTACTGTACTATTTCAAACTATTAAACTCAGAAAGTTTGGTAAAAGAGTATCTTTAAGACTGAAACATGTCTGTCATGGTTCAGCAGTGATGCCTGTCCGTTGCCATGGTTACTGAAATCAAAGAGGGAAGTGAAACATTTGAGTTTGATCCACTCTGAGGAAGACTAACAGAACTAGTAGCCTCCTCTGCTGCAGCCTCATATGAACTCTATGAATGTCTCTCTGCAGTGGATGATGTCCCTCCCACCCTGACGGTGCTGCCCCCCTCCAGTGAGGAGCTGCAGCAGGGGAAGGCCACGCTCATGTGCCTGGCCAACAAGGGCTTTCCCTCAGACTGGAGTCTGGCCTGGAAGGTGGACAGCAGCAGCAGCAGCAGCTGGGAGGAGAGCAGGAGCCCCGGGGTGCTGGAGAAGGACGGCCACTACAGCTGGAGCAGCACCCTGAGGCTCCCTGCAGACCAGTGGAGCAAGGTGGGCTCTGTGACCTGTGAGGCCACCCAGGGCTCCCAGACTCCGCTCTCAGAGACACTGAGGAGAGACCAGTGTTCCCAGTCCTGAGCTGACTCACTGGGACTCTGCTACTGGTTTCACTCTGATACTGGTCTCAGTCTGCACTCTGTGACTATCTCTCTCTGTCTCTCTCTCTTCATGTTAGCAGAATCATTTCATCTTTAACGATCAGTAATGTTTCGATTCTCAGTAAACATGAACAATAAAGACGTGATGATGAAACAAGTTGAGTCCAAGCATCTTATTACAAGAATACCTGCTGTCTTTAGTGATCACAGAAGATCCCTTAGATCCACTGACACTGAGTTTGTCTCAGGGTAAACTTACATGAACTAAATCATTTTATCTGACTTTTTTTAGGAAGAAATTATGGACTTCTGTTTTTAATCTTCATTAAACATAAAGAGCATTTCAAATTGGAGAATATGTAGCCAAACAATATACTTTACAGTTTCTTTTGATTGCTAAACGACAGCAGGCACAACTGAAGTCACATGTGTAAAACTCTAACTTTTTGGTTGTTAGAACACAGTTTCATAAACTCTCCACACTTCTCTCCTGACTTTAACCACAACCTGCACAACACTGTGGATTTACAGCACTTTGTTCAAATGTTAACACACTGCTGTCTAAACTGTGCTTGCTGCTATGCTATTATAGTTTTTCCCCAATAGCTAAAACACTAAAGTCTATTCTCTAAACCAAATTCTCAGTGGCTTAAACTGATGTTTTGAATCAAACACTCTTTTGGCAAAACCTTAAACACTGTTCAGGTACTTAGACACAATTTGCAAAACTCTTTTTTACTGAACCTTAAACACATTCTCAGCGACTTCAACACATTTCACACTGTGATACACTTGTGTTGCAACATTGTAAACACTGGCAGCAACATGTGAACACAACTCCATGGATGGAGAAGATATTAGTTTGCAGGATATCGCATGTACTGGAACAGAGAGGACTAATGACTGATAGTCCAAGCGGATTTTGATTTCCATTACTTGCTGTAGTTAGAGTAAGTAATGAGGTGGACAAGGGATTCAAATTAAAGAGCTGATGACCATAGTATATTTTGACATTGAAAAAGCATATATTACTATGTGGAGAAAGGGTCTGCTTATTACAGTTTTTCTTGATTGCTTTGACCTGCTTAAAGAAACTGGGATCCACTCGGTTTTCATCATCACTGTCTCAGCAGAGCACAAGACACCTCTTGCAAATGTATTAACCCTTTCTCATTGGATTTGTGATATATTATGGTGGTTGTGCCTCACAGGCACCCGTAGCAGGCGGCATTTAACGGCAGTTTCGCAAAGCCTAAGGGATTCTATCGTTATACAGACGCCGGTCTGTATGTTTGTTGCTCGGCTGAAACTTTAAATAAAGTCCAGTTAACCTGAAGTCGTGGTCACGCCTCGTCAATATACTACATGGTGTCAGAAGACAAAGTCGGAAGAAGTGAAACGATATGGCGCAGTTTCAACCCCCACAGAATCTGAGTTTGCAAGGTAATCTTGCTGAAAACTGGAGGAGTTGGAGCCAGCGTTTTGAACTGTTCAGCGTTGCCAGTGGAGTCTCGGAAAAGTCCAAAGTAGTACAATGTGCAACGTTTCTTCACATCGCGGGAGAGGAGGCGATTAAAGTGAGCAACACATTCGTATTCACCGACGCAGAGGTAAACAAAATCGCTGTGCTGAAGAGGAAGTTTAAGGAGTACTGTGAGCTGCGAAAGAACTTACCGTATATACGGCACATATTCTTCACCCGAGCACAGAAGCAGTCGGAGCCTATTGATTCATATGTGACGGATGTACATGCTGCCATCTTGGCCTCAATCCAAGATGGCAGCATGTACTTTCTCTCTGACCAGTGGTTGTTCATTTTGTTTATTTTAATAAGTTTGTTTTAGATATTTTGCATCTTTGTACTGGATTTTTAGCATCTTTTAACACATCCTTTGCAACACATTTTACTGTGAAAACTGTGGATACTTTTTTCTCTTGCTTTTGGATTACTCCGTGTGACCTACTCCTTGTGCTCTGCTTTGCTAGCAGTAGCTAACTCAATTAGCCCAGTACTGAAAGTCTATTATCCTATCTGGCTCCTCACCATCAACTAACGGATGAAAGAGTGTCTGCAATCTGGCCTCCTGGACCATCTACAGCCTGGTTTCCACCACCAGCTATACAGCAGCAGGACACAATCATCTCTCTGTACCAGCTAGTCTTTGGAAGCTAGCCTCCACCTGCTCTGTGGCAGCTAGCCTCCACTGGCTGGCCTCCAGTAGCTAGCCACCAGCAGCCCTGCAGCAGCTAGCCTCCAGCAGCTAGCAAACAGCAGCCCTGCAGCAGCTAGCAAACAGCAGCAAGCAAACAGCAGCTAGCCACCACCAGCCCTGCAGCAGCTAGCCTCCAGCAGTTAGCATACAGCAGCTGGCCACCAGCAGCCCTGCAGCAGCTACCCTCCAGCAGCTAGCCTCCAGCAGCCCTGCAGCAGCCAGCAAACAGCAGCTAGCCACCAGCAGCCCTGCAGCAGCCTCCAGCAGCTAGCATACAGCAGCTGGCCACCAGCAGCCCTGCAGCAGCTAGCCTCCAGCAGCTAGCATACAGCAACTAGCCACCGGCAGCCCTGCAGTAGCTAGCCTCTAGCAGCTAACCAGCAGCCCTGCAGCAGCTACACTTTACCAGCTTTGCAATAGGTGGCCTCCATTAGCCCTGTGACAGCTAGCCTTCAGAAGTTAGCCAGCCTTGCCCTTTTACAGATACTTGCCTTTGAGGGAGTATCCCCATGTGTGAGTGCTTGTTGTGGTACGCTGCGTCAGGCGGACTCCCTCAGACAGCTACTAGCCTGCCATGGAGAACGCGCGGAATGACTTCTGTCTCTTCTTTTCCTGTGAAAACAGGGCACTTATCTTCTGAGACCAGGTGACTCATCTTGAGGCCTGTAACACAGGCTCAAGACATGAAATCAAGGTTCAGGGCTAGGGGCTACTCACCAATGATAATAGAAAATGCAATAATAGAAGCACGCTCTATTACCCAATATAGCAGTAGTGCCTCTGAAATGAAACAAATAATCAAGTCCAATTGGGGGTTAATTCATAGTGATCCTATTCTGAAAGATGTTTTTCCTGAGCCACCTATGACTGTGTTCAAGAAGGCACCATCAATAAGAAACAAACGAAGTTACCTACCAGGTCCTAAACAAAAAACATGGCTAGAAAAAGGGTTGTGGGGGACTTATAGGTGTGGTTCTTGCAATCATTGTGAGTGTGTCATTCAAAGCAAGACGTTTTGTGATCTGAGAACAAAATTCTGAGAACTGAATTCAAAACTAATGGTTTTATTAACTGCAACTCTGAATATGTGGTCTACCGCCTACAATGCCCATGTGGGTGTTTCTATGTGGGCAGGACTCAAAGAAAACTAAAAGAACGGTTTTATGAACACAAATACGCAATCCGAGTCAACAACGAAGATTACCCTATGGCCAAACATTATAAAGAAACACATCATAGTGACCCGTCATCTTTGAGAATTCAGGGTATTGAAATTATTAAAAAATCAATACGTGGAGGTGACATTTTAAAACAGTTATTGCAAAGTGAAACCTTTTGTATTTGGAGCTTTAAAGCAATGGACTATCCAGGACTAAATGAGGAGATAGATTATAGACCTTATCTGTGATTTTGCAACACTGGTTATAGTTTTACTGTGATTACTGTTTATTTTAATTAAGGAGTGCCTCGGCTATCAGAGATTTCTTTCTCTACACTGTCAACAAGAAATGTGTTAATTGTATCTAAAGGTGTTAAGAGTTTCGGAAAAATGTTAAAAGCGTTTAAAAAATTGCCATATCTATCATAAAAACTGAAACATAAAATGCATTTAAAAATTGAGAATGTGAAGCCAGACAATCCATCTTAAATAATGATCAGATTATGTGCTACCAGAAGGGAGGATGGTGGTTGTATAATGTATAGTCAGATGTCATCGACAAACAAGCTGATTTTATTCTGATCCCAGAGATTATCAATGAGGAACAGAAAAGACAGATAGAAATGTAAACCATCTGTTTTCCACAATTAGAAGCAATAAGAACTGAATGTGTTTGACTCGTACATGTTTTATTTTTGGGAGGAATAGTTTGAACTTTCAGCAGTAATGAGGTCCTTTTAATCATTGCTCAAACATCTGAAGAATTCGTAACGCTTGGTTTTAGAGATGAAGTTTAATGCTTTGGTGACGGCTGAGTGTGTCATCAATGTGAACTCCCAAGTACTTATATGAAGAGAACTGAGCGATGGATTCATTGTGGATGACCACGGCCTCAAGTCGTCCACAACTTTAATGTTGAACACCATCTCTTTGGTTTTCTTTACATTTAGCATCAGATGATTAGAGTCACACCACTGAACAAACTTACAGATCTCAGAATGGTAAGCTACTGGACGGCCATCTTTGTGCAACAACCCCAGAATGGCAGTATCATCTGAAAATTTGATGATGTAATTATCAGGATGGACTTTTATCATTGGTATATAATGTAAAGAGCACAGGGGAGCTCACACATCCCTGGGGGGCACCAGTGCTGGAGAGTCTGGACTCAGAAAGGATGTTGTTAACTCTGACATACTGTACATGGTTAGTTAGAAAAATATAAAGGGATTAACATTCATGTTCTTCAATTGTCCAATCAGTAGATGTGGCTGCAGCGTGTTAAACGCTGAACTGAAATCGACAAACACTATACGAACATAAGCTTTAGGGTCTTCCAGATGTTTAGTACATATCATTACTCATATGATGTATGTGTTCATCATTTGAAAAGAAAATACCATTAAGTGATGACTTAACACTGTTTTGAGGGCAAAGTGTGCTTTTGCAAGAGAAGTGTAGGATTTTGCATTTTGTGTAGGAGTTTTGAGATTTGTGTTCGCCCTCGTCACTGTGTCATGGTTGTTGTGTCCTTGGGCAAGACACTTCTCTTGCCCTGTGTGAATGTGTATGACTGCTGTATGTTTGAGGTGGTGGTCGGAGGGGCTGTAGGCGCAGAATGGCAGCCACGCGTCCGTCAGTCTTCCCCAGGCCAGCTGTGGCTACTATCGTAGTTTACCACTATGTTGCAACATTGTAAACACTGGCAGCAACATGTGAACACAACTCCAACACAGCTGTCATCTTTTACACACAACTCAAAATGGAACACAGGTTTCTAATGATGTGATCAGACCCATTGGCCAGGATAAAAGTCAGTTCAGAGTGCACAGGTGGCACATCCATCTCCAATGGACAGGAACATACAGAGAGGCAGAGGAGGAAGAGTTCATGTGAGAGGTGGTGGACGAGGAGGAAGGGGATGAGGAAGAGGCCGAGGAAGACCAAGAACAAGCATTGCTGATGAACATGCCCAACATGTCAACATGGAGATTCATACATAACAATGCTATTATAGTGCTCATGAACCTGATTGGTGTGTATATAATTACAATTTTTCACAATTGTTTAAACACATGAATTGGAACATCAGAAACTTTGAACAACCTGAAACTCATGTACCAACTGCCAAAATCAAACGAGATGAGTGACCCAGGACAGCCGGGCACAGGAAGCGGACGGAGGAGACCAGTAGGTGGCCGGTGAGTAACCTCGAGCACACAGTACATAGTTTGTTCTCCCACAGCCTCTGCAGGGCCTGATGCACATGCACAATGTGCTCCTTGAGGCTTTGGGAATAAATCAAGGTGTCATCCAGATACACAAACACAGAATGATGTAAGAAGTCTCTTAACACGTCGTTCACCAAAGCTTGGAATATGGCTGGGGCATTCATCAAACCTTGGTTTGCTTGCCTTCTCACGACGGGCCTGGCTAGCATCATGGCTGGTAATGGGGTGATCTAAGACAGAGGTCATTTCTTTAGAGAACAAATCAAATGTGGCACTTGCAGTTTGTGAACAATGCCAAAAGGCTGTTCCCCAGGCCCAAGCCCTCCCCGTGAGCAAACTCAACACATAGGCTATTTTGGCTCTGACGGAACTATAAGTCAATGGTTGTAACTTAAACACAAGGAAGCACTGGAAAATAAAAGCTATGTTCCTTCTATATAAAAGCTTTGTTCCTTCTATTTACTTTAATGTTCCATTTACTTTAAAGTTCTACTTACTTTAACACTATGAACTATGAGCGATGTGAGCCTTATGACCCTGCCTAGGGGATCAGTTACCAGAAGTTACCTGGCAAGTAAACATCTGTGTGATTCATGCATCTGTTTTTGTTGTGTTTGCAATTGTGTTTCACCAATCATCTACATTATTAAAAGGGTTGCACATATCCTGATAGGTCCTTTTTACATCATAAAAAGGTTAATGCATACGAAAGGAAAGCCAGGATATGGAGAGCACACAGCCACATTCACTGAGGAGATTTACATTTTACATTTAGGTCATTTAGCATGTTTGTCCAAAGCGACTTACAGTAAGTACATTTGTCAACAAAAAAATATTGTTTTGGGGGGGGGGGGCCAGCTGAAGGACAGGAGCGAAGTGCTTGCTTCAGGGCGTGTGGTTTGACCAGTGTTTGAAGGTAGATGGGCATTATCAAAAATTAAAGACATTCACAAGTCACAGAAGTCATGATACGCACATTCTAATACTCAAATAATAATAATGCTGAAATTAAATTAAATAACATGTCCAAAAAGGAGTAGGAAGAAGTGTAAAGCTTATTAACTCCTACCCCCTGTCACCCACTTCAAATACCCATTTCAAAGTGCTTTCCTATTTATCAAGTTCATCTGGATTTTAACCAGTGAAATATACATATTCATACACATACATATACATACACACATTTATACAAATGCACATATATACATACACACATACACATATACACACATTTATATTTTATTGTTATAATTATTATTACTATTAACCAGATAACACTGGTTTACTCAGAGTTTAGGGAGTCAGAAGAGAAACATGAAACAAAGAGCAGATGCGCATGAACAGGCAGACAGGCTAATCTTTTTTTCAACAGGGTGCTTCCAGGAAACGAAGGTGTCGTGTTTCCATGGAGCTGGGACCAGCTTGTGCAACTACGAAGGGAGGGCTAAAGTTGAAGCCACAGTTCCTCCCCACCTTTTTGACCTGTGTAGCCAATGAATGTTAGATATCTTATCCATTCTCTTAACCAATGAGAAGTTCTACATTTGTGTAAGTGAAAAGACACTTTTCAAATAGTGCATCTTTCTTTGGGTGATTGGTTGCAGTTAACATCTTAGTTGCTTATCAGCTTTCATGCCAGCGATTTTTCAAACAGAGAAAGTCCTTGAGCTCTTGCTTTTACTTAATGATACAATTCTGAATAAATAGTTAACAGTACGTCATAGTCTGTCTTCTCTTTAGTCTGTCCACTTTAAATCTCAAACAAACGAACACGCTTCACAACTGCACCCAAATGCACGGTCAACACCCACATAACCAAATGTCTCTATTGGACGCCATGAGTGCTGGATGTGAGGACACGAGTCCAGAGGACTTCCAGGGATGGATGATGCACTTCAGAAGGTTCTTCCCCAGGTGCATGGCAAGAGCAAAATAAAACATAAAAACAAGAATATCCATGGAATAGAAATCACAGTGCAGCATAAGAAGTTCATAGACAGTTTTGTTTACTGAAAGGCAGCGGTAAACAGAAAAGTCTTCATTCTTGATTTAAAAGAGCTGAGATTTGCAGCAGACCTGTAGCTTTCTGGAAGCTTGTTCCAGATATGTGGTGCATAAAAACTGAAGGCTGTCTCTCCATGTTTGGTTCTGACTCTGGGGACACAGAGCAGACCTGTCCCAGATCATCTGAGAGGTCTGGATGGTTCGTAGCTAAGCAGAAGATCAGAATGTATTTTGGTCCTAAACCATTCAGTGCTTGTAAACCAGCAGTAGTATTTAGAAATGAATTCTTTGACAGACAGGAAGCCAGTGTAAAGATGTGAGAACCGGAGTAATGGTCTTAGTGAGGACTCGAGCAGCAGCGTTCTAAATTAACTGCAGCTGTCTGATGGACTTTTTAGGGAGACCTGTGAAGACACTGTTACAGTAGTCGAGCCTGCTGAAGATAAAAGCATGGACAAGTTCTTCCAAATCCAGCTGAGACAAGTCCTTTAATCCTTGATATATTCTTTAGTTGATAGTAGGCTGACTTCGTAACTGATTTAATGTGGGAGTTCAGGTCTGAGTCCATGACTACACCTCAGTTTGATTGAAGCTTTATTTCAGACTCACCCACTGGGAGGTCCATAATACAAACAACACATACAACAAGATAGAAACACAACAAAAGACAAACAGACGAGACAAACCTAATATAGATGTGATGGCCAGGGCCACACGGTAATATCACACTCACCTACTTTAGTTTCACTAATTACGTTTTTTTTGTAGACCACACCCCAAACAATTCATTCATCACACACCACCATTTATTTGATAGTTTCTTTTTATTTTCTTTTAACTTTACACTGTTTAAATGGCGTGCACACATTTTACACTGTAAAGTTCATACCGTATATTTTCAGTATTAACTATTTGCATTGTGTTAATCTCTTTGAGTTACCGTGGTGCAGCTGGGATCTATCCAGGAGAGGCAAAAGGCGTGGCCAGGGGCGGAGGAAAGACTTAAGGTACGTGTCCACAGGGGCGATTTTAAACGCGTGTGGACGCGCCGCTTCCCAGTATTGCACGCTTGGTGGGCTGCCACGAGAGGATGATTGACAGGCGCTCTCCTTTTAAACAACAAATTTTTGCGAGCGTTCGCGAGCGTTCCCGAGGCGGCGAGTCGAGCCCGGCGCCTCTGATTAGCATAAAGTAGATTCGACTTCAACTTTAGGCAAATGAGGAGCGGCCAACTCGCGCGCCGTCTCTCGACATTTGCCGCAACGCTACCAGAATGCATTGCACGGCTTTTCACATAGACAATGAATGGGACGCGGGGAAACACCGCTGCCTGTGGACACGCAGGTCACCTGATCGTTGGGCCAGGCCATCTCCAGCCATGGAGGGGGGGAGCTTTGAGTCTGTTAGTTGGTGCTGTATATTAGTTCTAGTTAACCTCCATTTTGTTTTCCCCTGTTCTGTTAATTGGTTTGGCCAAGCCACTATATGTTCTTCTGTGTTTCATTTGGGGGGTCGTTTTTGTTTAGTTAACACCTGGGGCCTGTACTACGAAGCAGGATTTGGGTTTAGCGAGGTAACTTAAGCGTTAACTCTGGGTTTTCCATCCTACGACGCTGGTTCACTTCTTACCGGGGTAGATCGCCATGGTAACTTACGCTGTGGAGCTAACCTGCTCCTGAGCAGGTTATGTTCCTGATAAGAGATCAATGTGGAGAAACACACTGCCTACTGACCAATCAGCTGTCTTGGTGCGCGGATATAAAAAAATAAGAAGCTCGTGGATCGTGAGAGGGTCTCGTAGGAGAACTATAGAGTGTACAGAGACCGGCAAAAACCCTTTTTCTGTCCCTGACGATGTTTTATATGAGAGATACAGATTCTCATCGGAGGAAGACTTTTCTGTGTCAGCGTACAGCCTACTGACCACTTTGAATTATGTTTTTATATTTATTTGATTTGCTCCCAAGTCCGTTTTACACCGCCGGGATTGCAGCTGAAAGAATGAGGCTGATATTGTCATAAACCACGTTATAAGAATACATCCAAGCAACAAATTCATTATTTTAAAGTTATACGTTTGGCCTTTTATTGCGGAAGGACGTCATAAGACTTAAAGGGACGAGAGAGAGCGACGACATGATTTAAAAGATGGCCGAAGGGCGGATTTGAACCGAGGTCCGCTGCAGGGAGCCTCGGTTCATGGGGCGGTAACTTTACCACTAAGCTATCAGCGAAGTTAAAATGACCATTTAATCAGTCAGATCTTGTAGTGTCCTTATGATGGGGCAGTCATATTATACTACTAATACTATTAATACGACTTACGCATTCACACAGGCGGCGAGTTTTTGCCAGCTGTCCTTCCTGCATTTGGCAGATGACACTGCTTTTTGCTTGTATTATATGTTTAACTTCTTCGTATTTCTGTAAGATTATGGTTCGCTCCTCGTACGTGAAATACGCCGCTCCGCTGCCGTAAACTGATCCATGTATGTGATTGGTCAAATGCTGCAAACACCACCTCTTTCATGTGCACGCGCTCATAGCTGGACAGGTAAACCCTGGGTTGAGTTAACGAGTTGATAACCAGCTTCGTGTGACCGCTTATCTCCGATTGCCTTTGTTACTGTTACTTAAGCTGGATCTCTGAAAGATACCCTGGTATGTTGAACTCGCTTCGTAGTACAGGCCCCTGGTTTTCTGTTGCTGTTTAGTTTGTTTAGGATTCTATTCAGTTGACCTCTTTTATATAATCATGTGACTTCCGAAACGGGCGTGTCGGCGCTTCTCTGAAGTCCCGGATCGAAACGTTTCGAAACGTTGTGCCGAAAAGCGGTTCTGAAACGCCCATGTCACGTGACTGTAGTTCAGTGATTGAAGGAACGCCTATGTTTCGAAAAAGTTATTCCAAGACGGGCAGATCATTTGAAATACTGTCAAGAGCGACGTGCTGTCTTCCCTAATTTGTACCAACTGACTAAGAAATGTTTAAGTGTCCCTGCAACAAGTGTACCCTGTGAAAGGATTTTTTCAAAAGCAGGGGAAGTGTTATCCAAAAAAAGAAACACTCAGCTCAAAAAGAGCTGAACAAATATTATTTCTGAATAAAAATCTTTGATTATTGTAATGCATATAACAATGTGTCATTTATTTATTTTTAATAATGTTTCTTTAATTCAACCTGTTTTCTACTTAAGTTAAGGAAACCTAAAACCGGCTCATTTCATAGTGGCACATAATTAGGAGTTTTCTTTGGCGCGAGCATGTAGTTCACAGAAGTGGCCACTAGATGCCACTGTAGAGTCAGGTTTCATATTCGTTTCAAGGCTTCAACACAGACTGAAACATCGCTTCGAACTGTTTCGAAGCTTCCCTTTGCCCATCACTACTTTTATAGGCCTAACTGCAAGTGATGGTGAGATGAAGCCTCATGAAACATCAAAGCCTCTCAGCCAGATGAACCACCAAAGTGGTTCGACCCCAAAGCTTCAAATATGTACGCTAGGGACACCTAGTGGTGAATGAAATAGAAGAAAGTAAAAGAGTTTCCAGTCAACCTAACATAAGATGTTTGCTATATGTGCCGATCCAACATCAAATCATTTGAGAATTAAAGTAATCTTGGTGATACATGTGTGTGAGTGTGCCTTTCATAAATAGTTCTGAACTCAAGATAGAAAATAAGTCATTTGGTAAACCACAGACTTGGATTTGAACCTACAACACTTTGATAATGTGTCTCAGTCCTTAGACACTACACCACCCGAAACATGAGATAGGAGCAATACTTATAATGATATAATAATAATTTGTAATAGATGCATGGGGGTGGATCATTGCAGCTCTATCCTAGATTCTAACTTGCAACTCTTTGACAACAAGTCCAACTTCTTAACCACTACACCACTGCCTCTTTGTAGTATGGCCAGCAGTAGTAATAATTACAATAATGATGTATAATAATAATAAGAATGATGAAGTGATATATTGTCACGCTGGTGAGTTAATGTCTCGTCTTGGGTTTTTGTCTTGTCATTTCCTGTCTTATTTTGAAAATAACTCCCTTCTCGTTTCAGGTCACTTGCCCTTCCTCATGTGTTCCCTGGTCTGATGTCATCCCTGATCCCTGATTGTTGCCACCTGTTGCTCGTTATCCCTCTGTGTATTTAAGTCTGCGTCTCCCCTTGTCTTGTGCCAGTTCGTTATTCGTCTTTTGTCACGTCACGTTCCATGCCACCAGAGTTAAGTTGTTTTTACGCCAGTTTATGTTTCAAGTCTTGTTTTCCTCCATGTGGAGTGGATTTTCGTTTGTAGTGTTAGTTTAGGTTTTGAGTAGTCTGTTTTTCCTGGATCTTTTGTTTTGGTACGTTTGCCACCTTTTGAGTTTTCATAATAAAGACTTTTTTCACACTGCCCCTGCATTTGGGTCCTCCCTCCTTGCCTGATACATGACATATATTAGTCAAAGTGGTAGGCCTACACTGCAATTCCACCTTGGATTTGAACCTACAATGCTTTGATAATGTGCCCATTTTTATAATAATGATGTATAAGAATATATAAGAATAATTAATAAGAATACTGATATGCCCACGAGTTAGTATTCGTATGAGGCATTTTTATAGTCATAATGTCCCGCCAATTGTAAACCTGTATCACCGCGGTACCTGTATCGCAAAAAAGTAGCCCGAAATGAAGCCTCGCTCGTCATATGCTACGTCATTTTGCCGAGGTGAATCAGATCTCGACACGGAGCTTCATTGTGGGGGGAGCCGAAATTCTCGACACATGCGAGGAATACTTTATAGAACTTCGTCCTGGGTTGACCATAACGGATATTACGTAATTTTCAGAAGCGTCAATTCTGCATATCATTTTGTACATTAAATTACGCAGAACAGCAGGGCAGGTGGGAACACCAACATTAACAAACATTGGACTAGCACTAGTCCATCTAGGTGCTCTAAGCAGCAGCCTCATACTATCATTATAGGCCACAGTGAGTCGTCTCAGGCTACTTACTCTATAACTGGACCAGAGGTGTGCAGTATAGAGGGTAGTGCAGAATGTCTTGAATAGAGCAACTTTAACAGGAACAGAGCACATACTGAATTTGCGGCACAGCATGTTCGCTTGTGCGTACAATTAACGACACTGTCTATACATGTCTTTATCATCAGAAAGATCATTTGAGATAAAGTGTCCAAGGTATTTAACTTCATTGCATTCCATGAGGTCAGAGCCAGATAAATAAAACAAATGGAAACCTCGACTGGTGATCATCTCTACCGTGCACAATCAAAATATTGCTCTTCTTAGCATTATATGTAATATCATACTCCATCCCATATTGGGTGCAGAGGCTTTGCAGCTGTTGTAGCCCAGCAGTGCACGGGCTGAAGATGACCAAATCATCTGCGTACATTAGATGATTGATTAGACAATCACCGACCATACAGCCAGTACGACATGCATTGAGACTCTTGGAGAGATCGTCCATATTAATATTAAACAATAATGCTGACAAAATCCCGCCTTGGCGATCACCATTGTTCACATGTAATGGGGCAGATGTAGACTTTCCCCACTCTACCCGCATGGTCTGTTGAGCATTCCAGAATGCCAATATTCTAACAAGATAACTAGGTACCCCTCTTTCACCCAACCCAACGCCTTAGAGGCATCTATAAAACACAGGAACATTGTTGTATTTTTTCTATTGTAATTATCCAGTATCTCCTTCAGAGCAAAAATACACTTATCAGTGCTATGCTTATGTTTAAACCCAAATTGGTTGTCAGCAGTGAGAATGTACCTCTCCAATCTAGACATCAAAATGATCTCCAATACTTTAGACAGTATGCTAAAGTTTGTGCCGGGGTTTGTGGTTTTTAGCATTACCGTTTGAAGCTGGGTGATAACTTGTCATCATTCTTCCTTCAAAAAGCTCCAAAAACAATGATTTCAGTTTTGTCTTTGTTTAATTGGAGACAATTCTGCTCCATCCAATCATTGATTTGCTCAATACATCTGTTCAGTTCTGTTTATGTAAACTTGTGTGTCGTCTGCGTAGTGATGGTAACATATTTAGTTGTTTTTCATGATCTGAGCCAGTGGAAGCATGTATCGACACGTCATCAATGATTACATGATTATCAATGAAGAGCACACACTGATAGACATAAATTATGTGTTTTAGGCAATGAGATGCAATAACAACTAAATGTGTTTGACTACTAAATGTTTTATTTTTGGGAGTAATAATTTGAACTTTCAACGGTAATTTGAATTTTAATTATTGCTCATACTTGGTTTTAGAGATAAAGTTTAATGCTTTGGTGATGGGGAAGATATAGGTTGTAGCTTGGAGTGTGTGTATGTGTGTGTGTGTGTGTGTGTGTGTGTGTGTGTGTGTGTGTGTGTGTGTGTGTGTGTGTGTGTGTGTGTGTGTGTGTGTGTGTGTGTGTGTGTGTGTGTCCTCAGTGAAGTGTATCAGTCTCTGCAGTAGCTTCCAGCTGCAGCTGTTCAGTCTGACTGAGGGAGGTTTTTGTATGAGGCTTTTTCACTGTGTGAACAACCACTGGCTGTTGATGTAATGTTCACTCTGACAGTAGTAAACTGCTGCATCTTCAGTCTGGACTCCACTGATGGTCAGAGTGAAGTCAGAGTTTGATCCACTGCCTGTAAAACGATCTGGAGTCCCTGATTGTCGAGTGCTAGCAGAGTAAATAAGTAGTTTAGGAGGTTCTCCATCTCTCTGTTGGTACCAGGCTAAATAATTTGATGAATACACCGCCTGACTGGTCCGACATGTGACGGAGACGGAGCCTCCCAGAGCAGAGCTCACTGCTCCAGGCTGAGTCACTGTGACCTGTCCTCTGGACTCTGAGGACACAGAGACAAACACATAAAGCAGCGTCATGGTTTCATGGGCTTCATTTCAGAGGGAAGGATGTTGATAGAGGAGAGGAGTTTGATTCTCTGGACTTTACCTGTGAAGCAGCAGCAGAGGAGAGTCCAGATGAGGACGGAGGACAAAGTCATGTTTTTGATGAGGACCATTTCTGTGTCTTCTGTTGTCATGAAGGACAGCTGTCAGTCCTCCAGGGTTCAACTCTCAGGACTATAAACTCTCCCTGATGCAAAGTGGCTCTCTATGGAAATGCTCTGACTGACTCCAACAGGGACTTGGATTACTCTGATGATGCTGTTTATCAGTGGATCAATCACTTTATCAGAGTATTGATCAGGAATGTGTCAGTGCTCATTTGTTTGACTCTTTGCTTTCAGTTTGATGGACAAAATGAAACAAAGTTACTGCCCTTCATTCCTCATAATCTTCAATAAACATGAGTTTATTCTGCAATACAAGTTATTAAAGAACTGTTTTTAAAAGTTGAACCTATAATATTTGAGAACTTTCCAAATACATCTTAAGTTCAGCGTTTAACGTTTAATTTTATGACTGAAGAATCTTTTTCCCAGACTGATCATTTTAAAGAAATTAAACATATTTCGTTCTTTTTACAAAAGTAGTGCAGTAGTTAACAATATTAATTTGAATGTGTCGGTCATGAAGCCTGACTGTTCAGTGATGATTCCTACTTACTTGAGGACAACAAAAACATATTTATGAAGTTTTGGCATGAAACAAGAAGAAATTAAAACAGTTAAAACAATAAAACCCTCAAAATCTTCCTCTTTACTGTAATATTTTGAACTATTAAACCCAGAAAGTTTCAGAAAAGGCGGTTAGTTTCAACTTTTTACCTATAGTTCTGAAACATGTCTGTTGTCATGGTTCAGCAGTGATGCCTGACCGTTGCCATGGTTACAGATTGTTTTGAGTTTGATCCACTCTGAGGAAGACCAACAGAACTAGTAGCCTCCTCTGCTGCAGCCTCATATGAACTCTATGAATGTCTCTCTGCAGTGGGTGGAGTCGTCCCCACACTGACGGTGCTGCCCCCCTCCAATGAGGAGCTGCAGCAAGGGAAGGCCACGCTCATGTGCATGGTGCTCGTCTTCCTCTCCCTTGAGCTGGTACTCATCTTCCTCTCCCTTCTCCTGGTACTCATCTTCCTCTCCCTTGTGCTGGTACTTGTCTTTTCTCCCTCTTTCAGGCATTTTACTTCCTTTCTTTGTGTTGCTCTATTTTGTTCCTTTTCCGCACAAGATCAGCCCAATAAGATCCTCTTTACTGGATACCATATGGTCATGCCATTGAAAGAACCTCAACACCTGAGTGTGTATCTGAGGTGCGATTCAGCTCTGACTGATCTATTTGCATAACTTCAATCAGCTGTTTTTCAGGAGCAATGGAGAAGAAAAAGATGAACAGCTGTTCACTTTGACTGTAGCCTGTATGTTGTTGAACATGATATTATCTGTCCTAACATAAAGGGCCCTAGTTTCGTACACCAGGCATAGTCGGGGCGCAGCGCACCTGCACCACGCTGACGGGGTGTGTCCGCCTGGACTTTACAAGTTTGGTGCACGCCGCAGTCTAGCGCAGGCACGCCTTACGTCACTCCTACGGTGAGCCAAACTGCCACTCCGCCAGCTGTAATTCGCCTTGCACCGAGAGTAGACCAGGTTGCAGCTGGCGGGCTTTCGGCGCAGTCTTGGCGCGGCTTTTTGGCACGAAACTTCCACAGCGCCAAGCTGAATCTGTGATGCCTCCCCCTGCTGCGCCGCCAAACCCATCTCGACCCAGGCGATCCACCAAACTGCCAAACTGAACGTGCGCAAGGCTGCGCTGGTCGAAACTTGCATTGCACCGGCTCCACCACCCTGCGCTGCGCCACGAAACTAGGGCCCAAAGTGTGAAAGTATTTGTAAATTTGGCAATAAAAATACGTTTTTTGGTCTTGGTTGAGCTTGTGTGTAAAATAAGTTCAAGCATTTTAAAGTTGTTTTAAATGTACATATTGTGTGTCAAGGCCCAGCGATAGACTGGCATCCTGTCTTCCTCTACACTGCCTTCACGCAATGACAGTTGGGATTGGCTCCAGCCCCCCCGTAACGCTGAATACAGGATAAGCGGTAGACAATGGATGGATATTGTGTGTCAAAGCAACAAGAAATGTGTTAATGTGTTGTTTTAATCATTGCTCAAACTTCTGAAGAATTCGGAACACTTGGTTTTAGAGATAAAGTTTAATGCTTTGGTGATGGGGAAGATATAGGTTGTAGCTTGGAGTGTGTGTGTGTGTGTGTGTGTGTGTGTGTGTGTCCTCAGTGAAGTGTATCAGTCTCTGCAGTAGCTTCCAGCTGCAGCTGTTCAGTCTGACTGAGGGAGGTTTTTGTACGACGCTTTTTCACTGTGTGAACAACCACTGGCTGTTGATGTAATGTTCACTCTGACAGTAGTAAACTGCTGCATCTTCAGTCTGGACTCCACTGATGGTCAGAGTGAAGTCAGAGTTTGATCCACTGCCTGTAAAACGATCTGGAGTCCCTGATTGTCGAGTGCTAGCATAGTAAATAAGTAGTTTAGGAGGTTCTCCATCTCTCTGTTGGTACCAGGCTAAAAGGTGGCTGCTGCCGCTTACATAAACATCCTGACTGGTCCGACATGTGACGGAGACGGAGCCTCCCAGAGCAGAGCTCACTGTTCCAGGCTGAGTCACTGTGACCTGTCCTCTGGACTCTGAGGACACAGAGACAAACACATAAAGCAGCGTCATGGTTTCATGGGCTTCATTTCAGAGGGAAGGATGTTGATAGAGGAGAGGAGTTTGATTCTCTGGACTTTACCTGTGAAGCAGCAGCAGAGGAGAGTCCAGATGAGGACGGAGGACAAAGTCATGTTTTTGATGAGGACCATTTCTGTGTCTTCTGTTGTCATGAAGGACAGCTGTCAGTCCTCCAGGGTTCAACTCTCAGGACTATAAACTCTCCCAGAGCACTGGAGCATGGTGCTGCTGATGCAAAGTGGCTCTCTATGGAAATGCTCTGACTGACTCCAACAGGGACTTGGATTACTCTGATGATGCTGTTTATCAGTGGATCAATCACTTTATCAGAGTATTGATCAGGATTGTGTCAGTGCTCATTTGTTTGACTCTTTGCTTTCAGTTTGATGGACAAATGTTTCTCCAGAATATTTGATGAAATCATCCTAAATCACAACCACACAAACCGACATCACTGTGGGACAAAATTAAACAAAGTAACTGCCCTTCATTCATCATAATCTACAATAAACATGAGTTTATGATCATTATTTACATTTGACAGGATTTATTGGAGAGTTGTTTGTTGCTTTACCAAAAGAGAAATCATCCTTCCTCAGATTTTTAAAATTTCACAAATAAAATGTTCTGAATAGTTTATGAATCAGTTTAAGACATTGTAACCAGTCATTACATAAACTGGGTGAACTGGGAATGTGTGTGGTGAGATTGTTTGTGTCAAAGTCAGAGAGCCGTGTCTCTCTACAGCCAGAGGTTTTTGTACGGCGGCTCCATGACTTTGTATCACTGTGGTGGACTTTTGGTGGAGGAACCAGACTGGATGTTGGACGTAAGTAAATAAGTCATGTTTGAAATTCAGCTCTTTGATGTTTGAGGCAGATACATATATCTTGTTTTGATTGTAATGTTTTTCATATTCATGTTTTTATTTCTCCTTCTTTATCATGGAGACTAACTCAGAGCAGCTTTACTCAACATTTCTTCACACATTCCAGTCAAACTGACATTTACAAAGCTTTCAGTGTGATGAAGATAAAACTTTAAAATGTTTTACACGACCAAGTCTAAATGTTCTTCCTCAATAATAACTGTTGGTGCATAATCTTTTCATCTTGTCATTTATTGTGTAAAGTCTTTTAAATAGTTTCAACAGTTTTTAATAATGACTTAAATCTACATGAAGACATTTGACCGTATCAGTTTATTTTCTCTATTTGTTCATGTTTCCACTAAATCATTTAAAGTCATGTTCAGGTGTTGATGTTTCATTTCCAGTGTAGTTTGATATATTTCAGCTCATTCTGTACGTTGGTTCTCTCTGTGCTGATATGCATGAGAGGCTTCTTAAAGGGAAGTGAAACAATGTGTGAGTGAGTGAGTGACTGCTGCAGCAGAAAAACCATCTGGCAGAAAGTCCTTAAAGGAGAAGATGAACTCTCACACGGTAAAGGTGTCCAAGTGTCTGGTGGTTGATGGACAGCTGTGTGGTCCCTGTCCTCTAAGCTGATTGGTGTCTCCTAGGTGATGTCCCTCCCACCCTGATGGTGCTGCCCCCCTCCAGTGAGGAGCTGCAGCAGGGGAAGGCCACGCTCATGTGCCTGGCCAACAAGGGCTTCCCCTCAGACTGGAGTCTGGCCTGGAAGGTGGACAGCAGCAGCAGCAGCAGCTGGGAGGAGAGCAGGAGCCCCGGGGTGCTGGAGAAGGACGGCCACTACAGCTGGAGCAGCACCCTGAGGCTCCCTGCAGACCAGTGGAGCAAGGTGGGCTCTGTGACCTGTGAGGCCACCCAGGGCTCCCAGACTCCGCTCTCAGAGACACTGAGGAGAGACCAGTGTTCCCAGTCCTGAGCTGACTCACTGGGACTCTGCTACTGGTTTCACTCTGATACTGGCCTCAGTCTGCACTCTGTGACTATCTCTCTCTGTCTCTCTCTCTTCATGTTAGCAGAATCATTTCATCTTTAACGATCAGTAATGTTTCAATTCTCAGTAAACATGAACAATAAAGACGTGATGATGAAACAAGTTGAGTCCAAGCATCTTATTACAAGAATACCTGCTGTCTTTAGTGATCACAGAAGATCCCTTAGATCCACTGACACTGAGTTTGTCTCAGGGTAAACTTACATGAACTGAATCATTTTATCTGACTTTTTTAGGAAGAAATGATGGACTTCTGTTTTTAATCTTCGTTAAACATAAAGAGACAATATACTTTACAGTTTCTTTAATTGCTTAATGACAGCAGGCACAACTGAAGTCTCATGTGTAAAACTCCTGGTCCGAGCACAGGTCATCTCATGCCTTGACTACTGCAACTCTCTCCTGGCTGGACTCCCAGCCTCGGTGACTAAACCATTGCAGGGTATCCAGAACACTGCAGCACGCCTCGTCTTCAATCTACCCAAATTCTCCCATGTGACCCCCCTCCTCTGTGACCTCCACTGGCTCCCTGTTGCAGCACACATCCAATTCAAGACGATGGCACTGGCCTTCAAGGCCATCAATGGATCGGCACCCATCTACCTTCAAACACTGGTCAAACCACACACCCCGAAGCGAGCACTTCGCTCCTCCACTTCAGCTGGCCGGCTGGTACCACCATCGCTGAAATCAAACAAATGTCGCTCAGCAAAGTCCAGACTCTTCTCCGTTCTGGTCCTCAGTGGTGGAACGAACTCCCGACCAATGTCAGGACAGCAGAGTCATTTGCCATCTTCTCGACTCACCTGTTCAGACTTCACCTCGACTCTGCATAGCATGACCTATAGCCTCACCTGATTGGTCAATCATTCTTTCTTTTTTTCACCAAGGGAGGCCAGCGCAGCTTGGCCTCCTCACAGACAACAGAGTGCGGTAACATGTTTTCAACGCTCATTCCCCCGTAACATTTAGAGGGGCGCTGTTTTACACATCATGAAACGCTCAATAATTAATGAAGAGAGACGAGGAGGAGACGACAGACACATCACAGAGGGATTACGTAAATTGTTAAAAAAGTGATTTTAGGTACTGAGACACAATTTGCAAAACACATCCGCTCTTTTCTTACTGAACCTTAAACACATTTCACACTGTGATACACTTGTGTGGCAACATTGTAAACACTGGCAGCAACATGTGAACACAACTCCATGGATGGAGAAGATATTAGTTTGCAGGATATCGCATGTACTGGAACAGAGAGGACTAATGACTGATAGTCCAAGTGGATTTTGATCTCCATTACTTGCTGTAGTTAGAGTAAGTAATGAGGTGGACAAGGGATTCAAAATTAAAGAGCTGATGACAATAGTATATTTTGACATTGAAAAAGCATATACAGTTTTTCTCAATTGCTAAAACACAAAACCTGGTTCCTGTAGCACAAAAACCCAAACCTTTTCGTCATTCCCAGAAGCACACACATTTCCCATAACCAAAAACACAATTCACCTGTTTCCACACGTCTCAATATTCAAAACTCTGTGTTCATTCAGCAAACACATGCTCTCAATATAATTAACTCAAGTTACCATAACCTAAACTCAGAGACCACACCCTTCTCCAGGTGAAAACACTCAGCCTAAAAATTGTTAACACACCAATCAGAATTGGGAGTCAATAAATAGAGCCTAGAGGCATGTTCATGTCCTTTGGAACAATGGAAACCAACC
This sequence comes from Eutrigla gurnardus, assembly GCF_963514095.1. NCBI lineage: Eukaryota > Metazoa > Chordata > Actinopteri > Perciformes > Triglidae > Eutrigla > Eutrigla gurnardus. The sequence goes on from NC_139932.1 coordinate 2,853,245, forward strand.
ATGCAGAGGTTAAGAGACAACAGAGAGGACGGGGATGGGGAAGAGGGAGAGGAAGAGGGAGAGGACGAGGACAACAAAGACAAGTGATATCTGATGAAACTGTCGTTCATCATGTGGTTGTACATGGGAGGACAATGAAAGAAGCTAGCCAGCTAGTCCAGCCAAACTTAAGCCGTTTCACAGTTGCATCCATTGTCCGTACTTTCAGGAGGGAAAACAGGTAATTTGCCTCATTGTCACTGTACATGTACATGTATTGTATCACAGTACATGCACAGTAATGTTGTAGTACATACAGACTGAATATCAACTGTATGCTGTGTAGTTTTTACTATACTGTACCACACTACACCAAAGGTCAGTAATGGTCAAATTTCATTTTTGCAGAACTGAGAGGCAGCCATCTATTGGAGGCAGGCGGCGATTGCTCACTGCTGAGCAGGAGACTGCCTTGGTAAATATGGTGATTGTATGGAACCACATAAGGACGAAGCAACTTTACCACGTGCCTTTTTGAGAGGAATTCCGACAGGGTTAAGGAGCAACGATTCCAATATGTGCAGGTAATTGCTATACTGTACAGAAATGCTATAGTATGTAAAGACCCCTCATTCATTCCAATACACACAGTACTGTTTGAAGTAAAATGTGTGTTTTTTGACTCCTGGAGACAATCTTTGATATGGATGCAATGGCTGACCCTCATGAATGCATCTTTATCGATGAGGCAGAGTTCAATCTCACAAAAAGGCGCAAAAGGAGCAGCAACATCATTGGACGGCATGCAATCACACAAGTTCCGGGCCAGAGGGGAGGCAACATCACCATGTGTGCAGCCATTAGCATTCATGGCATCCTCCACCGCCATGCCATACTGGGTCCATACAACACTGCACTACTCCTTCAGTTTCTAGATCAGCTGTACAATAACATTCTCCAACAGGGAGGGGAGCCAGGGCAACCTGAGCAAGCCCAATATGTTGTCACTTGGGATAATGTGAGCTTCCATCGGGCTGCTCTGGTTCGCACATGGTTCAATGACCACCCCAGGTTCAGGGTCCTTTTTCTGCCAGCATACTCCCCTTTTCTGAATCCAATAGAGGATTTTTTTCTCAGCATGGCGGTGGAGAGTCTATGACCGCAACCCATACACACAGCACAATCTCCTGGAGGCAATGGTGAATGCCTGTGAGGATATTTCTCTGGAATCTATCCAGGGTTGGATCCGACACACAAGGGGATATTTCTCACGCTGTCTGGCGAGAGAAGACATAATGTGTGAAGTTGATGAAATACTATGGCCTGCCGATGTTGATGAACCTGTATATGTGCTCAATATGGAAATACTGTGAATAAACCCTATTCTTGACATTTTGGTGGCAGTGTGTTGAATTAATCCCTCCTGTGTGTAACAAACACTCATGTAGTCTGTGTTTTGACCGCTTGTGTGTATTGTCTGAGAGTAAAAACTGATTGGGACCCAGAACTTCGATGTTTGTACTGTTGAGTGTGAGTTTTTAGAATTGTGTGTGAAGATTTGAGAAAATGGTGAGTTGTTCCAGGAATGGGTGTCTAAGCAATTGAGAAACTGTAACACTATGTGGAGGAAAGGGCTGCTTATTAAATTAAACAGAATGGGTTTTTGGAGGAAGAATGTAGAGTTGGGTAATGGACTTTTTAACAGGCAGAAAAATCAGAGTAAAGGCTGGAACAGAGGTATCTGAGGAGTTAGATTAGCAGTTAGTCCTTTATTGTTTAACTTCATGATAAATAACATACAGTATTATCAAATTTAGATGGATGCGTCAAATCAGCGCTACATGTGGATGATGGCGCCATATGGATGAGAGGAAGGAATTTGCCACGTGTTGGAGAACATAAGGCAAACAATAGGGAAAGTGGAAAAGTGGTCATATGAATGTAGGTTCAAAATATCAACAAACAAATCCTGCTACATGTTCACAAATAAGTGCAAATATTTGTGCTGAGAAGTTAACATGAGCAGCCAATGGAGAAAGTCAATGAATTTAAGTCCCTGGGTCTCTGGTCAGATAGTAAGTATACATGGAAAGCACACATAAAAGACTTGACAGACAAAATGCAAAAAAGTCATGAATCTACTGAGAGCTGAGGCCGGTTGAGACTGGGATGCAGATAAACAATCACTAATGGACATCTATAGGGTATGTATGAGGTCAACAATAGACTATGGCTGTGTAGTTTATGGAGCAGCAGCAAAAACATCATTGGAAAAAATAATCGAATACAGTATAGAGCATTACGTGTATGCATTGGAGCTATAAAGACCCCCATTAACACAAAACTCATAGAAGCAGGAGAGACACTACTGGAGCTAAGAAGAGAGAAGCTTGTGCTGGAATATTGGATCAGATTAAAAGGAAGTAGGAAAGAAATCCCTGCAAAGGAGATAATACTGGATTGTTGGGAGTATTCCAAATTTCAGGGGCATGGGTTTGGATGGACAAGGGTGAGTGACGGAATATGAAATGGAAGACTTAGATTTGACCACGCCCACCGCAGTTAGTAACATACCACCATGGCATTTTCCAGAAATAAGGCAGATTTTAATATCCTGGAAAAGAAAAAAATGGAGGAAGCGGGAATTAAAACAAGCATTTATCTGAGAGCAAATGAGGAAATGATAACGACGAGACTCAGAGTGGATCACACAGGACTGAATGTCACTCTGTCTTAAATGGGGAAAAGGAACAGTGAAAAGTGTGAAAACTTTTGGGTTCAAGAAAATGCTGAAGATGTCTTCTTGCACTGCACCATGTATGAGGTGGAAAGATGGCTACTCCATGAGAAGGTTCAAGAGGTAGGCGGGAGTGGAATCTGATGGGGATACTGGTAACAAAAGGAGAAGGAGGGGACATAAGCATCACTAGAAAGGCACTACTACATATAAACGCCTCAGCCTTTTCTGTGCCACCTGTTCACTGTGAGTTTCTGGATTGTTGCTCCGGTGGTTTTGCCTCAGACTTTTGCTGTGTGGTGTTTTTCTGGACTGTTTGGGTCCAACACAGCCGTGTGATAGTACAATCTGGCCAGAAATGGACCCAGCATCATCCAGATCTCCACAGGATCACTTCAAGAGAATTGAGGGCATCCTCCATCAGCTACCACCGCCACCGAAGCAAGACAGTCAGCTGCGACTCAAGCTCAGGCCTTCACCACAATGGCCACCCAGATGCAGCAGCTAACTGCTGCCTTGAACCAGCTAGCTGCCCCAGCACCCTCTCCACCAAGGTACGCTCCTGAACCCCGGATGGGGACTCCCCAATGCTATGCTTGGAAGCCTGAGAACTGTAACCCGTTCCTCACCAACTGCTCACTGCTGTTGCCCCTGTTCCCCCTGCAATGACCTGTTCCCCCTGCAACCCCACACTTTTGCTTCCAAAGACAACAAAGTGGCCTTTGTAATAAACCACCTGATGAGGAGAGCTCGCCTCTGGGGAACCACTGAGTGGGAGAAACAGACTTCTGCCTGCACCTCCTTCCTGCTCTTCTCCAAGGAGCGCCGCAAGGTTTTCGGCATGGGGGCTGTCGGTGCTGAAGCTGCTCGGGGAGTGTTGAGCATGTGGCAGGGAAGTCAGACAGTGGCTGACTTTTCAATAGACTTTCTAACTAAAGCCAGACAAAGTGACTGGAATCCACCAGCCCTCTGTAATGCCTTTCTCCATGGGTTGGCCGACTGCATTAAAGACCGCTGGTGTTCGCCAGTTTTTTTGTCTGTAGTCATTTACTAATATTATTGTAACAACCATGTCAACAATAACATTTTCGTGTTTCGTGGTAATTGTATAGCTTATACAGACGAATGTTTTGCTAACTCTGTTAAGAGGTGATATTTTGATTTTGATAGGAAAGAATAGATTTTGGGGATTTTGGATTTGAAACTGTGTGAGATTAAAGAGAGTGCTGGCTGGTAATCTTTGGAAATGTTAATTCTGAATTGAATATTGAAAATTGAAGAATTTCTCAAGTCCTAAAGAAACACCAAATAAAAATGAAAAAGTTATACACTGTACTGTTCGAGAGAAACAGTGAACGGGTAAAATAGCCAAGATACCAATATTTCCAGGTAAGATGTCTAAGGTTACATGCACAGCTATGAAAAGATTGATAAACACTGTTTTACTACAGTAACACTGAATGTACTGTTTTTCAGACAGTAATGGAGGTGGAAGCAATAGAAACACACACGCATTGGTATTTTTAGATGAAGCTGGGTTTAACCCGCAGAGGAAGGAACGTTATAGGTCAGATGGTCACTGTGGAGGTTCCAGGCCAAAGGGGGGGAATGTCACTATGTGTGCTTCAATGGCCAATGATGATGTGTTTCTCAACACTCCACCCATTGGCCCATACAACATAGAAAGACTTTTAGTATTCATGGGGTGTTTTCCGTTCCAGAAAGAGAGTTAACTCAACCGTTAGGTCAGTTACCATAGTAACTGACTCTGTGAACCTAACCTGCTCAACAAACCCTGAGTTTCTCCCTACATGTCTCCGCCTTTTTCCGGAATCTGAACCAACTCTGAAAGAAATTGCCATTCCTCGTCAACCATCGATATGGAAATCAAAGTGATTCTAGCAGCTTTACATCGGGAGACGATTTTCATTACTCTGTGGAAAATTACAGTTTTTCCAACCGATCACATATCTAAACAATCAATCAAGCTACCATTTGAAGCTAGGTGCTAACTTTTGACCGTACTTCCTTCAAAAAGCTCCAAAAACAATGATGTCAGTTTCGTCTTTGTTACTGATACTGATCCCCCAATTGCCCCCGATGCTGTGCCATCGGTGTGTGAATGTGTATGAATGAGTTAGATCTTGATTGCTGTCAGATCCGCTCCCATCACTGTATGAATGTTTGTGTGAACAGGTAAAAACTGACTAACTAGTGTGAAGTGCCTTGAGTAGCTAGTCTGCTAGAAAAGTGCGATATAAATGCAGGTCTATTTCCTATTTTAGGGAGTAATAATTTGAACTTTCAACGGTAATTTTAGTTTTAATCATTGCTCAAACTTGGTTTTAGAGATAAAGTTTAATGCTTTGGTGATGATGCGGAATATATAAATTGTAGCTTGGAGTGTGTGTGTGTGTGCGTGTGTGTGTGTGTGTGTGTGTGTGTGTGTGTGTGTGTGTGTGTGTGTGTGTGTGTGTGTGTGTGTGTGTGTGTGTGCGTGTGTCCTCAGTGAAGTGTATCAGTCTCTGCAGTAGCTTCCAGCTGCAGCTGTTCAGTCTGACTGAGGGAGGTTTTTGTACGATGCTTTTTCACTGTGTGAACACATACTGGCTGCTGATGACATGAAAACTCTGACAGTAGTAAACTGCTGCATCTTCAGTCTGGACTCCACTGATGGTCAGAGTGAAGTCAGAGTTTGATCCACTGCCTGTAAAACGATCTGGAGTCCCTGATTGTCGAGTGCTAGCAGAGTGAATAAGTAGTTTAGGAGGTTCTCCATCTCTCTGTTGGTACCAGGCTAAATAATTTGATGAATAAACCGCCTGACTGGTCCGACATGTGACGGAGACGGAGCCTCCCAGAGCAGAGCTCACTGCTCCAGGCTGAGTCACTGTGACCTGTCCTCTGGACTCTGAGGACACAGAGACAAACACATAAAGCAGCGTCATGGTTTCATGGCTTCATTTCAGAGGGAAGGATGTTGATAGAGGAGAGGAGTTTGATTCTCTGGACTTTACCTGTGAAGCAGCAGCAGAGGAGAGTCCAGATGAGGATGGAGGACAAAGTCATGTTTTTGATGAGGACCATTTCTGTGTCTTCTGTTGTCATGAAGGACAGCTGTCAGTCCTCCAGGGTTCAACTCTCAGGACTATAAACTCCCCCAGAGCACTGGAGCATGGTGCTGCTGATGCAAAGTGCCTCTCTATGGAAATGCTCTGACTGACTCCAACAGGGACTTGGATTACTCTGATGATGCTGTTTATCAGTGGATCAATCACTTTATCAGAGTATTGATCAGGAATGTGTCAGTGCTCATTTGTTTGACTCTTTGCTTTCAGTTTGATGGACAAATGTTTCTCCAGAATATTTGATGAAATCATCCTAAATCACAACCACACAAACCAACATCACTGTGGGACAAAATTAAACAAAGTTACTGCCCTTCATTCATCATAATCTACAATAAACATGAGTTTATGACCATTATTTACATTTGACAGGATTTATTGGAGAGTTGTTTGTTGCTTTACCAAAAGAGAAATCATTCTTCCTCAGATTTTTAACATTTCACAAACACAATGCTAAAAATATTTTATGAATCAGTTTAAGACATTGTAACCAGTCATTACATAAACTGGGTGAACTGGGAATGTGTGTGGTGAGATTGTTTGTGTCAAAGTCAGAGAGTCGCGGCTCCATGACTTTGTATCACTGTAGTGGACTTTTGGTGGAGGAACCAGACTGAATGTTGGACGTACATTTGACTTGTTTCATAACTCAAATTTCATGTGACCTACATTTCTATGGAGAGATTTTCAAATTATTCTGAAATCCTCTCAATGAATAATCTTGCTGCTCAAAACATTTACATTCAGCCATTTTTATCATCTCATAGTAACTACTCTGCATTACAAGTTATGAAGAAAAACATTTTACATGTTGAATCTTTAATATTCTTGTTTGAGAACTCTCCCAATAACTTTTGTTACAACAATAATATATGATAATAATAATGTTCAAGGATATGACTTGATCTTTTTCCCAAACTGATCATTTTAAAGATAATTCACATATTTTATGAGTTTGAATAAGTATTGCAGTAGTTAACATTCATTTGAATTCATTTGACTGTTCAGTGATGATTCCTGCTTACATGAAGAGAACAAACACATATTTATGAGGTTTTGGCATGAAACAAGAAGAGATTAAAATAGTTAAAACATTAAAAGCCTCTCAATATTCATCTTTACTGTACTATTTCAAACTATTAAACTCAGAAAGTTTGGTAAAAGAGTATCTTTAAGACTGAAACATGTCTGTCATGGTTCAGCAGTGATGCCTGTCCGTTGCCATGGTTACTGAAGTCAAAGAGGGAAGTGAAACATTTGAGTTTGATCCACTCTGAGGAAGACTAACAGAACTAGTAGCCTCCTCTGCTGCAGCCTCATATGAACTCTATGAATGTCTCTCTGCAGTGGGTGATGTCCCTCCCACCCTGACGGTGCTGCCCCCCTCCAGTGAGGAGCTGCAGCAGGGGAAGGCCACGCTCATGTGCCTGGCCAACAAGGGCTTCCCCTCAGACTGGAGTCTGGCCTGGAAGGTGGACAGCAGCAGCAGCAGCAGCTGGGAGGAGAGCAGGAGCCCCGGGGTGCTGGAGAAGGACGGCCACTACAGCTGGAGCAGCACCCTGAGGCTCCCTGCAGACCAGTGGAGCAAGGTGGGCTCTGTGACCTGTGAGGCCACCCAGGGCTCCCAGACTCCGCTCTCAGAGACATTGAGGAGAGACCAGTGTTCCCAGTCCTGAGCTGACTCACTGGGACTCTGCTACTGGTTTCACTCTGATACTGGTCTCAGTCTGCACTCTGTGACTATCTCTCTCTGTCTCTCTCTCTTCATGTTAGCAAAATCATTTCATCTTTAACGATCAGTAATGTTTCAAATTTTCAGTAAACATGAACAATAAAGACGTGATGATGAAACAAGTTGAGTCCAAGCATCTTATTACAAGAATACCTGCTGTCTTTAGTGATCACAGAAGATCCCTTAGATCCACTGACACTGAGTTTGTCTCAGGGTAAACTTACATGAACTGAATCATTTTATCTGACTTTTTTAGGAAGAAATGATGGACTTCTGTTTTGAACATCCATCTTTTCAGATACACTTTAATATTTCTTAAAGGGCTATTGAATTTAACTGCTTCACCTAAAGTTTCACAAAATCTTCATTTAAGATAAAGAGCATTTCAAAATGGAGAATGTTTAGCCAGATATCTACTTTAAATACTGATCAGATCATGTGCTATCAGATGGGAGGATGGGGTTGTATAATGTATCGTCAGATGTCATCAACAAACAAGCTGATTTTAGTCTGAAGGGACCTGAGATGCCGGAGATTATCAATGAGGAACACAAGACTGATAGAAATGTAAACCATCTGTTGTATAAAATCAGATACTTCAAGAAATGTATGTGTTTGACTTGGAAATGTTTTATTTTTGGGAGTTATAGTTTGAACATTACTTTGAACAGTAATGAGATCATTTTCATCATTGCTCAAACTTGGTTTTAGAGATAGTTTAATGCTTTGGTGACGGGGAAGATATTGGTTGTAGCTTGGAGTGTGTGTATGTGTGTGTGTGTGTGTGTGTGTGTGTGTGTGTGTGTGTGTGTGTGTGTGTGTGTCCTCAGTGAAGTGTATCAGTCTCTGCAGTAGCTTCCAGCTGCAGCTGTTCAGTCTGACTGAGGGAGGTTTTTGTACGATGCTTTTTCACTGTGTGAACAACCACTGGCTGTTGATGTAGTGAAGACTCTGACAGTAGTAAACTGCTGCATCTTCAGTCTGGACTCCACTGATGGTCAGAGTGAAGTCAGAGTTTGATCCACTGCCTGTAAAACGATCTGGAGTCCCTGATTGTCGAGTGCTAGCAGAGTAAATAAGTAGTTTAGGAGGTTCTCCATCTCTCTGTTGGTACCAGGCTAAATAATTTGATGAATAAACAGCCTGACTGGTCCGACATGTGACGGAGACGGAGCCTCCCAGAGCAGAGCTCACTGCTCCAGGCTGAGTCACTGTGACCTGTCCTCTGGACTCTGAGGACACAGAGACAAACACATAAAGCAGCGTCATGGTTTCATGGCTTCATTTCAGAGGGAAGGATGTTGATAGAGGAGAGGAGTTTGATTCTCTGGACTTTACCTGTGAAGCAGCAGCAGAGGAGAGTCCAGATGAGGACGGAGGACAAAGTCATGTTTTTGATGAGGACCATTTCTGTGTCTTCTGTTGTCATGAAGGACAGCTGTCAGTCCTCCAGGGTTCAACTCTCAGGACTATAAACTCTCCCAGAGCACTGGAGCATGGTGCTGCTGATGCAAAGTGGCTCTCTATGGAAATGCTCTGACTGACTCCAACAGGGACTTGGATTACTCTGATGATGCTGTTTATCAGTGGATCAATCACTTTATCAGAGTATTGATCAGGAATGTGTCAGTGCTCATTTGTTTGACTCTTTGCTTTCAGTTTGATGGACAAATGTTTCTCCAGAATATTTGATGAAATCATCCTAAATCACAACCACACAAACCGACATCACTGTGGGACAAAATTAAACAAAGTAACTGCCCTTCATTCATCATAATCTACAATAAATATGAGTTTGAATCAGTTTAAGACATTGTAACCAGTCATTCCATAAACTGGGTGAACTGGGAATGTGTGTGGTGAGATTGTTTGTGTCAAAGTCAGAGAGCCGTGTCTCTCTACAGCCAGAGGTTTTTGTACGGCCGCTCCATGACTTTATATCACTGTGGTGGACTTTTGGTGGAGGAACCAGACTGGATGTTGGACGTAAGTCAAATGTTTAAGATTTTATTATTTCAGAGGCTTTTTTTCTTTTTTTCTCTTCTTGATATTCAGCATAAAAGGAAACATGATCACCTTTCCATAATGTTTATTCTTCAACAAATATTTGACACTAAGAGGCAAACGTTACTTCAGATAAAAAGTATTGTCATGAAAGTAAAACAGTGAACTAGAGATGATTTACTTATTTCCAACTTTAATGGTGAAGCTGCTCTTGAGGGCTTGTAGGTTTAGTTCAATGTGTCAAAGTGAGAGAGCCGTGTCTCTCTACAGCCAGAGGTTTTTGTACGGCGGCTCCATGACTTTGTATCACTGTGGTGGACTTTTGGTGGAGGAACCAGACTGGATGTTGGACGTAAGTAAATAAGTCATGTTTGAAATTCACCTCTTTGATGTTTGAGGCAGATACATATATCTTGTTTTGATTGTAACGTTTTTCATATTCATGTTTTTATTTCTCCTTTATCATGGAGACTAACTCAGAGCAGCTTTACTCAACATTTCTTCACACATTCCAGTCAAACTGACATTTACAAAGCTTTCAGTGTGATGAAGAGAAAACTTTAAAATGTTTTACACGACCAAGTCTAAATGTTCTTCCTCAATAATAACTGTTGGTGCATAATATTTTCATCTTGTCATATATTGTGTAAAGTCTTTTAAATAGTTTCAACAGTTTTTAATAATGACTTAAATCTACATGAAAACATTTGACCGTATCAGTTTATTTTCTCTATTTGTTCATGTTTCCACTAAATCATTTAAAGTCATGTACAGTTCAGGTGTTGATGTTTCATTTCCAGTGTAGTTTGATATATTTCAGCTCATTCTGTACGTTGGTTCTCTCTGTGCTGATATGCATGAGAGGCTTCTTAAAGGGAAGTGAAACAATGTGTGAGTGAGTGAGTGACTGCTGCAGCAGAAAAACCATCTGGCAGAAAGTCCTTAAAGGAGAGGATGAACTCTCACACGGTAAAGGTGTCCAAGTGTCTGGTGGTTGATGGACAGCTGTGTGGTCCCTGTCCTCTAAGCTGATTGGTGTCTCCTAGGTGATGTCCCTCCCACCCTGACGGTGCTGCCCCCCTCCAGTGAGGAGCTGCAGCAGGGGAAGGCCACGCTCATGTGCCTGGCCAACAAGGGCTTCCCCTCAGACTGGAGTCTGGCCTGGAAGGTGGACAGCAGCAGCAGCAGCAGCTGGGAGGAGAGCAGGAGCCCCGGGGTGCTGGAGAAGGACGGCCACTACAGCTGGAGCAGCACCCTGAGGCTCCCTGCAGACCAGTGGAGCAAGGTGGGCTCTGTGACCTGTGAGGCCACCCAGGGCTCCCAGACTCCCCTCTCAGAGACACTGAGGAGAGACCAGTGTTCCCAGTCCTGAGCTGGGACTGGGAACACTGAGGAGAGACCAGTGTTCCCAGTCCTGAGCTGGGACTGGGACTCTGCTACTGGTTTCACTCTGATACTGGTCTCAGTCTGCACTCTGTGACTATATCTCTCTGTCTCTCTCTCTTCATGTTAGCAGAATCATTTCATCTTTAACGATCAGTAATGTTTCAATTCTCATTAAACATGAACAATAAAGACGTGATGATGAAACAAGTTGAGTCCAAGCATCTTATTACAAGAATACCTGCTGTCTTTAGTGATCACAGAAGATCCCTTAGATCCACTGACACTGAGTTTGTCTCAGGGTAAACTTACATGAACTGAATCATTTTATCTGACTTTTTTAGGAAGAAATGATGGACTTCTGTTTTGAACATCCATCTTTTCAGATACATTTTCATATTTCTTAATAAGTCATTGAGTTTAACTGCTTCACCTTGTCAGGACCACATAATGTGGTCCAGACATAAGACTGTCTTCTGTTAGGTTTTTAGTTGAGTTTTTTCGGTCTTGGTCTCATTTCCCGTTTTATTTTGAAGCCAGCGTCCTACCCCTGTCTTCCTGTCAAGTTTCCCGCTTGTGTGATGGTCTACCCCGCCCCTATGTGTTTCACCTGTGTCTCGTTAGCGTGGGGCTCTTAAGCTGTGCTTCCCATTCCTCCGGTGCCAGATCGTCTTGTCGTGTGGTTGTGAGCATTCCAGCATTATTCCCCCAGAGTTTTCACCGTGTGACCTGTTTTGTGTATTTTTGACCTTTGAGCCTGCCTGCCGGATTTGTACTGTTGCCTGTTTGATCAACCACCTGGTTTTGACCCTTTTTGAATAAAACAACCCTGATTCAGCCCGAACCCTCTCACTCTGTATTGTGTCGCCTTTGAGTTCCTGACGGAACGATCTGGCCACAATGGACACAACAGAGTCCGATGCCCTTCGCGCCGCTTTAAAGGCGCAGGGGGCAAGGCTTCACCAACAAGACCAAATGTTGGCACAGCTCCGTCATGAAATGTTGGAAGCCACCTCCCGAGCAGAGGCGCACTGTTCCACCGTCTCAGCCCAGCTAGAGCATCTCATCGGCCAGCTCCAGGCCCCCAAGGGTTCGTCGGAAGCCATTCCACCAGCTCCACCTGCTCCACCTGTCGCTGCCTCAGCACCGTCGGACTCTCCTGAGCCCCGACCAATCAGACTCTCCAGTCCAGAGAGATTCTCCGGGGATTCAGGGGACTGTCGGCCATTTTTAACCCAGTGTGAGTTATATTTTGAGTTTCAAGCCCAGGCTTTTCCATCTGATAGAGCAAAGATAGCTTATATAATCTCTTACCTGTCTGGAAGAGCCAAAGCCTGGGCAACGTCCGAGTGGAGCAGACGCTCTGCTGTGTGCAACTCTCTCTCTCAGTTCTTGGACACCTTTAAACAAATTTTTCACTCGGCTACTCCGGGCAGAGAGGCTGCTAAAGCCCTTGTCAGCCTCAAACAAGGGAAGAGGCCAGTCATGGACTACGCTATAGAATTCAGAACGTTAGCTACTGACAGTGGCTGGAATCAGCCAGCATTGGTGGATGCCTTCTACCAGGGGTTGTCAGAGCAACTAAAGGACCACCTCGCCCCGTTGGATATGCCATCAGAACTTGATGCTTTGGTTTCTTTGGCTTCCCGCATCGACCAGCGTCTAATCGAGCGTCAACGGGGGCGTTCCACGCTGCCATCCCCCATGAGAGCATCTCCGGGCTTCAGATCGGCTCCTCCTTCGTCTCCACGTGCTGCACCCTCTGAGTCACACCCTTAACCACTATGCAACTCAGGACTCTAGTAGATTCTGGGGCAGACACGAGCTTCATGGATTTTGAGCTGGCTAATAAATTGGGACTTAAAGCTAAACTGTTACCTGAACCCCTATCTGCCACTGCTTTGGATGGCAAGCTGTTATGTAGAGTCACACATCAATCCTCCCCCGTAACTCTTAAGTTTCCAGACGGCCACTCAGAAGAACTACACTTTCACCTTTACCACTCCACGACACACCCACTGATTTTGGGCTACCCCTGGCTAACAAAACATAATCCCCATATAGACTGGGCCATGGGATCTATCCAGGGGTGGGGGAAAGATTGTGCGGCGAACTGTTTTCCCATCTCACCTGACCTCACAGCTCCTAGAACTCCAACGCTCTCCGAACAAGGTTCTCTGAACGCCTGACAATGTAGGAATACATCAAATCCTCCTCACAAGCAGGCATTATTCGTCCCTCCTCATCTCCAGCTGGAGCTGGATTCTTCTTCATGGAAAAGAAAGACAAATCCCTCAGACCCTGCATCGACTACACTCGCCTGAACAATATCACCGTCAAAAACAGGTACCCGTTGCCACTTATATCATCAGCCTTTGACCTGTTGCAGGGAGCTAAGATCTTCACAAAGCTTGATCTCAGAAACGCTTACCACTTGGTCAGGATCAGAGCAGGCGACGAGTGGAAGACAGCATTTAACACCCCGATAGGACATTATGAGTACCTGGTCATGCCATTTGGGTTAACAAATGCTCCTGCCGTCTTCCAAGCCCTAGTTAATGATGCTCTCAGGGACCTGTTGAATAGAAAGGTTTACGTTTATCTCGACGACATACTTTTTTTTTTAAATATTTTTAATATTTTTTTATATTTTACTTATTACTGCGCCGACGTCGAAGTGCTTCCAGTTGTTATTCCGCCATACTATATAGTTATCCTTGTTATCCGCTTAGAAAAATTGGCATGTTTCATTTTGTGTAACCAAACTTGGGTCGTGTAACTACTCACGTAACCGTATTTAAATAGGGACAACGTGGAAGTGCTTGGTCGCTTCTAACTTCACCCCCCTTTGGATCCTAAGGAATATACTGGGACAAGCTACATGCTAGCAAATTAGCGCTGCGCGGAGTGCGCACAAGAGCCATTGAGTGCACGCACAGAGGAGAGGGAGGTATGTATCACCTCGTCTAAGATCAGAGCAGAACATAGTTCAGTATGGAAATGCGGTGGTGTTTTCCTTTAAGGGCACCAAGAGGCTCAACTCTCGTCAAGCTAGGTGGGCCCTCTTCTTCTCTCGTTTTGACTATATCCTGTCCTATAGACCTGGGTCAAAGAATAAGAAACCTGATGCCCTTTCAAGACTGCATTCACCAGAGGAAAGTGAGGCTAAAGACTTCCCCGTTGTGCCTCCAGAGCGAATCCTGGGAGGATTCACTTGGAGCGTTGAGGCGAAAGTAGCAGAAGCTACCAGATCGCAGGCAAGATTAGCGGGAAACCCACCTAACCGTTTATTTGTTCCCCCAGAGCTCCGAAGTGAAGTCCTCCAATGGGGGCATTCGTCAAATATCTCATGTCACCCAGGAATCCGCCGGACCCTCTTCCGAGTCTCAGAGAGATTTTGGTGGCCAGGGGTGAGGACAGACATGACCAAATTCGTCTCGGCCTGCTCTGTCTGTGCCCAGCAGAAGTCCTCCCAGACCCCTCCTGCCGGCCTCCTGCAGCCCCTTCCTGTGCCACAGCGCCCCTGGTCAGACATATCCGTGGACTTCGTAACCGGGCTCCCCACTTCACAAGGTAACACCACCATTCTCATTGTCGTAGACCGTTTTTCTAAGATGGTAAAGTTCCTAGCCCTTCCCAAGTTACCCTCCGCTAAGGAAAAAGCTGAACTTCTCCTGTCCACTGTGTTTAAAGACTTTGGGTTCCCAAAAAGGATTCTGTCTGACTGGGGGCCGCAATTCGTGGCCCGGTTCTGGCAAGCCTTCTGCCAACTCATAGGTGCCCAACCCAACCTCACATCGGGCTACCATCCTGAAAGTAATAAACAGGCCGAGAGACTGAATCAGGACCTCGAGACAGGACTCAGATGCTTGACATCGCAAAATCCCTCTGCCTGGTCTAAATCCCTCATGTGGATCGAATATGCTCATAATACCCTGCCTTCAGCATCCACCAGTTTAACCCCCTTCCAGGTGGTGTTTGGTTTTCAGCCCCCTCTCTTCCAGACTCTCGAGAAGGACGTTGTCGTTCCCTCTGCAGCCGCCATGGTCCGGAGATGCAGGGGAATGTGGGTCCGGGCCAGGAGGGCTCTCCTCAAGTCCTCACAGTCTTACAAGATGTCTGCTGACCGCCGCCGCCGACCAGCCCCAGCATACGCCCCTGGGCAGAGAGTTTGGCTCTCCTCCCGAGATCTCTCACTCAAAGGCTTTTCCCGTAAGTTGGCCCCCAGGTTCATTGGTCCATTCCCCATCTCAAAAGTTATTAATAGTTCCGCTGTGAGACTCATACTCCCCAGGTCATCCCGGATACATCCTACCTTCCACGTCAGCCGCATCAAGCCGGTCAAGGAAAGTCCCCTCGTCCCTGCCTCCAGACCCCCTCCACCCCCCCGGATCGTTGCGGGGGGCCCCGTCTACTCAGTGAGGAAGCTGCTGGCGGTGAGGCGGCGGGGGCGTGGTCTGTAGTATTTGGTGGATTGGGAAGGGTACGGACGGAGGAGCAGTCTTGGGTCCCCTCCCGCCACATAATGGACCCGCAGCTCATCCGAGCCTTCCACAGGGATAGCCCCGGTGGTCCTGGGCTGCCAGCCGTCGGCCCTAGGGGAGGGGGTACTGTCAGGACCACATAATGTGGTCCAGACATAAGACTGTCTTCTGTTAGGTTTTTAGTTGAGTTTTTTCGGTCTTGGTCTCATTTCCCGTTTTATTTTGAAGCCAGCATCCTACCCCTGTCTTCCTGTCAAGTTTCCCGCTTGTGTGATGGTCTACCCCGCCCCTATGTGTTTCACCTGTGTCTCGTTAGCGTAGGGCTCTTAAGCTGTGCTTCCCATTCCTCCGGTGCCAGATCGTCTTGTCGTGTGGTTGTGAGCGTTCCAGCATTATTCCCCCAGAGTTTTCACCGTGTGACCTGTTTTGTGTATTTTTGACCTTTGAGCCTGCCTGCCGGATTTGTACTGTTGCCTGTTTGATCGACCACCTGGTTTTGACCCTTTTTGAATAAAACAACCCTGATTCAGCCCGAACCCTCTGACTCTGTATTGTGTCGCCTTTGAGTTCCTGACACACCTAAGGTTTAGTGAAATGAAAACTCCCAAATTCTTCATTACACATAAATTATAAAATGGAGAATGTTCAGCCAGACAATCTACTGTAAATAGTGATCAGATCATGTGCTACCAGAAGGGAGGATGGTGGTTGTATAAGGTATCGTAACAAACAAGCTGATTTTATTCTGAAGGGACCTGAGATGCCGGAGATTATCAATGAGGAACACAAGACTGATAGAAATGTAAACCATTTGTTTTATGAAATCATATACATTAAGAACTGTACGTGTTTGACTTGAAAATGTTTTGTTTTTGGGAGGAATAGTTTGAACTTTACTTCGAAGAGTAATGATGTCAATTTCATCATTGCTCAAACTTCTGAAGAATTCGGAAAACAATTGCTTTTAAGAGATAAAGTTTAATGCTTTGGTGACGGGGAGGATATAGGTTGTAGCTTGGAGTGTGTGTGTGTGTGTGTGTGTGTGTGTGTGTGTCCTCAGTGAAGTGTATCAGTCTCTGCAGTAGCTTCCAGCTGCAGCTGTTCAGTCTGACTGAGGGAGGTTTTTGTACGATGCTTTTTCACTGTGTGAACACATGCTGGCTGCTGATGTAGTGATAACTCTGACAGTAGTAAACTGCTGCATCTTCAGTCTGGACTCCACTGATGGTCAGAGTGAAGTCAGAGTTTGATCCACTGCCTGTAAAACGACCTGGAGTCCCTGATTGTCGAGTGCTAGCATAGTAAATAAGTAGTTTAGGAGGTTCTCCATCTCTCTGTTGGTACCAGGCTAAACAGTGGTTGCTGTTGTATACATAAACAGCCTGACTGGTCCGACATGTGACGGAGACGGAGCCTCCCGGAGCAGAGCTCACTGCTCCACGCTGAGTCACTGTGACCTGTCCTCTGGACTCTGAGGACACAGAGACAAACACATAAAGCAGCGTCATGGTTTCATGGGCTTCATTTCAGAGGGAAGGATGTTGATAGAGGAGAGGAGTTTGATTCTCTGGACTTTACCTGTGAAGCAGCAGCAGAGGAGAGTCCAGATGAGGACGGAGGACAAAGTCATGTTTTTGATGAGGACCATTTCTGTGTCTTCTGTTGTCATGAAGGACAGCTGTCAGTCCTCCAGGGTTCAACTCTCAGGACTATAAACTCTCCCAGAGCACTGGAGCATGGTGCTGCTGATGCAAAGTGGCTCTCTATGGAAATGCTCTGACTGACTCCAACAGGGACTTGGATTACTCTGATGATGCTGTTTATCAGTGGATCAATCACTTTATCAGAGTATTGATCAGGAATGTGTCAGTGCTCATTTGTTTGACTCTTTGCTTTCAGTTTGATGGACAAATGTTTCTCCAGAATATTTGATGAAATCATCCTAAATCACAACCACACAAACCAACATCACTGTGGGACAAAATTAAACAAAGTTACTGCCCTTCATTCATCATAATCTACAACAAACATGAGTTTATGATCATCATTTACATTTGACAGGATTTATTGGAGAGTTGTTTGTTGCTTTACCAAAAGAGAAATCATCCTTCCTCAGATTTCTAAAATTTCACAAATAAAATGCTAAATGCTAGTTTATAAATCAGTTTACAACATTGTAACCAGTCATTACATAAACTGGGTGAACTGGGAATGTGTGAGGTGAGATTGTTTGTGTCAAAGTCAGAGAGCCGTGTCTCTCTACAGCCAGAGGTTTTTGTACGGCGGCTCCATGACTTTGTATCACTGTGGTACACGTTCGGTGGAGGAACCAGACTGGATGTTGGACGTAAGTCAAATGTTTAAGATTTTATTATTTCAGAGGCTTTTTTTCTTTTTTTCTCTTCTTTATATTCAGCATAAAAGGAAACATGATCACCTTTCCATAATGTTTATTCTTCAACAAATATTTGATACTAAGAGGCAAACGTTACTTCAGATAAAAAAGTATTGTCATGAAAGTAAAACAATGAACTAGAGATGATTTATTTATTTCCAACTTTAATGGTGAAGCTGCTCTTGAGGGCTTGTAGGTTTAGTTCAGTGTGTCAAAGTCAGAGAGCCGTGTCTCTCTACAGCCAGAGGTTTTTGTACGGCGGCTCCATGACTTTGTATCACTGTGGTGGACTTTTGGTGGAGGAACCAGACTGGATGTTGGACGTAAGTAAATAAGTCATGTTTGAAATTCAGCTCTTTGATGTTTGAGGCAGATACATATATCTTGTTTTGATTGTTACGTTTTTCATATTCATGTTTTTATTTCTCCTTCTTTATCATGGAGACTAACTCAGAGCAGCTTTACTCAACATTTCTTCACACATTCCAGTCAAACTGACATTTACAAAGCTTTCAGTGTGATGAAGATAAAACTTTAAAATGTTTTACACGACCAAGTCTAAATGTTCTTCCTCAATAATAACTGTTGGTGCATAATCTTTTCATCTTGTCATATATTGTGTAAAGTCTTTAAATAGTTTCAACAGTTTTTAATAATGACTTAAATCTACATGAAAACATTTGACCGTATCAGTTTATTTTCTCTATTTGTTCATGTTTCCACTAAATCATTTAAAGTCATGTACAGTTCAGGTGTTGATGTTTCATTTTCAGTGTAGTTTGATATATTTCAGCTCATTCTGTACGTTGGTTCTCTCTGTGCTGATATGCATGAGAGGCTTCTTAAAGGGAAGTGAAACAATGTGTGAGTGAGTGAGTGACTGCTGCAGCAGAAAAACCATCTGGCAGAAAGTCCTTAAAGGAGAGGATGAACTCTCACACGGTAAAGGTGTCCAAGTGTCTGGTGGTTGATGGACAGCTGTGTGGTCCCTGTCCTCTAAGCTGATTGGTGTCTCCTAGGTGATGTCCCTCCCACCCTGACGGTGCTGCCCCCCTCCAGTGAGGAGCTGCAGCAGGGGAAGGCCACGCTCATGTGCCTGGCCAACAAGGGCTTCCCCTCAGACTGGAGTCTGGCCTGGAAGGTGGACAGCAGCAGCAGCAGCAGCTGGGAGGAGAGCAGGAGCCCCGGGGTGCTGGAGAAGGACGGCCACTACAGCTGGAGCAGCACCCTGAGGCTCCCTGCAGACCAGTGGAGCAAGGTGGGCTCTGTGACCTGTGAGGCCACCCAGGGCTCCCAGACTCCGCTCTCAGAGACACTGAGGAGAGACCAGTGTTCCCAGTCCTGAGCTGGGACTGGGACTCTGCTACTGGTTTCACTCCGATACCCACCTCTTTCTCTCATGACATGTTTCAACATGAAATTTGTCTTGCTTGTATTGATTGTTTCAACATTTCAAACCAATAAAGTTTGATCTTGTGTATTATAAACGGTTCTTGTCTTCTGACTCCCTTTCTTTGACATATATTATACAGTATATCAGTAACATTAGTCAGATTAATCCATAAAGGACAGTAACAATTATATTTTTCTTCTGCCGTTCCAGTTGTATTTCAATGGTGAATCACTAAGCTCTCTCCTATAACTTATGTTTCCCCTTGAAGAAGATGTGTTGTGAAATTCAATCAAACATTTTTCTGCAAATCAGAATTAAAGAATTGAAATAACAATTTTCAGGATTAGAAAAAAAACATGTCAACAACAGTGTCATCTGCATTAAGTGACATAACATGAATGCATTTTGTGTTATTCTACATATTATTTAAATGAAATAGAAGAACTTCCCCAAAAGACGTGACACAAAAGAGAGGAAAGCCCTGTCTCTGTCTCCTCCTGTCTGTCTGCAGAATTAACACTGTGTCACTGTTTGTAGTAGAATTGATATTCTATTAAAATACTCAAGACCTACTTATCAAATTAGCTAAAACATTAATTTAAATAATGCATAGCTGTTGTCAAATGTCTCACATTATAAAAGTGGAGATTTTTAATCCAAGGATATTGATTTTGTTATTGACTAAGATCACAAGATTATTAAAATTTAAGAAGATGATGTTAGATATAATATATACACACTCCGGCAATAGCCCCCGTGGCCCTTTCAAAATTTCCCCAGAGGGAATTTTCTAGTTCATTTTGCCGCCCAATCCAAATGCCAAACCTATGGGCTCTAGTTTCGTGGCGCAGCGCAGGGCGGCGCAGGGTGGCGGAGCCGGCGCAATGCAAGTTTCGACCCGCGCAGCCTTGCGCACCGTCAGTTTGGCAGTTTGGTGGATCGCCTGCGCCAAGATGGGTGTGGCGGCGCAGCAGGGGGAGGCGTCACAGATTCAGCTTGGTGCAGCGGAAGTTTCGTGGCAAAAAGCCTCGCCGAGACTGCGCTGAAAGCTCGCCAGCTCCGACCTGCTCTGCTTTCGGCGCAAGGCGCAAGGTATAAATAAAGTCCATTCATTCAAGGCGAATCACAGCTGGCGGAGTGGAAGTTTGGCTGACGGCGCGCAGTGCGCACACGTCACCGAGGCCTCACAGGCAGGTTTCCACAGTTCCAGGCACATTTAAATGCAATAAATAATCACAACAAACACTATTTAATGCAACTAATTGAATCAACACGTGAATTTATATCTACATAGATTGTCCCGTCACATCTGACGTCAGATCAAAGGCGGATGGCACGCGTAACGGAAACTCAGCCTCTCGGACCAAAACATCTCCCTCTCTCTCTCCTGTTTTTTATAATATGGGCATTGTTATTATTATGATACGCACGCACAGCGCGTGATGAGCGTGGTGGGAGCAGCGGCGCTGCTTCTGTCATCGGGTTGTCAAATGACGGAACTTGCACTGAACCTCCCCTAACGCATTAAAGGTGAGGAGAGGAGCTCATTTGATTGGTGAAGATCTGAATCGGCTGTATTAATCCCAGTCCACGCCTCGTCTCCTCCTCGTCTCCCACTCACGCCTTCTTCTCCTCCCTCTTTCCCACTTGCGCGGGTGGGAGTGACGGGAGGTGTGCCTGCGCTAGCCTGCGCGGTGCACGAAACTTGCAAAGTCCAGGCGGACACACCCCGTCTGCGTGGCGCAGGTGCGCTGAAAGCTGACTGCGCCTGGTCTACGAAACTAGGGCCCTATGTGTTTAATTTGCAATGAGTGCGTTGCAGTACTTAAAGGGATAGTTCGGAATTTTGGACATAAGACCTTTTTTCCAACTCAGCCGGTGTGTTCGAGACGTCTGGAGACGTTTTCAAGAAATTTCATTCAGTTCTTCTAGTTGCCGAGTTCGCTTGTGCTATGGCTAGCGCAAGTCAATGGTTCTAGTGCTTCTGGCTTACCTGCTGCTCAGTCTAGTGGTTCCAACCAGCAGGGAAACTAGTTGGCCCACATGAGCAGGGGAGTAGTGTAGGGCCAAATGACATGTCCCCACAAGATTCTGCTTGACAGCAGCTCTATGGCCTGTTCCTTGAGCTCTGGTGTGCTCCCTCTCCTGGAGCAGAACAATGTTGTCTCCCCTGACTCTGTTTCCCCCACTTCAGTTGTCCTTGTGGAGGTTCAAGAACAAACCCTGCCGGTGTGTGTGAGTTGCAGATGAGCGTCTTTGGCTGTTGCTTCTCGGTTCCAACGCTTATCGTGGAAGGTCAAAGCGATGAACTCATTCTTGGCAGCAATGTCTTGAAACACCTCATTTGGGTGCTGAAGCACTCTGGAGACTTCTGGGAGAGAACTTCTCTTTCTGATCCGGTTCCTGTGGAGGAAGGGCGCCTGCTGCAGCTGTTGACCACTGTGGAGACATGGAGAGGCGATGAGTGTCCTGATAAGGTTGGTACTGTTAAACTCAAGCATGCAGTGACCCTGGAGCCCTTGAAAGAACACTTAGTTTGGGGTCACTACCTGCTCAGCTATGTCTCTCAGCTGGAGCAAGGTGAGTCAAGAACAGTGCCGCATTCAGTGATGGTGGGCCGTGTTGTGACGCCACTGTGGGGCGACGGATGGGTTCCAGTAAGAGTCATTAACCCCTCCCCCAGACCAGTGACCTTGAGACACAACTGCAAGATTGCTGACGTATCACCCTGTGTGGCACTGTAAGACTTTGACACTGACTACTTTTACGTAACTGACTCACCTGATGAAGTGAAATGTACTACACCGCCCTCCTGGCCCCAGACAGTAAGACGAGGAAATTGAGCTTGGATGACTCTCCAATGGAAGCTGACTCCAACGAGGCCCAAATTAAATCACAAAGGAAAAGGAAGCGGGAGATGACTGATCAATACGGAGCTCTTCCAAGCGGCTCACCGGAGAGGAAGAGGAGGAAGAGGAGCTTGGATGATGTGAAGGCAATAAGAAGCGAGGCTCCATCCATTGTGGTCGAAATAAAACCATAAAGGGGGGGGAGCCTCTCCTTCTATCCAGACCTCCTTCATCTCCATCACCACCCTCCTCCATCTCCGTCCACTCCATCTCTGTCACCTCCATCTACATCACCCTTCATCCATGTACCTTACGACTCCTCCCATCCACTCCCTCCTCCCCCTGCATTCTACGTGGGTTTTTCTCCTGGTACTCAGGTTTTCCTTTAAATCAAAAAAAGGGTTTTCTCCTGGAGCTCAGGTTTTCCCATTTAAAAAACACATCAAGATACGTACAACTCTTGGAGGGCGAGAGAAAGGAACTTGAGACCAAAGTCCGATAGGCCCAGGATGACTAACTGGACCTGGAGAAGCTCTGTCTGAGCCTGAAGAATGGATGTTCTTTTGGGGGGAGGAGTCTTCTCCTCCAAGAAGGACACGCAGACAGCTTCAGAAGATGATGGACAAAATGCATGAGGAGGAGTGGAAAAAGAAGGAGAAAGAATGGGAGGAGAAGAGGAGAGGTTTCTTTAGCCTGACGCACCGGACAAAAAGGTGCGCCGGCGACACCCCTCCTCCCTCCTCATCTAGGTGTGGATAGAAGGGGGGGGAGAGCCCCTCCTTCTATTCAGACCTCCTTCATCTTCATCACCACCCTCCTCCATCTCCGTCCCCTCCATCTCTGTCACCCCAATCTACCAAAAAAACCAACAAACAAAAAAAAATCCTGTCCGGGAACCATCACCTTACCGCGGTGGATAGGTTTGTGTGTCCCTATGACCCTGAGGGCTGTGTTGTCTGGAGCTTTGTGCTCCTGGTAGGGCTTCCCATGGCAAATTGGTCTCAGGTGAGGGGCCAGACTAAGAATGGTTCAAAAGACCCCATGAAAAACTGAGGAAGAAGAGGAGTGACCTGGCAAGCCCGGGCCCCCGTCTGGAGCCAGGCCCAGAGGGAGAGCCCGTCAGCGAGCGCCTGGTGGTCGGGCTTGTCACAGAACCCGGCCGGGCACAGCCCGAAGAATTGATGTGGCAATCGCCATAACAACAGACCATACTCTCGTAGCCTGACAGATTGAGTGAATCTGCTTCCTCGAAACTTAAACCCCTGATATTTAAGGAGTGGATAAGACTTCAACAGCATAAATCATCCTTTTAAAATAAAATAATAAATAATAAAAATACAATTAATTTTAATGAAGAGTTAAAATAATTAATAATAATTACAGTGTTATCCTTATTTTCCCAAAACGAAAATGGCTTGTTCAGTGTATTATAGTATATATAAATATTAGGGATGCAACAATACAGTTGGTTCCATGGTTCAATACGTACCTCGGTTCTTGGGTTATGGTTTCGGTTCTGTTTTGGTACACATTTTGTGTAGAGATTTTTGACACATTCAATTCTATAATAAAATAAATAAATATGTAAAAAAAAATCTAACACTTTAAAATGCATGTGCTTCTTAGCCTTGACGACTGGTATAGGAGAAAAGGGGGTGAAACAATTTAAAAAGTAAATGTTCATATTTGAAATATGTTCATATTTAAAACAAAGTCACTGTTTTAAATAAATATACCTGTAAACACAAAGTCACTGTTGTAAATATGAATACCATTAAACATAAAGTCACTGTTGTAAATATAAATACCTGTACTACAGTAGCAAGTCACACGGATCATTGACCCAGAGATCCGTGTGTCAGCACACTGCTTTGGATTTACCACCTCTATGCAGAACTCAGTTAGAGCACATTTTTGCAAGACCTGCCCCATTCTACTTCTGATTGGCTAATAATGTTAGTTTGAGTGAGGGAGAGTTGTGACCTGCCTGTGAGGTCTCGGTGACGTGTGCGCACTGCGCGCCGTCAGCCAGACTTCCACTCCGCCAGCTGTGATTCGCCTTGAAAGAATGGAATTGAAATCTTAATCATAATTCTAATGCAAAAACATGTCACCTGAATTACTAGCGATAAACAACCAAGGCAATGGTTCCTATTTAAACAAGGACTCTTTGTTTCCACAACTAAAGTCACATTTCCATCCCATGCACATTATTTAAGGTATGTAGATTCGAGAGAACAAGAAACAACAAACATCAGGCTAAACCTGGGGGAAGGTTTTTGTTGTTTGCAACAAAAGACAGGAAAACGTTTATAAACATTTTTTTTTAAAGTCACCCCTTAACTCATTTGATAACATCAACAGAAATTTGTTTAACAGAAAATTGAATTGCA
The DNA here is from genome assembly GCF_963514095.1 of Eutrigla gurnardus. Lineage (NCBI taxonomy): Eukaryota > Metazoa > Chordata > Actinopteri > Perciformes > Triglidae > Eutrigla > Eutrigla gurnardus. The sequence continues at coordinate 2,877,722 of NC_139932.1, forward strand.
TGCGATCCTCTGAATTAGACATGGAATCTGTACTTTTTGCTTTTTAAAAGGGCACTGCAAACATTACCCTTGTGTATCAGAAGTGTTTTTTACTTGCACGTCTACAGACATGCTCCCATGCTGTGCAGCCAGCTGTCTGCAGGGGACTGCATAATATATTTAGTGTGATTTTTTTATTGGCCTTTTCTCACTCAACCTGTTAGTGGAACCTGACCCGCAAAACCTACAAATTCATACTTAGCGCAATCGTCAGGATTTAGGGCTGCGGCGCTCTCCAAAGGCCGATCCTGCTGCTGAGAGCGGCTAGAAGCTATCAGCGTGCTCTCTCTTTTCCCCCCGCCCACACTAGTTGGAAGATATAGGCTAAACATACATATTATACTGTCTTTTTTGGCCTAGTGTTTGGCTGCACTACAAATGACCAACATTTCCCATCTGTTCTTGTCCCAAATGTTATTTCTCTATTGTTGTTGGATTGTAATGCAATGTAGTGAGGTAATTGTTGCGTATCTTGAGATCAGCTGTATTTTACGATGGTATCAAACAATTTTGACCCCTCACTTCTCAAGAGAATCAGACATCCTTGCACCCAAGACTAGTGAACTATGCATTTTTTTTTAAATGCTGGGTTATAATGGTTAAAATACTGTGCTTTCAGGGTTACTTTTTTACTTGATTACATTATTGAGAAATTCTCTATGGCCTATGTCCCGAAAGGAATAGAAAGGCCTTAGAAGAAGACAGTTACTTTTGTTTGAATTAGTGTGAAAACCAATATTTGTGAATAACAAAACAAAAAAGACTCAAATGTATTTACTGAAAATTAAATAAAGTTTAGTAAAAGAAATGCTTGTCACAGCAGTGTCTTGTACAGTAGCGAGAGACTGTGTGATTTAATTACACCTAAATAAACTTAATTTTCCTCTTCTGAAGCCATCCAGTAGATGCAATGCCTCCAGTTTGTCTCATCTTGAGTCCAACTCAGGGTCCAAAAGTCAATTTATAAGAAGCTATCTTACTATAATAACCAATGCAAATGCAATTAAAGTGACTGGTTAAAATCATAAAATAAAACATTACTTTTTGTGTGTCCATAGTCTGATACAAAGCATTCATTACTGCAGCTAATGCTGTATTTCTATACATTAATGTAATATTCTTTCTATATTATCCATATATCAGTAAACACACTAATAAAATCCTGATTTTCAAGAACATTGACGTTTACTAAATGGCATCTCGTTAACCCATGAATCTTTAGACTGGAGAGCTTGTTGAGTTAAGTACACTGGACGCGGCTTATAAATCTCTATGATACAGCAGCTCTAGAAGTAGGAGGATAAGGCCATTGTAGTTACTGTGGCAACAACCTAAAAAATTACGTTTTCAAGTTCATAAGCCAAAGCTGGCCGAATGTAGCTTGTTAGTTTAAAGCAGACTTTAAACTGCCCCCGTGGCCCTTTCACAATTTCCCCAGAGGGAATTTTCTAGTTGTATTATAAAATCCATCCATCCATCCATCGTCTACCGCTTATCCTGCATTCAGGGTGGCTGGGGGCTGGAGCCGATCCCAGCTATCATTGGGCGAAGGCAGGGTACACCTGGACAGGTAACCAGTCTATCACAGGGCCAACATGTAGAGACTACAGAACAACCATTCACGCTCACATTCACACCTACAGGACATTTAGAGTCACCAATGAACCTATCCCCATCCTGCATGTCTTTGGACTGTGGGAGGAAGCCGGAGAACCCGGAGAGAACCCACGCTTACACAGGGAGAACATGCAAACTCCATCACACAGATGGAGCCAGGAATCAAACCTGCGATCCTCTCGTTGTGAGGTGACAGTGCTACCCACTACACCACCGTGCAGCCCCAGATCCAGATCCACTTCCACTAAAACGATTTGAAACACCAGACTGACAAGTTGTAGCATAATAAATCAAGAGATTGGGAGACTCTCCAGGTGTTTGAAGGTACGAGTTTAGGCAGGTGTTAACACTGGAACTGGTTTTACATCTGATGGACACCATCGATCCAGACCGACACCAGACTGAGATCCAGGAGACTGAGTCAGAAGATGTCTGAGATGAATCTGGAACACATGGAAAAGAGCAGAAGGGTTGTTGAAACAAATCCACTTTGGAGAAAGATGATCACCATCCAAACAGAAGAGTCCTTTCATAAAAGCAGAGAGGCTGTTATGACTAGTAACATAACAGCGCCGACAGTCACGTGACATTAAATGAGCGTCTGAAATCCGATTAACTCAAATGCACCAAAACCACAATGAAAGGTGAACTTTTGCTCATCTCGCATTTTTACACGACTCTTCAACCGCAAGCGAAGTCGCTGTGCATCATATACTGTACATGTTTCTGCAAACAATGGCGGCCTCGTGCGAGCAACTGCCGGCTTACCATCATCTTCGGATCAACATTCTGAGCTTGTTAAATCCTCTGATAGCGCGTCGCCATGGTAACACATCTTCACAATGCTCGATAGCTAACCTAAAACTACATATCTGGCTGTGAAATTGGATCAGTAGAATAGAACATACAGCGCTGTTAGGGGAAAATGACATGTGTCCATGTGTCTGTTAAAACACAGCATGAAGCAGCTCTGGGAGCATGATTAATAATTCATGCATTTAAATAATGTGTGAGATATCTAGAATAATGATAATTGGTATCAAATAATAATTCATCCAATATTGGTCTTCAAATAGTGCTGGTTCACCAAGTAGTTCAATACACCAATGATGTATGCTACTGTAGGATTCCTACAAGGAAGCAACGGAATAGCCAGTGAAATATTCTATTCAGTCTAATTCTTTTTGCCTTATATGGTAACCGATCTAGTGGTCTTATATTGCCATCTAGTGGCAGAACGTCGGAGGTAAATACACATCCAAAGGACAACCCCCTGCTTACGTTTCATCAACATCACTTCCTAAAACGTGCAGCGTCATAGTGTCGACCATACGCGGCATAATGCATGAGTTCTTTATCCATAACCAGAAACTGCACGTTAACGAGTCATATTTGTAGCTGATAACAGGTAGAATACGTGATAACACAACAAAAATATACATCTTAACAAGCAGGTTTTTGTCGTGTTATCCGGGGCTTTTCTGGTATGTGGTCTGCCTTGAACGCATCATTACGTTGTTACGTCACTGCGTCACTCCTTTGCCCAGCCCTTCTTCTCTTTGCGTGCACGGCTTCAGCCCCGAACCACAGTCATCATGGTGAGCTTTTATATGTATTTACTCTCTAATAACCCGTTTTTTAAAAAAGCGCTTTACCTCCACAATGAGCGTAATGTATGGAGAGTCTGTGAACACCAAACAGACCGTTTTGTGTTGTCTGAAGCAAACGTTAAACTGCTTAGTAGCTAGCGGTGCTAGCCGGTGAGCAAGCACATGGGCTCCATCAATGCGCTAACGGCTAAGCTAATAAGCTTTAAAGTTTAATGATCTGGCGAAGCCGTCAGCTCTCTACAGGCATTAACATCTTGGAATGTATGTTCGAGTCGCATTGTCCGAGTGTGTTCCTTGTTCTTCTCAGATTAGCCCGTTTTCATGCTAGGTTAGCCTGTCATTTGGGCTTTGTGCCCGTCAAGAGGAACAAACGAGCGATTACGGAGATTGATTGAGTAATTGGTGGGGAAATAATTTGAAAAAATGCGAGTAAAACAATAAACGAATTACTCTTCCAACTGACTTTAATTACAGCTTTGGTTATCTGTAGATTTTTGTTTTTTTAATGAATAATTTTGTGGAAACTTCTAGCGGTTTCTCGGATGAAAGGGGCAGGGCTCGTTGATGCTTTCAAAGATACTCGGAATAAATGTTTCTGTCTACGCCTGCATTGTGTTACGACGCAACAGGGGAATTATAGTGCAGCATAATGTAGAAATGAGTGCTGCAGTTTACGGTTATTTCATTATCGATTAATCTGCCGATTGTTTCCGAGATACATTTTTTTGGTCTCACCAATATCAGAAATGGTGAAACCTGTCCACCCCAGTTTTTCAAGTCCAGTATGTCTTTAAATGTCTTTTTTTTTTTTTTTTTTTGTCACAACCCAAACTGATATTTTTGCCCCGAATAATAAATAGTTAATGTGATCTTCTTTGTTTTATTTCACCACGTTTAAGCTGAATAATTAAATGTGTCAACACTGATTTTAAAAATAACTGGCACATATGTTTACATTTTAAGTTATGTATATTTTTGGTTTTATCTCACATAGGTTTAGGCTAAGTGATGGCATCAACAATTATATGACAAATAAATGAAATGGTACAAATAGGTTGTATGTATACATTTGTACAACTGATCAGTATTTGTGGTTTCAGCATCACCTGTGCTAGAGCAGAGTGGGGCATCCCTACTTATGTAATACAACCTTACATTACATTTATGATAGAGCCACGCTGAAACACTCTGGCCTGCTTAACTTAAATATATAACGTAACTGTGATGTAGTGTATTGTTGCCAGTTTGCGTGTGATGATATTGATTGTTGCATCTCTCTGCAGGCGTCCTTATCAATGGCCCCGGTCAACATCTTCCGACATGGAGCTGATGAAGAGAAAGCTGAGACCGCACGAATGGTGGGATTTCTTTTCTTTTGGTCTTAACTCCTCATTATCGGTGAAGTCTGCTTGTCTAGGTTTATAATTTCACAAATTGAAGAGGAAGACACATCTCTGAAACTTTGTTCTTCTTTCTGCTTGTGCCTTTTCTGTGCAGTCGTCCTTCATTGGCGCCATCGCGATCGGAGATCTGGTGAAAAGCACTCTGGGCCCAAAGGGAATGGTAGGTCATGTTGATCACGAGAGCTGATTATTGTTAGAATTTTACAGATTTGTGTTAAATTTGGGCATTATCGAACTAGAAATATAACCCACATGTGCATAAAATACAAGCAAATATAGCTTCCTTTTCAGCAGATTAAATTGTCGTACATCAGAATAAGGTTTATTACAATAAACATAGAAAAGAGAAAAATGAAAAAAATTAAAATTAAACCAAACAAAAAAATTACAATAATTGAATGAAATATTTTATATTTAAGTGTAGTGTGTTTGAATTAGATTTTTGCTTTCTTTGTTTCACAAATCTACTAAAGAAAATTGTCTATATTTGAACAATCTCCTCTGGTCTTTGTTTTCAGGACAAGATCTTGCTCGGTGGAGGGAAAGGAGGTTCGGTGACGGTGACCAACGATGGAGCGACCATCCTGAAAGCCATCGGAGTCGACAACCCCGCCGCCAAAGTTCTGGTTGGTGAGTGAAGCTGCTGGACACAACCTTTTGATTATTATATTTCCATACGGAGAACGTAAGAAAAATCCTCAACGAAACTGTACTGATCTTTCATTAAAGAATTATATATTGTACATATTTTTTTTATAGTTACTGTATTTTTAGTTATGTACCAAAACAACAAGACAAATTCATTAAATATGAAAACCTGATTGTTGACCTGATTTGATTGAATACAGTTTTGAATGAGTGAAATGTTTTAATAAAATACCTCACTAACTTTGTGAAACAGATCTTTTATAGCCAGCAGTGAAATTAGACATAAAATGTAGTGAATTTTCCTCTTTTTAAGTATAAATTCAACAAAATAAATTAAATTTAACTCCGTCAAAATATATTTGTGTGACATATTTTTACTCGGCAACTTGTCAAGGAGCTAAATTAGAATAATAAGACAAATAGAAGTCATCTTTCAACCGTGTGCTTCCAGATATGTCGAAGGTTCAGGATGATGAAGTTGGAGACGGTACGACCTCCGTCACCGTCCTTGCTGCAGAGCTGCTGCGGGTAAAACTGTTTTCATTTATTTAAAGATAAGTCGTTAATAACGAGGCATGCCGCTGTAAACGTAATGCTTTGTTTCACGCCGTCAGGAAGCAGAGCTGCTGATCGCCAAGAAGATTCATCCACAGACCATCATCGCTGGCTGGAGGAAGGCGACTCAGACTGCCAGAGACGCTCTGAGGGAGGCCGCCGTGGATCACAGGTCAGACTACTGTTGATTATGGAGCCATTTATCCCATTTAAAATGTACAAATTTAGCATGCCTTGCAAATAAGTTTCCATTTAACGCCCATTTTATTTTGTTATATGCTTCGTGTCCTCTGAGAGCTATTTCCTCTCTCACATAGTCTACATTTACCTCCAACAAACTGTCAATATATTTACTCATAGCTCTACTTCTGTCTCCTTCTCTGTCCCTCCTGTCTCCATAGCAACGACTCGGCTCGTTTCCAGGAGGACCTCCTGAACATCGCCAGGACAACGTTGTCCTCCAAACTACTGACTCATCACAAAGCTCACTTCTCCCAGCTGGCTGTGGACGCCGTCATGAGGCTGAAGGGCTCTGGGAACCTGGAGGCCATTCACATCATCAAGAAGCTCGGCGGCAGCCTCACCGACTCCTACCTGGACGAAGGTCAGCGTATGATGTCACAACCCGCCAGGCTGGTTTCTGATTGGCTGCTGTAACATTCAAGTGTGTTTCCGCTTCGTCTACAGGTTTCCTGTTGGACAAGAAGATTGGCGTTAACCAACCAAAGAGGATGGAGAACGTTAACATCCTGATTGCCAACACTGGCATGGACACCGACAAGATCAAGGTACAAACTCAACGTCTCCTACAACTTCTTCCGGGTCCAAACTGGATTCTGTTAAAACCAATGTGAGACTTTTATTGTGAAGCATCAGGAAGTGTGAGTTAAGCCAAAGCAGAGCGTGATGCACACAACAACGTCTGTGATTGTAAGCTCCGATGTGTTGATTATATTCAGTTTATTTTGTTCGTCTCAGATTTTTGGCTCAAGGGTTCGGGTTGACTCAACGGCGAAGGTTGCCGAGATCGAACTCGCAGAGAAAGAGAGGATGAAGGAGAAGGTGGACCGAATCCTGAAACACGGAATCAACTGCTTCATCAACAGGTACACACACACACACACACACACACACACAGCCAGTTCCATTGAAACAAAATTTAAGTAAACCAAAATCGTAATAAATGTTGCGATCGCAGATCTAAGAGGCTTTGGAAAAGAGTTAATTTAGCTTCAGAAGTAGAATTTTCTCAACACACAAATGAGGTTTCTATCAAATGACTAAACATCTGTGTTTGTTTCTTCTCAGACAGTTGATATATAACTATCCAGAGCAGCTGTTTGCTCAGGCTGGCGTCATGGCCATCGAGCATGCCGACTTTGCCGGCGTTGAACGCCTCGCTCTCGTCACTGGTAGGAACACACACACACACACACACACACACAGACTATGTCTTTTTAAACTAACGCAGGACTTAATGAAATGAACTGTGTGTGTGATCAGGAGGAGAGATCAGCTCCACCTTCGACCATCCAGAGCTGGTGAAGCTCGGTCACTGCAAGCTGATTGAGGAGGTGATGATCGGAGAGGACACACTCATCCACTTCTCTGGAGTAGCCATGGGTGAGCGCGTGCACACACACACACACACACACACACACACACACACACCACACAGATGCTCTTCTGGTTGTAATTACTTCCTATCATGTGCTCTCAACAGCGTCTGACTAAATACACTGCATCTGCGTCTACTGAGAGCATTTGATAATAATAAATATAATTAGTGACAAAAATGTACATGCCATGATTACCATTACCAGTACTGATGGAGTATAAATTGTTATTCATAATTCATAACTGCTGTTGTTGATCTGCATACTTGTGAACGCCTGATTTTTAGCAGCTTGCAAGTTATGGTAAAGTTAACTTTACCAGTTGAGAGATGTTTGCCACATTGGTAAGCTAGCTAAAAAGCTGAAGCCAAATGAAACAGTTGTCATTGCCCTTAATTGCCCGGTCAAACTCCGATGGAGAAAAAAGTTTGCTCGTCACAAATAAATCACACTGGTCATTTGACTTATATTTGAGGGCATGATGTATTTATGTTATCTATCACATTCACTAACCTGACGATCATTGAATTCTTTGAAGAGGTCGGCATGTCTGTTGGCGAGATGCTTTGCCAAGGTTGACGTGTTGCCTCTCTTGGTCTGAAACACCTTTTACAGACGGGCTTTGTGGTGTCCGTGGGCTTGCCCTGACTGTCGGCTATATATGCGTAATAATGCCATGTTTCGCTCCGTGCGTCTGCTTTGTCGACGAGCCGTGGACGGTCGGCAAGAGCACATGTTACGTTACATGCAGCCATGGCTCGTTCTCCCATAAAAGCTAGCGTGCATTTGAGAGAGAAAGCAGTTTGCACGCCCACTGTGCCTGCAGGGAGTGAAACAGCGCTGTACTATGGAAAGCCATTGGGCACACACTGTCCCGCTGTCACACATCGACGCAACTCATAGGACATACGGCTTAAAACACAGTTGTTCTTAAAGTATCAGTACTAATAAAATTTTTCATGGTTAAATTAAATCGGTAGACCGACACTATTTCACACCTGTCCGGTCCCTGAGGGTTCCGGGTTTAAGGCTTTAGGGGGGACGTTGGGATCTTTGTATAGTGTGTATCCCACACACCTGCCGTGGGTGTGTGTGAGACATGCTGCCACCCACAGGCAGAACACAGTAAGTACATGCTATAGACATATCTTATAATTTCATTTTTTTGACCTTTGACTTCTGTCCCTCGTCAGGTGAGGCATGCACCGTTGTCCTGCGAGGAGCGACTCAGCAGATTCTGGACGAGGCGGAGCGCTCACTGCACGACGCTCTGTGTGTGTTGGCTCAGACTGTGAAGGAGCCACGGACCGTCTACGGAGGAGGTACACACACACACACACACCGAATCACATACTAAGCCTAGAAAAAATTGAAAAAAACTAGATAACTTCATCGTTAGAAAAATCCATAGATGAACATTATTAATCCTCCACTATATTAATATCTAAAGAATACACATTATAATTATTAGTATACACTACCAAACGACAACAGCTCCTGTATAAATATCAAGTTTAGAAACAGCATAGACATACTATATAGAATATACGCCAGGCAGAGTGCCATTTGCTGCAGTTAAAAAAACGTGTATATATTTTAAGATGGTTCAAAAATGAGGAAGGAGGAGCTCACAATTGCTCGCGCTCACATGCGCTGATGCAGGCCGAGTGTTTACTAGAAAAATGTGCAGTAGTGACTCGTCAGTAAAGTTTCACTTATGTTCTTTGATGTGCTCTATTGTGATGACTTCGAGGCAGCGCACCTTGAAAACAGCCATGCGTGTGTCGTATTATGACGTGTATGTACAACAGCCAATCGTGCCGAGGCATGGTACCGATCGAATGGCTCTGGTGTGAGTGCACCCTCAGTCTATTAGAGAAGGAGCTCTGCTGTCTGACCACTAGGTGGTGCTAGAGGATGCTCAGGATTATCCATTATGAATAACACTTTGTTCAGTGTCCTCTCCACCACAACTTCAAAGATGTCTGGTTTTCATCCAATTACAGAGGCGGCTTTCTTAATCCATTCATTAAGTCTGTTAGTGTCCATTCGCTATGTTTCTCTCCTGTGTCTCATTGTAATTTCCTGCCTGGAGGCCATAATGCTGAATCTGTTTAGGATTTCTACATAGAGATATTGGTTAATGAAGTCTATTTGCCATTCAGAACACCAAAGACAGTTCTTTCATGTACAATTCAGGCAAAATTGAAAACATTATATATTTATCTGCACTATAAATGAACAATTGAAAGCATGACTGGTTCTCTTGGATCTATAATCATCAAAATTCAACCAGAATCTTTGTTTTCTGGTTCATTCCAGACAGTTGTCAGACTCTCCGTTCCTTGAATAAAGGCAGCATGGGTGTGTTGGTTGAAAAATACCAGAATTCTAAAGACATCATAAGCCTCTTTCACCAGATGTTCCAATTAAAGCACGTTTAAAACTGGACCCAGTTAAAATGGCCGCCATATAGTTCCATCCTGGAAAGGCAACACGTCACATGAGTGCTACACACACACACACACACACACACACACACACCTGTATGAGGTGTTGACGATGCCATAGATGACCTGTGTACATGCTCTCCTCTCCGTCAGGTTGCTCTGAGATGCTAATGGCTAAGGTGGTGAGCGATCTGGCCAATCGGACACCAGGAAAAGAGGCCGTCGCCATGGAGTCATTCGCCAAGGCTCTGAGGATGGTATGTACCTGTCTGCCTGCTTTCTTTTTAAAGGATTTTTAAAACCCTCCAGAGCGTACCTTCAGATTTCAGATTCAGTTCCTTCCAGACAAATGAGAAATTTTGGTTTAGTTTGGGTTTTTTTTTCAATTTTATTTCCAATTTTTTTTTTAACTTTGGTAATTAAAAAACCTTCTGATTTAAACTAAACAATAAAACCAAAAATAACCTGTCTGTTCCTCGGGTCGAGGACCATCCTCATACGCTCTCGGAGTTTGGTTGAACTCGTATTTCTCACCATCTTCTCCTGCAGCTGCCGACCATCATCGCTGACAACGCTGGCTACGACAGCGCCGACCTGGTGGCTCAACTGAGAGCTGCACACCAGGACAACAAGATAACCTGTGGACTGAGTGAGTAAACAGACTAGAATCATCACCTGAACGCCAATCAACATATTCACTATCTACTTAACTCGTATTTTTCTCAAGTTTTTTGCAAATTTAGAGGTTACAAACAGTTTACACTTTTTTTCAAGTGGTGTGCAGATCAGAGAGATGAGGAAGTTGAACTTTAAAGTCTGGGTGATCACAGAAATGTATTTTAGCTCCTGATATTTATTGGGGTACAAAAACTGCACCATCAAAACAATATTAATACTATTTGTATTTATTAATTAATAACTTATATTATTTAGTTATAGCTATATATCCTTGATGAATAAATAAAAGCAATTAAAAAGGATGACATCACATCAAAGCCAATCTGTTAAATGGATTTAAATTAATAATAATGAAAAGAGAGAGGGCTGCTCGATTTCTGCTCTGATGATATAATAATACATAATAATACATTTGAGCTATAAAGCCGTTAGTCTGTCACCTGCTACGTTATAGGTTACGTCCTGTTTCAGATATAAAATAAGTCTTTATTTAATCGGTAGAGAAAAAAGTGCAGATAAACGGAAACAGAAAAAACAAATAGGAATAGAAGTGAAACTCGATCCCTTCAGTCACACGTGTGCTGTAATGTTTGAATGAAGTTCAAGCTTCTTATGATGGCGGTTTCAGTTGATTAACGAGAAATGTTAGATTTCCTTGGGCTTCACATGTCGGAGCTGGTTTGAATCAGGGCTGAACGATATGGACAAAATTTCATATCTCGATATGATACGATATGACTACGGGTTCGGTGAAAACCAAATATTTTTCCGAAAAATAAAAACATCATAATACAAAAGAATGTGGAAACTGCAGTTATATTGATGATAACTCACTGCCAGTCATCAACATTAACATAAAGTCACCAATCAATAAATACAAAATCAAACATATTAGACTGTCTACACGGGTACCATGACTTTTGCAATGTGGTATGTTATAGTGTCTGTAATGTCTTTATGTCTGGTGGACGCCGACTCATACGGTGTAACGCTACTGAACGCATTGCAATACATGCCGAACACGACCTGCACAACACCTCGCTCTGGTTGACATCATCGTTATTGAATCCAAAATACCTCCAAATAATGGAGGATGATTTATGTTTTGGCACCAAATCAGATTCGGCACCGCCACCGGCCGCATTATCTTCCGCACTCGTCTCACTTTCCTTTCTTTCTTTTGGATTTCCCCGCTGCGTATGTTGCGTATCTGCGTCTCAGTCTCCGTCTCCCTCGCTCCCGGGGCGGGAGTCCCGCCCTCGTATGTTCGTCATTGGTTGGCTTCAGCTGTCGATCCACAGCAAGCATGAAATAAGGTTTGTGGTTGGCTGGCCGTAGCGGTGCATTCAAGGGCAATCGTAAAAATGAAGTTTATTGTGACCGCCAGAGTTGTACATGCAGGGCGAGCACGGGGGAAATCTATATCGTTGCTTTTTCGATGTTAATATCTTGAATGTTCATATCTAGATATAGATACGATAACGATATATCGTTCAGCCCTATTTGAGTCTGTGGGTTTTTCCCCCTGCAGACATGTCTGAAGGCACGGTGGGCAACATGGCAGAGCTGGGCATCACAGAGTCCTTCCAGGTGAAGCGCCAGGTGCTGCTGAGCGCCTCTGAAGCTGCTGAGATGATCCTAAGAGTGGACAACATCATCAAAGCTGCTCCCAGGTCAGTTCATTAGTCCGTCTGTCTCTAATATTTCTCTGCATCTCCCCAGTTCAATATTTAATATAATAACTGTAGGTTTCTCCTGCTGCTGACTTTTAAACCGGGTGGTCCACTCCTCAACATACTTAAAGGAATGCACCTTGAATATATGGAAGTCACTCGCCAAATGCATCATAATGAAACATATCTGCACTGCTTTTACATTTAAATGACTGATTGAGTTGAATAGTTTGAAGCGCAGGTTGATATATTGTACTGTGAAAATATTGTATGATCACATGAGATCACAATACTTCAGTACAAAGTATAGGGACCATCTATCATAACTAAAGTATAGTGATGATGATGTATCACAATATCATCATGTAACTTGAGTATTGTGATATAACATGGTAACTAAAGTATATCATATTATATGGTAACCAAAGTATTCCGTATTATATGGTAACTTAAGTATATCGTATTACCATATTATATGGTAACTAAAGTATATCATATTATATGGTAACCAAATTATTCCGTATTATATGGTAACTTAAGTATATCGTATTACCATATTATATGGTAACTAAAGTATATCATATTATATGGTAATTAGGTATACCGTATTATATGGTAACTTAAGTATACAGTACAATATAACATACTGTTTACTGCCCGTTGTTTGTTTCTGCAGGAAGAGAGTTCCCGACCATCACCCCTGCTAGAGGAAGAGGAGGATGGAGATGCTTAACTTCTGTTATTTATCGCTCCAGTGTAGTTCCCATTTAAAGAAGCGCTCTTTCTCTGTTAGTCTCCCTGTGGAAGAAGCTCTGCACAAGCAGCTCAAAGTTTGGACGTTGTTTGTTTTGTTAAGTGAAAATTAAAGAACCCAACATCATCTTGTGTCATTTGCCGTCTTTGTGTCTGCGATCTCACGCCTTTGTGTTCCGGCTGAAAACGGATGTTGGCTGTAAAGCTGCAATGGGGGTCTCTCATTGTGACAAGTTGGTCCTGACATGGTGCATGTAACTTTAGGGGCCTTATGTTTTTGGTAAATTTCTAAATCAGGAGCTTTGACACATTAGTCTAGGATGAAGATCATGAAAGCAATGTGAAATAAATAAGATGAACAGAAACCAGAATTGTTTACTTTAATTATCATGACTCAAATGTTCAGCTTTGTAAAACGGGAACATTGTACTCAAGTTACATTAAAGTACTGGTTACAGTTAATGATGCAGCCATGTTTGTTTTATCATCAACACCTCACATTTACTTATGTTACCACATACACATTGATATACTTAAATGTACTAATACCACACTGTAAAACAGTTTAAGTACTTATGCCACAGAGGAGAAATACTTATTCAGGTTAAGTACAAATACCACACGAAAGCTACTGTTATCATAATCATAGTCATACACAGTAAAAATACTCTATTACAGTAAAAGTAGTAATACCAAAGTAAATACAGTATATTGATACAGTGAAAGTACCTCAACATTGTGCTTCAGTACAGTACTCAAATAGATCCACTCAAAGTTGAAGATGACCGAAGAATTTTGAGGGAGCCTATGTGTACACGTGTTTGTGTATGTTAGTGTATGTTGGTGTATGTGAGTATGTTTGTGTAAGCGTGTTTGTGTATGTATGTGTACGTGTGCATTTGTGTACTTGTGTTTGTGTATGTATGTTTGTGTAAGTGTGTTTATGTATGTATGTTTATGAGTGTATGTTTGTGTACTTGTGTTTGTGTATGTATGTTTGTGTACGTGTGTTTATGTATGTATGTTTATGAGTGTATGTTTGTGTATGTGTGTGTTTGTGTACTTGTGTTTGTGTGCGTGCGTTTGTGTGTATGTGCGTTTGTGTATGTGTTTGTGTATGTATGTGTGTGTGTCTGTATGTGTGTTTGTGTACATGTGTTTGTGTGTGTTTGTGTACGTGTGTTTGTGTACGTGTGTGTCATTGCTGCTGTTTTCGGTCACAGAGACCTCCGGGTGTTGACACACTGAAGTTACCCAACAAACCTCCAGAGGAGTCAGCTGTTCTCGGCTGTTCTGTTAACCATCCCAGTCCAGAGTCTCGTCCTTCAGTCCATCAAGAAGAGAAACTCTCTTCTACACTCTGCTACAGTAAACACTACATCACTGACAGACGTGGGGCCACACTGCGTTTGTATTCTGTGTCTGTTTTCTGTATGGAGGGTTTTGGCACTAAATACTGTATTTTATTGACTTTGACACTCAAATAAAATGGCAAAGTGAAAGTTTTGAGAGTTTCTTTGGGACACAAACCATTCTGAAGAAAAATGTTCTTCTTAAACCCCACTTTCACAAAGATTCTGTCATTCACCAATGTTTTCTTATGTGGGATTTGTTCTTAAGTAAAAACAAATCTTATTAACATTTTAAAGCATATTGTGCATATTTGAGTGGTGACGTGTGTACAAAATACAGTAATATTCTGAAAAAAAAGATTATATAAGATTCAAGCCATAAATTTACATGTGCATGTTTTGAATTGCATCTTAAGCATGTTAATACATATTGACTTATATATTTTTTTTTAATATTTACATGCTGTCTGATAGCATATTTTATTGTATTGTATAGTTTATTGTATTTATTGTATTGTATTGTATTGATCACCAGAGCAGTTGATCCAATCAGAGCAGCAGTGAACTCTGATATAAAGTCCTCGTCGTCTGCCAACCTCCAGTCTGACAGACTCACAGACAGACATGTGGAGGCTGCTGTTGGTGCTGCTGCTTTGGACATGGACAAGCTCAGCGCTGGTCAGGTAAGAAAGAACCATTAATATCAGCGTGCACATACAGGAAGAGTCTTTGCTTTAGGGCCCGAAACAAGACCATTACAAAGGAAAAGATTGATGGCATTTTCCTATGAAGGTCCAAAAAAGTGTCTTTATACCAACAATTTTGAGCTTTCACTCATAATTCAATTTTATTGCCATTTCAAGTTTCAATCCATTTAGTTCTGCATCGGTTGCGGAGGGTCTCGTGTTTTTCAGGAATTTGTTCTGAGGTCTTGATCCAGGATGAATTCACGATGGACCAGGTGTCTGTAAAGATGTGGGACCAACTTTCTTATTTATGTTCCTGCGACTAAGCACCAGAAAGCCAAGAGCATACTGGGTAGTGGAGTAGCCTTAGGTCCTAGCTGGGTTAGCTTAGCTTCCATCTGAGCTATCGTGCTTGGGCGGTCCTATGGAAATACAGTAGGAGTAGAACATTCAAATCATCTTGTGCCATTGACAACATCAACGTGAAAACGTGAAGCCATCATACGTCGTTTTTACAGTTAAGTTTATATACAGAGTAAACAAACCACATATAACATGTTAATCAGTGAGCTGATTTGAGTCTTTATGCTAAGCTAAGCTAATTGTTATCTTCTCACCTAAGGCTTGGCAATGAATGTGCGCTTTTCTGAAAATGTTGAACCAGTCCTTTAAGAAATGAAACCTGTGGGACACTAAAAGTTCAACCTACAATCCTAAATATTTGCTCCCCAGGGTCCCTCTGAAGCGGGTGCGTTCCATTCGTTCCCAGCTGCGAGCCGATGGCCTTCTGCAGGAGTTTCTGACGGATCACCGCCCTGACATGTTCAACCGGCGCTACGCTCAGTGTTTCCCGCCCGGCACGCCGTCACTGCGGCTCGGCCGCTCCAGCGAGAAGATCTACAACTTCATGGATGTAAGAACAAACTGTCTCAACATTACTGATTTGCTCCTGAGCAAGGCACCTAAACCGACTGCAATGCCAAAATCCCAGAATCCTCAAGGAATATTTGTTTTTCATCAACATGCATTTAAAAAATGTGCAGAATCTAGGGATCTATTTGTGTGATTGTGAAGAGAACATACAAAAAATACAGAATAGCATCTCAGAATTGTTATTATATTATAACGTAATGTTTAAAAAAATTGTGCTTTTAATCTTAAAACCAGAAGTTTACAGTTTTATGTGATGGCATTCATATAATTCTTCAAATTAAATTGAAAGCATTCATCTTTATTTGTTATGATATCACTTACCTTAATATTTAATTATTGTTTTGTGGGGATTTTCTCGCCATAAAGTATGTTTGACAGCACTGCCAATGAGTCAACAATACTGCCTGTTATTATTATTTTTTATATATTATACATTCATTAGATTATGTAGTAATATATTAGTAATATATTATAAGGGGGGGCAATGTTAAAGGTGCTTAATATGAGATTGGGCATTCACCAACATGGTGACGGCTGAGCTGACAGCTAGCAGCTAAAGGTGCTAGCAGTGCACTGCCGTCACCACCTTGGCTTTTTAGCAACTAGAAGAAAAAACGAGAAGGAGGAGCTAAGTACAACCGAATGCTGAATAAGACGAAGACACGGACAACTCCCAGACAGGATAACACTGTGGTAGTGACCTGTCAATCACAAGGTAGCCCCGCCCTAAAGTATACCCTGTTTTAAGGTCTGAACATCATGCTGGATTCAAGAAGACTTGAAACTAGAGATTTAGAACATAAACAACGTTTACTAAGATAATAAATCAAGAGAGAAGTAGGCTCATTTCCTCATAGAATTCTATACAACCAGAGAGGAGTCGCCCCCCAATGGTCATTAGAAAGGAAGCAGGTTTCAGACACTAAAGCTTCACTTTTTAGATTCAGGAGGTTGCAGCCGGCCACTAATATGCACTTAAAGGTACCTGATAAACAAAGCAGAGAGACGCTCAGATAGCAACACACACAGCGGTGAGTGACTTCATTCTCTGCTCAGGTGGACTTTACTACACTATATCTTTAGATTACAATATATTAATGCTCTACATGCTCTGAATTTAGCGTAACCATAGAGCTTTTTGCTTTTTATTACAGTTTTTCTCGATCGTTTACACACATTTTCTGAAAGCATGCCTCATACTCTCAGAACTCTACACACAAATCAAAAAACACACACACACAATGGGCAAAACCCCTCAATTCTCCTGCAAAATTAAACTTTACATTCAAAACAATGTTATTTCTTCTCAAAATGGTATTTTGTTGTCAAATGACACACACAAACCATCATATGAATAGACATTTATAAGAACCAGTTGAACACTGATGTGCTCAATGTAAAACACGATGAACACTTCTTCTCCATTTACCATAATGACTTAGGCCTTTTTTTGTTCAGTGTTACACTCATACATACATAAATGTGTTGTAAAATATTTTAGAATATTGTTTTTATATATTTTATTTTTCCCACAAGAATACTGTAATGTATACAGTTTTCATCCAAACCAACACAAAGTTGCATATACAGTGGTCTACATACAAAACCAGAAGAATTTACTGTATACAGTTACAAAAAAAACAAAAATAAAACAACAACTATCCCGCATCCTCTCTTCTGTTTCGGCCACAGCACCTCATCCACATCACAGGCAATGCAAGCGATGGCCGAGCAGCGGGGGAAATATCGCCTAGCATGGCAAATCCATGCTAGGCTCCTCCTCGTACTCTCACTCCTCTGGCTCTGCCTCTGTTGCCAATGTTGGCATCCATTGCTCCAAAACAGAAGAGCTCACCTGTTGCACTTTTATGCTAATGCTCTGATTGGAAATTGTAAAACTGTGTTGCAGGTGTTTTCCCATGTGATGAGTCAGTGTGCATAGTAGGGAAATTAACTTTAGAATTTTGAATGGCAGTGTCTTCCTTGTGAAAACAAGATATTTTCTTCATGAAAATTGTGCCAAATGCAGAGAATTGTGTGTAGTGTTTTGAAAAAAGTGTGTTTTAAAACTGCAATTTGAGTGTAAAGCAGGAATTGTGCTTGCAGTTTAGCAGAGCTAGTTCAGGGTGTTGGTGCATGAGTTACATGTTGTGGTCATTGTGTCTCAAGTACCAGTATTTGTGTGTAAACAATTGAGAAAAACTGTAACTCATGTGAAACCAGCACCATTCTACCACATGCTGTTGTTTGTTTGGTATCGTATCCTGCTGCAGACTTCCATGTCTTGTCTGCTGTGTGTCAGGCTCAGTTTTATGGTGAAATCTCGTTGGGGACTCCAGAGCAGAACTTCTCTGTGGTTTTTGACACCGGCTCATCAGACCTCTGGGTGCCGTCAAGCTACTGCGTCAGCCAAGCCTGCGGTACTACACAACGCTACACACTAGTCACACGACAACATTACACGACACAACACCACTGTTTGCTTTGGGTCAGGACAGCATGACAGCATGGATAGAGTGTTCCTGACTGTGATAAGAAGTTCAAGGTCTCTGTGTGTGTGTGTGTGTGTGTGTCTCCACAGCACTGCACAGGCGTTTCAGGGCGTTTGAGTCCACTTCGTTCCATCATGATGGTCGGATGTTTGGGATTCACTACGGATCAGGACACCTGTTGGGAACCATGGCCAGAGAAACACTGAAGGTTCAGTTTATTCTCCATATGAAAATATGTTCATGTTACAATAACAAGAAAAAAAAGGTCGTCAGCATGATTGCATGATTTCAGTATGGGGCATTCAGGAAAAGAAGGTTTGAAATACTTGAATCGGATGTGAAAGTAAAAAGCCCTCAGTAGAACCTTAACAAAGCTCCTTCATTGACATTCAGTACGTTTGTGAAAACAAGAAGTAATTTATTTCTAAACAGCATGTTTCACTTAACCGTAACATCCAAGACTAGATTCTGGTCTTGCCTGTGTTGCATGTCAAAATTGTCCATCTGCCTCTTCACTACCAACTGTCAAAAAAATAAATGAGATACAGCATAATATGTGTTGAACACAGTAAAAGTACTTGTCTCAAATTTCCAGAAAAAAATATTGATTCTGCCGTCAGAAATATAAAAATACCCAAATAGGAAATTGCTCCTATTGCACACAGTTGCATCAGTCATCTAAATCCTGACCTTTCTTGCTTCCTTGATGCAAAGTCAAGCTATTCTGTGACGTTGAGACCAAAAATGATATCACAGTATGATGAATGAATTGTGGTTTATTTGGTAGCATTTCATAGTGTGACTGCTTTCACTAACTGTATTAGTTCTGTACAATGGTATCTAAGTGCTGTTTGATAGATTCGTGTTGTTAGGAATGAACACACCGCAATCTTGGGAAAACATAGCACACACACCGTGTCTTTCAGCTAAAATAAAGGCAAGGCAAGGCAACTTTATTTGTATAGCACATTTCATACACAAGGCAGACTCAAAGTGCTTCACATCATAAAACAAAGTGAGAAGAAAAAAAGAAAAAAAAAATAGAAGAATTAAAAGAAAATAATAAAAATTTTAAAAATGCATTACAGAAAGAAAATATAATAAAAACATATTTGCAATAATTAAAAACAGTGCAGACATTAAAAGATTTAGCAGAAAGCTATGGTGAACATAAAAGTTTTCAGTCTAGTTTTAAAAGTGGTCAGAGTTGGGGCAAGTCTTACATCTTCAGGAAGTTTATTCCAGCCATTTGTTGCATAGTGACTAAATGATGCTCTCCCGTGATTGTTGTTTACTCTGGGAATCACTAACAGATTGGTCTCAGAAGATCTTAGTGGTCTAGAAGGCTTATGTAGTGGGAGCATATCAGTGATATACTTCGGTCCTAGACCATGTAGTGATTTATATGTGAGCAGGAGGATTTTTAAATCAATCCTCTGACATACAGGGAGCCAATGTAAGGATTTAAGAATTGGTGTAATGTGCTCACATTTTTTGGTCTTTGTAAGAACTCTAGCAGCAGCGTTCTGAACAAGCTGTAGCTGCCTGACAGTTTTTTTCGGAAGACCTGCAAGGAGACCATTACAGTAGTCTAGCCTACTAGTAATAAAGGCATGTACAAGTTTTTCTAAGTCTTGAGCTGACATGAGCCCTCTAAGTCTTGCTACATTTTTTAGGTGATAGTAGGCTGATTTTGTTACTGATTTAACGTGACTGTCGAAATGTAAATCAGAATCCATAATAACCCCAAGATTTCTGGCTTTGTTTGAGGTTTTCAGGGACAGAGTGAAGGTGTTGAATTACTTTAAACCTTTCTTTTTTAGCACCAAAAACAATTATCTCAGTTTTGTCCTCATTTAGTTGTAGGAAGTTTTGGCACATCCAGTCTTTGACTTGCTCAATGCACTGGCACAGAAGATCTATGGGGCGATAGTCGTTTGGTGATAGTGCTACATAGATTTGGGTGTCATCGGCATAGCAATGGTGGTCAATGTTATTATTTTGCATGATTTGTCCTAGTGGGAGCATGTAGATGTTGAATAAAGTTGGCCCCAAGATTGAACCTTGGGGGACTCCACACGTTACATTGGTAGGTTCTGATACAAAGTCGCCAATGGAAACAAAATAGTTCCTATCTTGTAGATATGACTTGAACCAGTTTAAGACTGTGCCTGAGAGCCCCACCCAGTTTTCCAACCTGTCCAAGAGTATTGAGTGGTCGACAGTGTCAAATGCAGCACTGAGGTCTAATAGCATTAATATTGAAGTTTTGCCAGAGTCTGTGTTAAGACGGATGTCATTTACAACTTTAATAAGGGCCGTCTCGGTGCTATGAAAAGGTCGAAATCCTGACTGGAAGTTGTTGTGGCAGCCAGTTGAAGCCAGGAAGTGATTTAGTTGTTGGAGGACAACTTTCTCAATTATTTTACTTATGAAGGGTAGATTTGAAATTGGTCTGTAGTTGTTGATAATAGAGGCATCTAGGCTCCGCTTTTTTAGAAGAGGTTTAATGACTGCAGTTTTGAAGGCCTTTGGGAAATTGCCTGATTGAATGGAGTTATTAACTATTTGCAATACGTCTATTGATAGGCAGTCAAAAACATTCTTAAAAAAGTTGGTAGGTAAAGCATCAAGGCAGCAGGTGGATGATTTTAGATTTGTCACCGTTTCCACTAGAGTTTTAGAGTCTATGGCATTAAAGCTTGCCATCATTGCTGTGTTACTTTTGCCTGAACAGGGTGGTGATCCAACTTTTTTGTTTGAGATATTGATGGCGCGTCTGATGCCTTCAATTTTATTAGTATAAAAGAATGCAAACTCATTGCATTTCTGCGTGGAATGGAGTTTAGCTGGTATTTGTGTTGGGGGGTTGGTCAGTCTGTCAACAGTTGCAAATAGGGTTTTCGCCTTATTAGTGTTGTTGTTTATGATATTGGAGAAGTATGTTTCTCTCGCACTTTTTAAGACTAAATTGTAGGCCCGGAGGCTCTCTTTATAGATGTCATGGTGAATATGAAGTTTAGTACTCCGCCAGATTCGTTCAGCCTTCCTGCACTCTCTTCTCTGGGCTGTCACAACAGCAGCTTTTCTCCAGGGTGCCTTTTGCTTACCAGAAATTGTTTTAACCGTAGCAGGTGCAATGACATCTATGACATTCAGAATTTTGGAATTAAAGATGTTTACAAGATCATCAGCATGACATGGGTTTAGAGGTGGTAACGAGGAAATGGCATTTTTAAAGAGTACATTGGCATGTTCATTGATGTACCGCTTTTTGACCTTATTTGATTCTGTTTGTGTGTCAGGAATGAAAGAAATATTAAAGAAAACACAGAAGTGATCAGACAATGAAGGATCAGTCACAAAAACATCAGAAACATGGAGACCTTTTGTGATAATCAGGTCCAGGGTGTGTCCCTTACAATGAGTAGCCTCTTTCACATGTTGAGAAAGGTCAAATGTGTCTAGAATATTAAAAAGTTCTTTTGCACCCTTGTCATTCAAATCATCAATATGAAAATTAAAGTCACCAGTTATAACTAGGCAGTCAAAATCAGTGGAGATGCTAGACAATAATTCAGTAAAATCATCGAAAAAATTTGACGAATATTTAGGTGGCCTGTAAATAATTAACAGGAGAACTCTGGGAGAGCATTTCAACACAGCACAAAGATATTCGAATGATGGAAAAACACCAAGGGACATCTGTTTCCCCTGAAATGTATTTTTAAATATAGCAGCAACCCCTCCACCTCTTTTCCCAGATCTACAAACATCAATAAAATTATAGTTGGGGGGTGCTGTCTCGATCAGAATGCTTGCACTGTTATTTTGTTCTAGCCATGTTTCAGTTAAAAACATAAAATCAAGTTTAGAAGTGGTAATAAAATCATTGACTAAAAATGATTTGTTATTAAGAGACCTTACATTTAGCAGACCCATCCTGATGGTGTTATTGACAGGCTTTGAGGTTGACTTTGATTTTGAGAGAACAGGAATGAGATTGTTTAGGTTAGCAGTGTGTTCAAGTTTCCCAATGTTTACTCTCTTAGTAGTCACAACAGGAATGCAGAAGGTGCCATGTTTTGATGTAGGCGACCTTGGGTCCAGCTGATAATGCGGTCTACTGCTGAACCCTTTTCTGTCTCAGTAATATTCAGGGCTGCTGTCAGGGTGGGGAGGGGGTGGCCAAAAGGGAAGAGGTGGCCATAAGGGAAGAGTCTTGGAGGTCTTGGATTTTAGTGACTTAGTTGCAGCTTTGAGAGAGGGGGTCTTGGATTTTGGTGACTTCGTTGCAGCTTTGGAAGAGGGGGTCTTGAGTTTTGGTGACTTAGTTGCAGCTTTGGAAGAGGGGGTCTTGGATTTTGGTGACTTTGTTGCAGCTTTGGAAGAGGGGGTCTTGAGTTTTGGTGACTTAGTTGCAGCCTTGGGAGAGGGGGTCTGAGTAGGGCGGGGGGTAGGTGGGGGTAGCTCCTGGAATTCCAAGGGGGAGGAGGGGAGAGAAAGGTTTATTGGAGGGAGGGAGAATGACGAAGACCTGGATTGGGATTTGGGAGGGGTGGGGGAGGGATCCACATTCAGTCCTCCTTCGACGTTGTTGATAATCTGAGAAGGGCGGGGGGTAGGTGGGGGTAGCTCTTGGAACTCCAAGGGGGAGGAGGGGAGAGAAAGGTTTATTGGAGGGAGGGAGAATGATGAAGACCTGGATGGAGATTTGGGGGGGGTGGGGGAGGGATCCACATTCAGTCCTCCTTCGACGTTTCTGATAATCTGTGTTTCGTCTTCCCTCTTTGTTGGTTCCTCTCGTCTCTTGTCCTTGGCGACAGATGGATGACGCAGGCAGTAAGACATGTTGGTGATGAATAGCTTTGCCCCTAGCTTATTTAGGCAAAGTCCGTTTGTCTTAAAAAGATGCCTGCGGTCCCAGAAAAAGCGGAAATTGTCAATAAAATGCATTGGGCGAGCAAGAGATGCAGTATAGAGCCATTTGTTGAGCCAGAACAGTCTACTGAATGTCTCAGCTCCTCTCCCGGTCGGGGGCAGAGGGCCACTGATGAAAACCTCAGCATTCACAGAGCTGACTGTTTCAAAGAGTTTGTTGAAGTCCTCTCTCAACTCTGTTGATTGTTGTTTTTCAATGTCATTAAATCCAATGTGCAGAATGATATTTTTCACAGTTGGGTGTGCAGCCACAATTTCCAGGATTCTTTTTTCCAAATCAGACACCGTATCCTTCGGAAAGCAGAGTACTTTGATGTTATTACTGCTTTTCATATCTTTTACAGAAAAGTCACCCACAATCAGATTTTCAGGCCCTGTCGTTAGCTTTCTCTGTGGCTTTAAGTTAGCAAGTCTTACCCTGCTGCGTGGTGGTGGGGGGTTATCCAGGCAGTCAGAGGGGGATCCATGGTCCTGCAGCAGTGGAGCAAACCTGTTCTTTAGTTGAACAGTTGTTTGCTGGGGAGGTTTCTTGGTAGCTCTCCTCTCCCCAGCTGTCCGCTGCTGTGTCCTACGAGGCAGTGGGGTTGAGGAGGCGCTGTGCCTGGATGGAGATGGTAACGCAGGCCAGCCGGTCAGATCACAGATATCGGGGCGCTGGGTCCTGCCAGATATCCGTTCTCCCATGTCACAGGGAAATGGTCTTCTCTTTGGCTTCGCACCAAGTGTGTTCCAGGGAGGATTATCGCTGGTAGATTTATTACCGTGTACAGGATCCTCCCGTTTCTTCATAGCTTCATTATTGCTACTTAGCTAGGTTCTAGCATGCTCCTGTCCACTGTTTTGAGTCAGTGCTAGAGTGGTGTTGTTCCCACAAAGTCCATTCACTTCTACATTTACTTCTAACCGATTCATTTTTGTTTCCAGCAGTAAAATCTTCTGTAGGAGTTTATGGTAATCTTCCGTAGAGAAGGGAGGCATCTTCTGCTAATTACCTTTAGCAGGCTCAGGCTTATCTTGTTTGGTAGGCCTCCTCGCGTAGCATTGAGGAAGTCGTAAAAATATTGAAAAATGCCCGTTTTATCTCAAAGAAAATATAATCCCACTGGTTTTGTAAATATCCAGGAGCTGCTGCTCTTTGTTTCTTATTGAGGAGAAGCAGATAGCAAAAAATAGCAGAAAATCGCAGGCAGGGGTGAGAGCAAAGAGGAAAAGCGTCTGCACTGTAGCAAAGCCGGAAGCATAAATAAAGGGCCATTCTGTTTTAGTAAGTCATCAGGGAAGAAGCAGCCAATTGTTCATGTAGTCCGGCAATGGCATATCTAGTCACATTATTAAGCATTTGAATATTAAAATGAATGAAATTAATTCTGTCCACATTTTTGTTTATAGTGTAGTATAGTAGAACAGGGATGACGCAAACCCTGCATTGATTTGATCTACCAATTTATATACATAAGGTACACCTCTGGGGACTCCAATTGCATCTATGTATGTCAGGGAGTTCTGATATAAGTTATATGAGCTACGTTTAAACTTGCAGGAATAGAGAGAGTCATGATAGGTTGTAGACTGCCATGAAGCTACTTCTGACTGAACCTAGTCTCCATAGTGGAGTCTTGGAGGGTTTTGTCTCTGGCAGGGGGTCATTTCAGTCAGTGAGGTTCCTAATCAGTCCGAACCTCAGTCAATGTCCTATCTGTAGGGTTTCAAGTCAGTGCACAGTGTGTCTTATGGATCCAGTTACTCAGTCTGTCATCAGACAACCAAACCTTTACACAATGTGATGTAGCCTCTGCTACATTGTACGGTCCCTTCCACCTGGGGGAGGACCAATTGAGCTTGTTGACTTTCCTTAGGATCCAGCTCCCGACCTCAACAGGAGATGTGTAGAGGTCCTGTTCTTTGCTGAGTATTTCCGTGACCTGTTGAGAGATTCTTATCACAGTGGTATTCAGTTGTTTAACATTCTCACTCAGATCTTCATACTGTAATAATACATGTCTGTTGGTGCAGTAGTAAATGGACGGGGCATTTTCCTTCCTGTCAAACCCTCATGTAGGCTGACGTTCATTGTCACATTTGGAGTGGATCTCAGGTTAAATAGCATTATAGGGAGAGCTTCGATCCAGGTTAGCTTTGTGTCTGCGCAGACTTTAGCCAATCCTTCTTTGATTAACCCTTTCTAGTCCCTGAGATGCTGGATGGAATGAACTGGTCCTAGTCCTACCTTGAGTGAAACCTTTAGATTAAACTGATTATAGATTTCACATGACTGCACAAAATATTTAGTGATGTCTTTAAGGTGGGGTTGCCACCAATGCTGAGAAGTGAGAGCTGTTACTTTTGAGCTTGCACAGTGCCTCTACTGTGGGTTTCTTGTTTTATCACTTGATGTCCTCTACACTCGACTATGGCTCCTTGTTGTGGCTCTAATAATGCATAGTAAAGGTTGAATAGTTGGTTCAAATGTTTTAACAGGGTTGCCAGATAAGGTCACAAAACCTTTCCTTCTCCAGTGATACATGTCATGTAACGCGCTTGTCTTGGTATATTGTCCAATTTCAATTCAATTCAATTTTATTTATATTGTCATATCACAACAGAAGTCATCTCAGGACACTTAACACATTGAGCAGGACTAGAATACAATATTAACACTTTTCTGTCTGTTGTACTCCTACTTTTGAAAAAGAACGGTTTTTACAATGCCGTTCTTTTCATTAACATCCAGATGAAATGGTTCACAATAGTTGGGAGTGTATAGGCTGCATGCTGTAGATCATGCTGTAAAGTCTATCAGTGCTTTTTCCGTTGTTGCTGTCCATTGCAGAGGGGAGTTGTAGTTTGTCTCATAGGAGATGAGCTCTTAGTTGTGTGTGTGTTTCAGTCTTATCTTTTGCTCAGGTTGCTGTGTGTCTCTGGAGGAGTCAAGGTCTTAACTGGCCTTTGATGTATCGTTAGCACAGAGGACAGTAATTGTATGGATAATTTAATATCTCCCAGAAAACATTGGCCATCTGCCAAAAAACTTTTCTGCCCTTTTCTCTTCATCTTTTGGAACTTTCTTCTGCCATCTTACTATTGTTTCAGCAAGAGAGCCAGATCTGCAATCCTTCCACTTATCCACAAGTTTCTGCAACATTTTAAACACTATTACACGTGTTATTCAGAGAGGGTGAATGGCACAGTGCCCAAGTGAGGACCTGATCAAGAAGCTTCTACACAGCAGTCTATTACTCTGTGCGCTTGATCGTTGAGGGTTTTCCCAGTCTATTCACTCATTTTAATTCACCAACTTCTGAAACATCCCAACTAAAATATCCCCTTCTAGCTATTTCAATCCCCCGTACACACAACTACTTGAGGTCTGTGTGACTGCAGGAATTTTAAAGCAGTCTGTACTGTCCAATACACTGACCCATGCACAGTGAAAATATCAATCCATCAAGTACATGAAACATAACAAACCCCCATGTGTCCCTGTGTACAGCTAGCGTCAGCTGGCTGGTTACATTGTGTTGGTGCGGAGCCGCGCTTCCAAATCATTTATCCTCACCTTCAAAGCAAAAAGTGAACTACATTTATTACATGTACGCTTATCAGTAAAGGAGGCAGAGAAGTAGCTCAACATTAGACACACTGGGCAGGAGAGAACAGAAGGAGGAGAGGGAAAGAGAGAAGCCATGGTAGCTGCTGGGCTAGCGCTAAAGTAGCTAGCAGAGATAGCGTGTAAACAACCGCAAATTTAGCGAGAAGGCAACTTCAAAAATGAGAGATGTGTCTGCTAAAGCAGGGATAGCATGTGTTTAAGCTTAAACTTAGTGGTAGTTAGCCGCTGAACAGGGAAATTACATTAAATTAACAAAGTTAGGCTAGAGAGAAAAACACAGCCTGCAGTGAGTATCACGGAGAAACAGGAAATGACGCAAGGCGCTTACCGTCAGAGAAGTAGGCTGTATTTGAAACCGCATACTACCGTACTGCCTACTACATACTGCATTAGTATATACTGTATACTGCGTACTGAATGTGGGATTCAGTATGCTACTTCAGTAGACAGACGCCATTCACACCGCAGTATGCAGTATGCAAGTTTCCCAGAATGCATTTCGTGGCGACTGGCAGCGGTAGTTGTAAAACAGGCGCAAAGCTGTTTTATTTCCCGCTGTAGCGCTGTTATTATGTCACTTTATTAAATTTTTATATTTTTTCATGCGAGAAAGTAACCGTTTAGATCCCCAATGTGCGGTTAGTTTACCCAAATGACAGCTGTTTAGTAATTTGCCTCGATGTTTTCGGAGAAGTGAAGCTCCGGAAGGAGCGGGTCGTGTCAGAGGCAGCTGCCCGTCTCCAGAGGTGTTCCGCCGGCCAACATGCGTCGTCGTCCCGGGGGAGACAGCAAGCCAGTTATCTTAACCGCTGTTTGTAGTGGACAGTATACAGTATATAGCGCTGTCTCGGGAGCTCTGCATGTACAGAAATCACCAAATATTAATAAAAAAAAGTTTGAATTAACAGCCTGGATTTCTATTGTACCTATATAGCTTTCGTCACAATAATCAAGTAGCCTATGCACTGTACTTATGTAAACAAATATAACTAATATAATACTGCTCCGGCGTTTTTTTTTTGTTTGTTTTTTCGTCCCAGCTCCGGCGTTTGTATTCCCCTGGAAACGCTCTCTTGCTCCGTCATTACTCGATTTGCAGGCTCCAGCGCATTGCATTGGGAAACAGTAGGCAGAGTAGACTGGTCGGATGTGTTGGGGTTGTAGCAGGAGCAGATTTGGTTATCAACAGTTAACTATCAATATCAATATGATTATCGGTATTAATAATTATATTTAATATATTATCATGATATAATCATGAATAAACGGGGCACCACCCTGGGATCAGGGAAAAGATAACCTAAAACTGTATTCAGTCTCAATATAAAGGTTTTATACTCACATGCCAATCATCGTGATCATTGGCATAGGAGTACAAAACCAATCGAACAATTAAAAAGGCGTGAAATTCAAGCACTAGCCTTCACAACCTGCTGTTATCCAGTGACATATACACAACAAGCACAAGAGACCGCTAGTTATAATATAATAAGATTTATTAAAATCAGTAATAATGATCACAATCAATAACACTGCAATTAACAAAGCCTTATTACCTAACTACCTAACACACAAAGCTAAGCTTAAACAAAGGGAGATACACACGTGGAGTGTGTGTGTGCGTATGTGTGCGTGTGTGCGCGTGCGTGTCGAGAGAGAGAGAGAGAGAGAGGGAGAGATGGCTATGGGCGGCCACCAGATGGAGCTATTCCTCGCAGCGTTCAGGGGTGGAGCCACTGAGGTTCGATGGGGTAGCGAGAGAGAGAGAGAGGTGGAGCTATTCCTCGTAGCGGTCAGGGGTGGAGCCACTGAGGTCCGATGGAGTAGCGAGAGAGAGAGAGATAGCCGTATGTAGCCACCAGATGTAGCTATGTCCCTAGCGTCCGCCGGGAACAGCTGGTTTAGGACACGTGTGTGCGGCGTGTATGTGTGTTAGCGGGACACAAACAAAGAGGGAGAAAATACGCGAGCGATATTCCGAGGCCCAGAAGCCGTGCCACTATCACACGGGCTCGCGTGAATGAACTGGCGTTTATTCCGCGAGACCGGTCTTTTAACTGATAGTAGAGGCTTTCTGAGCTCGCGAATATGGCGGAGGTTAGTCGAAAACACTGTTACAGAAATCAACCCAGCTGCGTGGGTACACGATCAGTATTCAAATACAGCAGCACATGAACCAACGGACTCGGCGGTCCGCGATCAGAACTTAAAACACATTCACAAGAATTACAAGCATATCCTACACTATCACTTGTGTCTCTGCCCAGACTGATAGCCTCTTACTGGTATCGTTGCGTAAGACGATGACGGCGTTCCGTAACGGCGGTAGTTTGTGAGTCCCCGGCGTCAGCGGGGGACGTGATGAGTCGGCTTCGTCCAGACGAGAGCGGAGCGGGTTTCCTCTCGTTGATCAAACTCAAATAAAGAAAACAGTTGGTGTTTCCTCCTTCCACGAGCGGCGATATAACCACGGCTTGGCGATTTAGTCAGCTTACTTCAGACAGCGTCTGGTAGCTGGAAGGCAGGAACCGGCTTGGTTCCTCTTGTTGCAGCGGTGCGCTGCAGGAGGGGGTCGCCTCCCGTTGCAACGTGGTGTTGCGCCGGTTGTAGGAAGAGACGCCAGAGTAGGAGTCAGAGTAAGAGTGAGTAAGAGAGCGTTCTCCAGGCGGCTTCGGTTTATAAAGCTCAGGCCGCTCCAGGGGACCCCCCGGGGTTCCCTGAAGATTGTCAGCCAATAGGGACCAATTGGGTGGCGTCGCATCTCTCACCTGGGTGAGATGTGAAACTAAAATGGCGGTGTAGTTTTTAATCCCCTTTGTCCCTTTGTCCTGTGTAGGCTTCTGTAGGCCGCATTGTGTAGTCCTTCTAGTGAGGTCCCAACAGATGCATACTGGAAATATTCTCCGAATCAGTACGACATCCGGGAACTTTTCGCATACTGCAGATTTTGCTTTTTTTTGCATACTGCATACTACATTTTGGCCAAATCACTACGTACTAGCAGTATAGTATGCGGTTTCGAATACAGCCGTAGACTTTTAGGCAGAAATCTTGGAGCAGACCAGGCCCTTAGGTTCCATCTCTCCACAGTAGTAGTAGTAGTAGTAGTATTGACAGTAGTAGAAATATTAACAGTAGTAGTAATATTCATAGTATCAGTCATAGTCAGGATAGTAGTCATCCATGGTGGCAGGTGCAGTCACGTTGAGATGATTCTATTTAAACAAAACAAAAAAACAGTCATCATCAGATGACAGCTGGTGGGGTCCCAGAATGCATTTCGGCCAATGCATTCTGCATCTTTACCTCTCCATATGGACTGTTGAGCTGCATTCGAACAAAGCCTGCTCTTACATGATTGGTTAATTCTACACTTCCAAAGCCAAACTTACAGCGCAGTACAAGAAAGTTAAAAGCTTAAGTCGAAGAAAGCTGAAGAAACATTTTGTAATCATATATCTTCTTTTCCAGGTTGGGGATCTCACTGCTCTTAACCAGGAGTTTGGGGAGTCGGTCTATGAGCCTGGAGCTGCATTTGTAATGGCGAAGTTTGACGGAGTTCTGGGGCTGGGTTACCCGTCCCTGGCCGAGATTCTTGGCAACCCTGTTTTCGACAACATGTTGGCACAGAAAACGGTGGAGGAGCCGATCTTCTCCTTCTACCTCAGCAGGTGCAACCTCATTTTTACAGACTTGCATGTGTGAAGCATTCACACTGGGAGCTTACCAGTACAACCACTTTAGGGGTTCATCGGTCAGGGGAGGCCACCGTTGTAAGGAACATTGCTTGTTGTTCCTACCTGTTCAGGTTTCATAATGTTGAACTTGCAACTTTTATGTCACACTTGCTTGTGGTTTTCCATACTGGAGTCCAAGGTCTTCCAAGATTCAATCATCAAGTCCAAGGATCCACAGGGGTTTAGGTGTTCATGGGGTTTTAGCAGAGGTTTGGAAGGGGTCTAGATTTTTAAAAATGATCCAATGAGTTTCAGATGATACAGGAAGTTTTCCTGTGTTTGGGGCGAATCCAAAGAGCTCCAGGGTTGTCCAGAGAGCTTTTGGTGTTTTGGGGGAAATACACAGAGAGACTGTTGAGACAACTGGAAACATCTCATGCTTTTGGGTTCCTATGGTTTTCCAAGGGTATGTATGCTTTTGGGTAGTCCAAATGTTTTAGTCCGATGGTTCCATTAGGAACCAGAGATTCAGATATTTCCCCCAGTCTTTTAGGGTTCCTGAGAACACTTGGTCGATCCATAGAAATCTAAGAAAGTTGCAGAGTTACCAAATATGTCACAGATGTCAGAGGGTACCAGGAGAGTCCAGATGAATACTCCTGCTTTTTGGTCTACGGCGACATGGTTGGGATGGATCCATCTCGGCGTGGCTGTGCCTGCTGCCATGGACTACTACTGTTGATACTATCTCTTTTGTTAATGCCACCACTACTGCTAATGCTACTATTACTAAACTACTACCAACGTCAAATGCCGTTGTAACCCAAGGGCCTGGGCTGCACGAGATTTCTGCCTAAAAGCCTATTAAGGCAGTTTTTTCTCTCCACTGTCGCTGTAACGCTTGGCCCTGGGTGATGTTGGGACTTTGAAATTGTATTGACTCTGGAAATCATGAGCGTATTCTAGTCCTGCTCAATGTATTAAGTGTCCTGAGATGACTTCTGTTGTGATATGACACTATAAATAAAATGTAATTGAATCCAAATGCCTCAGTGGTTGGAAAAGAAAATGTTGTCCATCAACAGAGAATAAACAAGAATTCATTGCACTTAATTGTTAACTTGAATGGTAATTGTATCTCTGCAGGAGAATTAACAGCAGAAACCCAGAAGGTGAACTGTTGCTAGGTGGAAAAGATGAGGCATTGTACAGCGGACCAATCAACTGGCTTCCTGTGACTGCTAAGGGCTACTGGCAGATCAAGATGGACAGGTATCCAACGTGTTTTGAATATTGTGGTTTTGAGTAATTCATTATTAATTCAATGTAACTGTAATCGTAATCCCAAATTTAAGTTCTGACCATGTAGTATGTTTTTTACATTTTGGTGGCACTTTTGGCTCTGGACTACATCCAACATTACAGGTGTGTGTGTGAGCAGAATTTTAGTCCTAATGATCAAAGAAAAACATGAATTTTTCACACCACTCATAAATGTTTTTAATTCTGATCTTTCAGTGTCATGGTGCAGGGTGTAAATTCATTCTGCCCTCGTGGTTGCCAGGCGATTGTCGATACTGGAACCTCCCTCATTGCCGGACCAACCAATGACATCCTCAGTCTACAGCAGCTGATTGGAGCGACGCCCACAAACATAGGAGAGGTTAAACCAAATTTAATTCCATGATCCAGGTCTTAGTGGACATTTGTGGAGAATATTTAAACAAAGAAAGATAGGTACTAATATACATACATATAATCTCATTTGACCTTTACGTTTGTGTGTGTGCCTCAGTTCCTTATCGACTGCAACAGGTTGTCCAGTTTGCCTCATGTGACCTTCGTCCTCGGAGGAACAGAGTACATGCTGACTTCAGAGCAATACGTTAGAAAGGTTTGTCCGTGTTTTGGTTCCTTTAGCTTGTCTTTCCAAATGGCTGACAGGCATTTTTTTTCTTATATCTCGAACCAGCCAGATGTTTTGTTAACGACAACCATCTGAGAAGCTGTTATAGTGAGGCGAAGTCCTGCCCCTTCCAGTGTTCCACATGGACCTTATTTAGAACTAAATGTGTATGGTAGTCAACGGCGAGAGACTAATAACTTTTGGATCCTGTTTAAATTGTACCATGAATTGCATTTATGATTTTTGTACATTTAAATGCTAATTTTGGAAGTTGACCTACACCACCGTGCAGCCCCAAATGACAAACATCATGGGCCCCAGTCGTGGCTCAGCGCACTTGCGCCGCGCCTGGACTTTGCAAGTTTCGTGCACGGTGCAGTCCGGCGCAGGCACTCCCCCTGTCACTCCTAACCCCGCAAGTGGGAAAGAGGGAGGAGAGAAGGCGTGGAGTGGGATTAACACAGCCGATTCAGATCTTCACTAATCAAATGAGCTCCTCTCCTCCCCTTTAATGCGCTGAGGCGAGGTGCAGTGCAAGTTTCGTCACTTGACAACCAGAGGTGGGTAGTAACGCGCTACATTTACTCCGTTACATTTACTTGAGTAACTTTTTGGAAAAATTGTACTTCTATGAGTAGTTTCAAAGCAGCATACTTTTTTACTTTTACTTAAGTAAATTTGTGAAGAAGGAGCGGTACTTTTACTCCGTTACATTGGGCTGATTCTGCTCGCTACTTTTTTTTTTTATCGATCCGTCTGCTGCATGGTCTGTTTTGTTTATGTGGGGACCAGAGCAATGATTTAAGGTCGGGACTTCCCAGAGGCTCTGTGACTATCACATGACTGCATCTCACCAATCAAATGTAGCCACTAGCGACGTCTAACTCCGTTTCACCAATCAGGCAGAGCCTAAGCCATCACATGACCGCACACACATTCCCCGCGGCAAACAGGCGGAAAAGAGCGCAGAAACAAAACTATGGAGACGGCATGCAATTCCGAAGAAGCCGAAGAGGAGGAGGCACAACACCCCTGGCCCCACATAAAAGAAATGTTCACACTCCAGGCAAAAAAAAAAAACAGCTACATTATGCGTTGTCATTTGTGTCTCCCGAAACAAGTGGAGTTATTTATTTATTATTGTTTATTATAAACTGTTTCAGTTGTCTAAGGGAATTCTCCGTGCATTATTTGACATTATTTGACCTGATTAATAAAGGAGGTTACTCGGCAGTTACTCTGTACTTGAGTAGTTTTTTCACCCATTACTTTTTACTCTTACTCAAGTAACACAGGGTGACAATACTTTTTACTTTTACTTGAGTCATATTATTCTAAAGTAACAGTACTCTTACTTGAGTACAATTTTTGGCTACTCTACCCACCTCTGTTGACAACCCAATGACAGAAGACAGCAGCAGCAGCGCCAGATGGCTGAGAGATGTGAACTTGTTAGTTTGCATCACAGTTTCAGCTGTGTTAATTCAGTCAGGCTGAGTTTCCGTTACGCGTGCCATCCGCCTTTGATCTGACGTCAGATGTGACGGGACAATCTATATAGATAAAAATTCACGTGTTGATTTAATTAGTTGCATTAAATAGTGTTTGTTGTGGTTATGTATTGCATTTAAATGTGCCTGGAACTGTGGAAACCTGCCTGTGAGGTCTTGGTGACGTGTGCGCACTGCGCGCCGGTGATTCAAACTGCCACTCTGCCAGCTGTAATTCGCCTTGCGCCGAGAGTAGACCAGGTTGGAGCTGGTGGGCTTTCGGCGCAGTCTCGGCACGGCTTTTTGGCACGAAACTTCCGCTGCGCCAAGCTGAATCTGTGACGCCTCCCCCTGCTGCGCCGCCACACCCATCTCGGCGCAGGCGATCCACCAAACTTCCAAACTGACCGTGCGCAAGGCTGCGCTGGTCGAAACTTGCATTGCGCCGGCTCTGCCACCCTGCGCCACCCTGCGCTGCACCACGAAACTAGGACCCTATATGTGTAATTCATGGTACAATTCAAATGTGACCAAACAATTTTTTCTATCTCACCATTGGCTATATACATAATTTCTCAAAATATGGTCCAACCGGAAGGGACGGGACATCGCCTCTCCATAGGATGGGGGATTGGATGAACCATCTGTTATTCAAACTCTTCTTGAAAAAATATCTATTCCATCCAGAAAAGCCTTCAGTATCGTTCTTTGCTCTTCTATCAATTAAGAAATATTGTCCAGTTGTGATATAATTGATGCTATTGCACACAGCCATAGCTGCCAGTAGCTGCTCACAGGCTTATTGAACCCTGACAAGATGGATTTTTGTGCGATATGTGATCCGACGATCTCATGACATCGCAAGAATGCAGCTGCCATGCAAGCTTAAAATTGTAAGCATGTAGGGTAGAAATCAAGGAGTTTTGTTTAGAAGGGGGGAATCAGAGGTGTGCAATGGTGGTCCAAGGGTACCACAAAGTTATTTTGTTTCTTAGGAGGTCCAGAGAGCTCTAGGGAGTTTTCAATAAGTTTTCAACCTCTATACTTACAACACAAAATTCTGTCTGGTTCAGTGTAATGCTGAGTAAATATAACTGCTTGTATAAGAATAAATGGGCCTATAGACTCTTGATATAAAGGGTTAGAGATTCAAGATTATTTGAGAGGTCCAGAGGATTGTAGTCAATATGGACCCATGCATTTCACATGTTTTTATGTCCTGTCTAACTGGACCTGAGAGCCTATATGAAGAATATTTTCATGGTTGACATGACAAACTTCAACATAAATATACAGTATGATACTGAAATGTCGTCTTCAAAATTCATGTGTCTGTCTGTCTATCTTCAGGAAATGCTTGGCGACAGGGAGTTGTGTTTCAGTGGTTTCCAGAGTGTGGACATTATTACCGCCGAAGGCCCCCTCTGGATTCTTGGAGATGTATTTCTGACAGAGTTCTACAGCATCTTCGACAGAGGACAGGACCGGGTCGGCTTTGCCTCTGCTCGGCACCCAGCCAAACTCTAAGCCAGCGGTTATCAATATTGACAACTGTATCATCAATAAATACAATTAAAAAGAGCATTTTGTTATTTTTGCACAGGAAACAATACAAATAGTGTTTATAAGGGAGCGTACCTATCTTCCCCCGGTCCTATGTTCCCTGCTTTGTATGACCCCTTTTTTTTAAAAACGGGTCCTAGGTTCCCCAGTCTGGTATTTTTTCCACCATCAGTGCCGAATTCCACGGCAAATAGGCCTACGTAGGCCTACAGGTCGTTCGACACCGTATCCAAATAGGCCTAGATGAGGAGAGATTAGGCTGTTAATTGGTTTTTCTTTTTGTCACGTTTGAACAGTTTAAATAAACTAAACAAAATGTATGTATTGCGACCGGGGAACATTGGACCCTTTTGGGAAAAATGGGGAACATAGGACCTGGGGAATATAGGGATAACTTGGAACTAGCTAGAATCATTGGGCCTCATTCAACGTTCTTAAGAAGAATTTTGTTCTTAAACCCCACTTACGCAGTTTGCACAAAGATTCTGCCCTTCACCGATGTTTTCTTATGTGGGATTACAAACATTTAAAAGCACATTTAAGTACATGTGTGTTCAAAATAACTGGTTATTGCGTTTGCTTCTATTCTGCAGTTGCAGAATACTGTAGGATTTAAGTTAGAATCATATTTTCATTGATCCAGCC
Source organism: Eutrigla gurnardus (assembly GCF_963514095.1). Lineage (NCBI taxonomy): Eukaryota > Metazoa > Chordata > Actinopteri > Perciformes > Triglidae > Eutrigla > Eutrigla gurnardus. The sequence continues at coordinate 2,914,059 of NC_139932.1, forward strand.
GGCACTGGACTTAGATTTTTTTTTTAACAGTGGGTTAAACACCCCCCCAAATTCAGTGAGTGAGTAATAGCATCCCTTGCATCTTGTTTTAGTGTAATTTTATGTTCTCTACAGCTCGTTTGCTGTTTACTTCCTGCTACAGTTGGCTTCCTCCACTTCAGAACTACTGACGTTTTCTTACGTTTGGTGTTTCTTTAATTCCGTCTCAACTTTCTGTGTGTGCACACCGTCCTGCACCTTCAGGCCTCTTTCATGGGGATTTGCGGGACGTTTACATAATATGCTAATTAGGAAGAACTGGCACGCGCTATTTATGAAGACGTGGGAATCATCAAAATAAGAACACAGATGCAAACACGTAATGAATCCGACGTAGGTTTTTCTCAGGAACTTTTTTAAGAACAAATTTAAGAAAAAAACTTGTTCATAAGCTAACCATCATTTTCTGACATATTTTTGAACTTTGAACTAACCATCATAGACCATCCTCCAATCAAACTATGATTGGCTGAACTGATTATGGCCTTGGTGACACCATTCTTCATTTTTGGTGACCCCATGACAGATCAGTGACATGATTTTTTTTAAGTACAGTTTTTAGTGACGCAACAGCAACAGTTATTGTATATTCATTATTTCAGTTACATTTACAAAAACAGAAAAAACTGCTATCACACAAAGACCGCAGATTTTCAGCCAGAATAGATTCCTTATGGAAACCGGTAAAGTCCAATCAGCAGTCCCGAGTACTTTAACTAAAAGCCGTTACCACAGTTGAGCGTTGTAACCAAAGCTGAAGTTTGTTCAGCTGCAGTTCCTCTAATGACCACAAGATAACATGAAAGAAAACCTAGAATGTCTTTAAGTGAGTGGGTAAACCCCCAAATTTTATAATTTTTCCCACTTTCTTGGTGGCTAATTTCACTTCCTCTAAAATTATGTTGAGCTATTCTTCTAAAGAGAATATTAAACATAAAGAAGGCATTTTCTTGAATGGCATATCTTTCAGCCTATCACCCTCGGCTATGGTGATTGTTGTAGGATATTCCCATACTTGCCCAAGTTTATAGGATTTAGAGCAGTATGAGGATTTTTTGTATCTTTTGAGGTCTTAAGTGTGCAATGTTAGGGGCAAGGGTTTGTCTTCAGTGAATAAGTTGGCAACGTGGTAAATCCAAAATCCAGGTTTCAAAACAGAGGGGTTGGAGTTTTCTAAGCAAATTCCCCCTTGTGACTACTCTTGTTGGATAAAGTCCAGTTCTTGGATTGTCTCTGTTTGGGCAGTATTCTCCAAGCTCTGCAATGGGGAGTCCTGGTTTTGGATCTTTTCACTGTTGTTAGTTCTTTCCTTCTCGTCACCCTCAGTAACTGCCACTCCCTCGAAATCGTGATCGTACTCAGGGTCAGGGAGCTGCAGTGTATCCATAGTTGGACAGGGAGGCCGTCTGGATTGGAATCGAGCCAGGCCTCGTCTCCACCTTCCCATAGCCTTGGGGCTTGGCAGGCTCCGTACCGATGCTTTCGATGACTGCCTGGAGAACTGGAGGGAGAACTGGCGCCCCCGTGGCCGGGTTGGTGGATGATTTGTCCAGCGGAATTCTTTGGGTCCCAACTGCGTGGGGGAACAGCAGACCAAGGGGTCGGCCCTGGAAACACAAAGAATTAGTCAGATCACAAGGGAAAAGAAGTGGAAGGATAGGATTATAAGACCGACTGTGGTTGCTAGTCATTTTGGGAATCCCATCATCTCAAAACAGCAGTGTAATGGTTTCATGAAGGAGTAGAATGTCAGAAGTTATGACACTGAATTACCTTGGGGCATCCAAGACCAGTGCCTCCTCAGAGGGTGAGTGATCTGGTCCATTCTGAGGTTTTGCCATTTCACCATTGCCAGAAGAATCCATGTTGTGACAAATGTTTGCCACTTCACCATTGCCAGAAGAAACCATGTTGTGACAAATGTTTGCCACTTCACCATTGCCAGAGGAAGCCATGTTGTGACAAATGTCACCGGACAACGGTGGGCTGATGACGAGCCGGGGGAAAACAGTAGAGGGGGAGCTTTCAGGGGATGGAGGGTTGCTGCTGACCTCCCTTAAGGTGGATAGGGTAACCATGGTAGGGGAGGGTAGACCCAACTCCTCTGGATGAGGACTAACCCTGGAATGATTGACGGATAATAAAATGGATGTCAAAAAGAACCACCTCTGAGCAGCTGCCAAGCTGCCTAATAACACAAAACTGTAACTGAGGTCAGCCAATATGGGTAACCTGAAATCTGGGAAGAAGCTTCCTGTTGCATCACTGCTGTGTCGTTTGAAGATGGGTCGAGGATGCCGGAGTTCAAGAGGCTCTTGGACACTAAGGAGCCGGCGGACTCGACCCAGAACCTTCAAATATACATGGACATTACTTTAGAAAAGGCTGTTCTTCCATTCAGGACTCAAACTAAGTATGTGAAGAAAGAACTAAGAACTACAGTAGCAGCCAAGCAAACACTTAAAACTCTCCAGTGTCCAGACCTCAGCATCGAGTGAGCACCCGTCCTGGCTACATTTTTTGCAAGAAGGGTCATTCTCTTAAATTGGAAATCATCAGACACTCCACCATTTAGACACTGGGATAGAGATCTGCTGATGTCTTCAGGTTAAGAGAAGATCAGCTATTCATTTCAGAGTAAGTCCAACATTTTCTCAAAGACCTGGGATCCCTTTAATGCTTATCTGGCGAAGATTTAACCGGTTCATCCGTGTTGTTTCCTTTTTTGCTCTCTCCCTTTAATTTAGTATTGACATTGGTACTATTGTCATTATTATTTTATTGTAGAACCTGCCACACCATGTATAATCTATGTATGTATCTTTTTCTTTGCATATTCACTTAACAATATTTCTAGCTTGTTTCTCTGCATCTCTCTGTCTAGATAACTGACAGGCTATGTAATGATCCACAAACCTGAATTGTTCTTGTTTGTGTTCTTTATTACAAAACCAAGAAAAAGTTATAAAATGTTTTTAAAAAAACTATTCCTTATTTCTTTTTAGAAATGTTTAATATTTATCAATATGTTATGTGTACCAGTCATCCACATTTTGGGATTCTGACACTATTGCACAAAGAGTCTTATACTGTATAATTTGGCATTTATGGAAATTTTTAAAACCTGTTAGAAAGAAATGGCTCTAACAATACCATAGCATGCCTTCCTTTTATTAATAGTTTGCATTATATTTCACTGATACCTATCAAGTAGTTTTTGCTATAACCTGCTTTCTGACAGAAAGACAATTATACAGAAAACTGAAGTAATAAAACACTCCATATTACCGACTCTTGGCGCCAAGCCAAAACAGAGTCCCGTTGCTGTGGACAACTGTCGCTAATGTCAGTGTCATCACACTGCAGGATGTCCGAGAGTCTGGAAGAGAGAGGAAGAGAAGGTTTTTCATTTTGCTGATGGAACTACTCAAAAACCTAACTAATTCCCTCATTGACTGATATTTTTCCAGGATATGGACCCGTGGTGATCCACCGGAAGGGACAGAACTTAGCCTTTCTATCGGCTATAATGAGGGGGGACACCAGGGCTCTCAAGTCTCAAGCATTGGGCGCGAGACACGCACATTTTAACCTGTCCACACACTCACACCTAGTATTTCTCATGCAGAGAAATTATTGGGATAATAAGTTTGTTAATAGATATTCATTGCGAAAATTCACAAAACAAAACTAAACAGAGTCATCCAGCAGGGAGGGAGATTATGTGACCGTCTCACTTGAAAAAAATAAAAAGCTGTGCAGCAGTTGGATCATGGATATTGGGGTCATTGAAAATAAATTTAATCATCCAGCAGTTAGCAGGGTAGCTGCACATTTTTTAAATTCTTCTTTCAATAATGAGATGATCACTGCATCGTCTTCACTGCTGGATGACTCCGTTTCTTTTCAACGATCCCGAGTGGGTCCTGGTGGACTTCAGGACCAGTTTGCAGGACCTGACCTGAACGTCCCCAATCCCAAACTGCTCGGCGATCACTCGCCACAATCTGTCCTTCATCTGCGTTGTTTACTGTAGTTGAACAAAGGAACATCCCCTCAGCAGCTCCAAAGCTGAATACTAACAAAGGGTTATGGTACTGCAGCCGCAGGAGGAGGGAACAAGCTCTTTGCTTTGAGTGATGAGGTGGATGAGCTCGTTTGTATATGTTGAATGTTCTTTTGTCTACATTGGCTCAGCCAAAATCTCACTCTAAACTCAGTTTAAAACCTGAGAGCCCTGGGGAACACTTTTGACACATTTCTATGATGATGAACCCTGTGTAACAACCAAAAACATTTACATAATTTGCTCATCATAAATGTGTAATGAGAAAAATATGTGTATGTTGACCCCATGTCTGTGGTAGAGCCGAGGAAAGAAGGGATGCAGTAGTCAGCAGCAGCCAGCGTGTACGGTGGCCGAGCCTCACAGTCGTTCCAGTACATGTCTTTGGTCATGTGAGGCAGGTTCATGTGCATCTCATCTACAGCCAGCAGAGACACCTGAAGGGGAAGGGAAACAGGAAGTAATGACTCTGAAAGGATTTCATTGTGGTTTCTGTTTTCCAGAAAATTTCAGTCCACCATTTAGTAGAGCGCCGCAGGAATGAGTCCTCAAACCCAGCCATGAGTCAGCATTTTTCCACTTCCAGTTTCCACTTCTAGAAGTCATGTATTTTTTGAATGTTATTTTGGTTGGATAAGGTCTGTGGTTTGCACAAACAGAGGAGATTTTTGATCTATGATATGAAATACTTTTATTTCTCTGAACACATCCATCCATCATCAACCGCTTATCCTGTATTGAGGGGGACGGAGCCGATCCCAGCTGTCATTGGGCTAAGGCAGGGTACACCCTGGACAGGTCGCCAGTCTATCACAGGGAGACATGTAGAGACAGACAGGTAAATGTTCTATCACAGGGAGACATGTAGAGATGGACAGGTCCATCCTGCATCTCTTTGGAGAACCCGGAGACAACCCACGCTAACATGGGGAGAACATGCAAACTCCACACAGAAGACAACATAAAAAGTCCAATTTCCAAAAAAGGACCCAAACAGCAGTCCCCTGTGTGAAAGTCCTGTGTTTGTGACCCATCAGCCCCTTTTACAAGCTCAGGACGTTGATCTGAAGAAGATAAAAAGCCTTTCGTTGCTTGTGCAAGGCCGCCATTGTATGCATCGACATGTATATGATGCACAGCAACTTCGCTTGCGCTTGAAGTGTTGTGTAAACGTCGCGAGCAAAAGTATCTCCACTTTCGGTTCCCCTTCCATTGTTTTTATGGTTTGCTGGGGTCCGACACATTAAAAACATCACACAGGCTAGATGGGTTATATAATTTCTAGGTCTACCCCTGGGCTGATTCCCAGTTGGACGTGCCTGGAACACCTCTAAAAGGAGGCACCCAGGAGGTATCCTGATTAGATCCCCATACCATCTCAAATGGCTCCTTTCAATGTGAAGGAGCAGCAGCTCTACCCTGAGTTCCCTCCGGATGTCTGAGCTCCTCCCCCTATTTCTAAGGTAAGGATTGGAGCGTATATGGACTGGTAAATCGAGGGCTTTGCCTTCCGACTCAGCTCCTTCCTCACCACAACGCTCTGGCACAACGTCCACATCACTGGTGAACAAGACCCTGAGATACTTGAACTTCCCCACTTGCGGCTGTGACTCACTCTCAACCTGGAGCACCATGGCCTCCATCGAATTGCAACCTTAACGTGGTGGACGGGTTTGTGTGCCCCAGTGATCCTGGGGGCTGCGTTGTCGGGGGAACAGCTCCTGGTAGGGTCTCCCAAGGCCAAGTGGTCCCAGGAGAAGGGCCAGACAAAGAGCGATTCAGAAAACCCTCATGGAATGGCACAATGAAGGCTGCGTCACCAAGCCCGGATAAGGGAGACCGGGGCCCCCTCCTGTAGCCAGATCTGGGAGGGGAACTCACCGGTGAGCGTCTGGTGGCTGGGCCTGGGCTCATTGCACCGCCCAAAAATGCATCATGAGGCCACCCCCCCGTGGACCTACCACCTGCAGGGATAGGCATATGGATCTGGTTCAATGTAAACCAGGCGGCAGGCAAGGGCGGGTACCTGGGCGTGTTGATCCCCGGAATTGCAGACTGAGACTGAGGAAACAATCCTCTTAATGATTGCTGTGATATAGCGTGGCAGCTAATTTGTGTCAGATAACATCATGTAATCCATTGTTATTAGCTGCTGACCTGAAGGTTCCTGTCGATGATCCAGTTTGCTTCAAAGTCATCATCGTCCTCCCCAAATGGGTTGATCAGCTGCTCTGCAACCTGACATCAAGGAACATCATCTTTTTAATGATAGTTTTCTTTTCCTATTTATTTATATATTTTAATCCTGCCGCCCTCAACCCCTCCCCAACATAATTTATTGATAACATCCTATTTATTTTCTTATGTTTCTTTTTTTCTTTTCCCTTTCATTTAAAAACACCCACATATATGGATGGAAAAAGGCAAAACTAACTAACTAACTAACTAACTAACTAACTAACTAATGACACAAAACAAGGTATTCTTTCAACGTTCACATCTTCAGCAATAACCAATGGGCTTGTGGCTGCAGACAGGAAGTCAGAAACTCTCTTTACAAAAGTACATAATAATAAAATATCGCCAGTGTTACCCTTTAAGGAAAAGTCACCTTCAGCCAGCCGGAGTAGAAGAAGAACTGCAGCAGTGTGAAGACGGGGATGTAGAGGTCAAGGTCATGACCTTGGTAACCCTGGCAGGGGTCGAGGAACTGACGACCAATCAGACAAGCAAAGAAAAAGGTGTAGACGGCAAGAGTGACGACCTGCAGAGCGAGACGAGAGAGGCTTTACTGTTTGTGTGGGAGATTCAGAGCGCTGATTCAGTTACAGTAATGATGGAAGATGATGTGATTTAATGAGCTCAATGATAAAGAGTGACAAGCCTGTGTGTAAACCAGCGGGATGCCGACCCAGTCGTAGCCGAAAAGAGTTGCACACCAAGTCCTGAACAGATTCATCTCCTGGAGATTCAACACAAAAGTCTGTTAGTCAACGGGCTGACTGGACAAATGATTTCCCTGCTCCTCTGGACTAAAGCTGGGTGTCCCGTTACCCCCACATCTGGTTTATGTGGTGCACACTAACGGGGAAGTCTTAATGTGTGTGGCTGCTTCAGTGCCATTTTCTCTTTGACAGGATATTTTTGTAACCTGATGAGTCACTTCCATGGATCATATTGTGAAGCACTTCTAATCATCCAGCGTTGTAAAGTAACTGAGTGCATTCACTCAAAATCTACAGACCCTTTCTATATCTTTAGAAGCTTTAAATTTTAAATAAAAATTGTGAGCAGCTTCTAAATGTGTGGTTGTTACATGTTTGGTCTCAACTGGTAACTGGCTGTAAGTACATGGTTTGTGTAGATAATAAACACCGATGTATTTAAAATCAATTGAAGAGTTTTGCGAAGACACCTACATGTTCTGTTGGAGTTTTCAACAGCCATCACCACTAGTAACCACACTGGTTAAAGCCAAACACTGCAATGTCTGTGGCACCAAGCCAATACATGCGTAGACTATCACAGAAATGTAAAAGTCCCAGTCGGCAAGTCCGGCGAATCGAGGGCACTCTGTCAGATTTTGAATGTTTACAAATCTCACGCTCCTCCCCCACGGCCACCGAGCTCCTTCCCCTCGACTCCGTGCCCTTTGAAACCCCTTAGATCACCCCACCTCTGAAACGCGGCTCCGATGTTGACTCTGGTTTTATCACGGGCACCGTCACAATCTTTCTTTTTTTCCTTCTTTTCCACCGGTGTTTTCTTTTCCTTGGTTGTTTTGGACCTCCTCGTTTCGGTTTTGACGAGGAATTGGAAGCTTGTTGCTACTTCCCTCCACCTCCCTCCTGTGATAGTGGAACGACCCGAGGGAAGAGGATTTTTTGCAAAACAAACAACAGACTCTACGTGCACGTAGAGACGTGCTTATTTTTTATAAAACCGGATGATTTATGTTGTTCTATCGGAGCATAGTGTCGGCTTCAGTGAATATGATCAAAAAAATGTTGCCGACTGGGACTTTAAATCTCAGTAAGGTCAGAGCTCTGAGTCTACATCCTAGTGTTTGGCATTCTGTACACAACCTCAGATAATGTAGGTGGATCATCTGGTGACGCTCTAAATGTCTCGCTGGTGTAAAGTGGTTACTTGTCACATGACAGTTTTCCATCTCCTCCCACATATCTCCAGGTGTGTTGATGTTGAATGATTGTAATACACTGAAGAATGAAGAAGAAACTTCTCTGGCTCAATTCAACTCTTTAAAAAGCCTCTTGGATTCGCTGGAAAATGCATCATCACAAAGCTGGAAACAGGTTTCTTTAGGGATACGGTTCTCACATATGATGATTGTATAGACTATGATGCAGATTCAACTAGTTAAATACATGCAACATACTCATTAACGTAATACTAATCCAGAAACATCAGATATATTAGTAAAACATTTTTACTACACAATTAAGTACTACGAGTGCATATACACTCTTTTCTTTGTATACTTTATATACTTTTACACCAGGGATGTTTTCAGTGGCTCAAATCTGAAATCTTTATCTGAAATGTTTTGTCTGTCCCCCACTAAATGTGTAATAGACCTGCATTTCTAAAGTGCTTTTCTAGTATTTTTGACCACTAAAGGCACTTTAAACTACATGTCTACATTCACCCATTCACACAGAGGAACTGGATCCAATCGAATAGCATAGCCTTTGGACACTTCGGCATGCAGACAGGAGGAGCCAATCAAACCACCAAGCTTCCGATTAGAGGATGACACTCTCCCCTCTGAGCCACAGTCACCCCCAACATTAAACGTTCATTATCTAACACCTAATACAAAAGGTTTAGGGTCACATTGAGGATGTTCTGCAGGTCGATGCTGTCCTGGATCCGTCCTTCCTGTCTCGCTTTAGACGCCAAGTTGGAGAACCAGACAACAGGGATCCAGTACTTCAGGTGAGGGGAGCGGATGTTGTCAAACACCTTCCTCTCCTCTGGAGTCATAAAACCTGCACACACAGACTCCATTTATGCTCAGTATTCCCCTGACTTCAATTCATCAGGCAGCCATCTCAGGGTCTGAAAAGTGAAGCCAAGCTGAAGCTGCATTCTTTCTGCTGGCCATCGCGTGGTGACTCCTCTCTAATTGTATGGAAGTCTATGAGAAAATGCTCCTACTTCTCTCTTGATTTATTATCTCAGTAAACGTTGTAAACATGAGTTTATGGTCTCAATCTCTAGTTTCAAGTCTTCTTCAACCCAGCATGATGTTCATTTAGTCAATGTTTTGCTTATGTAGTGCTTAAGGGGCGGGTCTACCTTGTGATTGACAGGTTGCTACTACGACCTTGCTACTGTAGCTTAGTCAGCTACTGAGATGACTTTCACACTTAGCTGTAAAGTTGACCTTGAATCACGGAAAATCACTTTGTTAGCAGCTTCACACTAGATGCCAGATGGATCCAGATCCAGTAAGGGTGCTGCTTGAGGTGCCAATGTGCCACTTGTGGTCATCAGTTTGCTCCACTGCTCAGTCCAAAAATCTTCACTTACGTTCACTGGTAGCAAAAATCCAAGCTGGCGACAGGACTAACCCTCCATCTGATCATACTGCATTTTGTTGCTTTGTACTTGTGACATGCGCAATGACAATACAATTGCATTTGGAATCTTGTGTTGTTATGATGACTACACCCACTTCTTATATAGACTCTATGATCTGAGCCGGTCAGACAGTCAGCTGGAGTTCAGCCCCTTCCCCTCTGTTCCTCCTCCTTCCTGTAAGCATCCGATGCAACCCCGGGGATCGGCTCGTTATCGACCAATTAGAGCAGGACTCAGAGCTGCAGCAGAGCAGAGCTCACTGTGATGAACCTGTTAGTTAAAGACTCAGACACAATGCAATCAGAAAGTCTGTAAGATTTCCATGAAGCCAAATGACTGAGCAGATTAAAGCAACACTAAAGAGTATTTAGTGCCTTAAAATAATGTTTCCAAAATAGCTTCAGTGGTTCATCACCTCAAAACCGGGTGAACGGCACTTCAGCATTCGCTCTGCAGCCCTCTATTGGCTGTAACCGCAATATGTAACTTTGCCTCGTTGGGTAGCGGTTTTGTAGTTCTAATGAGACTACAAATTTGACCTGCTTTACGGCAAGCGTTACAAAAGCCGGATGGTGACTTGGCTTTGTTGCTGCTGGACTTGTAAATAATACCGGTAATCATTTTTTTTCCAATAGTGTGCATCTGTGTACAATACATTGTCGATTATTTTATTGGCTCATGTTAGCTAAGGCGTTAGCTATTGTGCTAATATATATGTAACTATCGCTATGGCTCGTGTTAGCTAATCTTAGCTAAGGCGTTAGCTACTCTACCTTGTCACTGGACATCTTTCAAATCGTTCATCGTTTCCAGAGCCAGTTCTGCATACAAACAAATAACGTGCGTGCGACGGTAGGCTGCGGTAGGCTAAATTATTTACGATAGCGGTAATGGATAATTCCCTTCCAACCTGTAGGGGGACCGAAGAGGAAAAGTTCTTAAGTGTTGCTTTAAGAGCCAAGAATTAATTGGAAAGATAGATTTGGAATTTTAGAATTGAAAGATTTCATATATTCATTATATATTATACTTCAAGATATTTTGCAATGCATGTCAACCTCCCACCTGCATAGGAAAGTTTGATTGATCCGTCTTTCTGATAAAACAAACATGTCAACTACAGATTTTGTGGTTGTTTCTAAAGTTTCAGGATATATATATATATATATATATATATATATATATATATATATATATATATATATATCGCCATGTCTCTTGCCTTTACTGTATGTATTTAAAAAAAAAAAAGAGGAAATTAGCCCTTACTAATTGCTGAAGTAGGGTCATTTTCTCATAGACTTCCATGCAATCTGACTTATTTTTGCAACCACAGGAGTCTCCCCCTGATGGTCAGTAGAGAGAATGCAAGTTTAAGGCACTTCAGCTTTGACTTCACTTTTCCGGCAGTTGTCCTCTTGCATCAGACGCTTACCTGCCTCGACCACGTGGTCGATGGTGGGGAAGCGTTTGCAGACAGCTGTGCTGACGGAGCGGAAGATGAGCAGCGACGTCAGGTTAACATAACGCATCAGCGTCCGACGAAGCAGGCGGCCATATTCATCTTTACCCTGAACACAGCTGGAGGAGGCAAAAGGGAATCACTATTGACATCACAAACCCTTGAACTACCCACCAACGCTGTGAATTCAGGAGCGCTCTACGTTCCTATGGACAGTAAACTAACCACCATCTGTCTAGTGTCCCTAAAACTCCAGTGATTGTTAAGTACTTAGCTTAAGTACAGGTATCCACCAAGTATTTCCAGTGAAATTTACTTGAAGTATTTACTTTCAGTTTCAAATATGGAACAAGATTATGTTTTCTTTTCATTTTATGCACACAAGATAATAATTTGTCCGTTAATATAATACATTGTATTTTAATAAGTTTCCACATGTTTTGTGTGTAAAATCAAAGTAATTATAGTTCTCTAATAAAGTATATTACTTCCCTCTGAGATGTAGGCAGAGTGAATCAGCATACCTGGAGATGAGGAACATGAGTCGGTCCGGCCACGGAAGGTTAACAAACTGATTCCACCATCTATTCACCACCAGAGTCACATAAAAACCTAAAACACAAACATGAATATTCCACATTAGCTCATAGAAATAAAGCTGATGTTTAGGATACAAATTAAAATAGATCTGAGACCGCTCTTCCCGTTCAAGTACATCACATGTGTTAATAGCATTGTATATATGTGAGCCAGAAATTGTGTGTTCGGTTGTGTGTGTGTGTGTGTGTGTGTGGACCAATAGACTGTATATAAGAACTAGTCATTGTGATGTCACCCATTGGTTGGTGGATTACGGTTCTGAAACCAGATTTGGACTGTGGATCTGATAAACACAAGTGTCAGAGCGGCAACCCTGGCAGCAACCTTACTGGATCTGGATCCATCTGGATTCTGATGTGTTAAAAAAAGTTAGCTTCCAAAGTAAATGTACTTATTATGGTCAAGCAACCTTAATATTAATAGGCCTATGTTAATTTCATATTCTTATTACATAGGTATGGGATTTGTCTTTGTTTAGTTTCATTTAGTCACTATGCAACAAATGGCTGGAATAAACTTCCTGAAGATGTTAGACTTGCCCCAACTCTGACCACTTTTAAAACTAGACTGAAAACTTTTATGTTCACCATAGCTTTCTGCTAAATTTTTTAATGTCTGCACTGTTTTTAATTATTGCAAATATGTTTTTATTCTCTTTTCTTTCTGTAATGCATTTTTAATTTTTTTTATTATTTTCTTTTAATTCTTCTTTTTTCTTTTTCTTTTTCTTCTCACTTTGTTTTATGATGTGAAGCACTTTGAGTCTGCCTTGTGTATGAAATGTGCTATACAAATAAAGTTGCCTTGCCTTGCCTTGCCTTTGTTTTAATGTAGAGGATGTTTGGCTTCTGAAAAACAGGGTTGTTTGGAGGTTGACAGAATCGCAGCAGCATACTGTAGATACAACATGTTCTCTGGGAATGAGAGGACATCAGATACACGAACACTCAGCCTTTCTCTGGTCTTTAATGATCTGATTCCATTAGCAGTCTGCTAATGAGGCAACCCAACGCTCTGTCTGTCCGTCTGTCTGTCTGCTCAGGCAGGAAGCGGAGTCATAGTTATATCTTAATAGGGATGAGAGATACCAGATTTTTAAAAATTGGATACAATACTTTATGTTAGAATGATTATAATGATACTTTCTCGAATGGGTATGTGATTTCTTAGAATAATAATAATTTTTATTTTAAAATGTACTGGACATTAACAACACATTTAAAACAACATCCAAAATACACATTTAGGATTTATTTTACTGATAGATAAGAGAGGTGCATTTTTTCTTTGTGAAATCTAATATTTCAGAAAATGAAACACAAAATTGTGTACCTACATCCAATAGAAAGCATATTCTTGCTGCATATTTTATTAAATAATTACTCATTTGCATATTTAACATCTCCGAAAACGTTTAAAACTTGAGAAGATTTGTGGTGATATCTAGTTATGTATTAATTACCTGTAGTGTCTGGATGATAGGGCAGATAGACACATTGAATGGACCTGCATTTATGTGAGTGCTGTCTTTTTGAGCACTCAAAGCTCTTTACATTCACCCATTCACACACTGATGGCAGAGGCTGCCCATCAGCAGAGTCCCACTCACTCCTGGTTGTGGTTCTCCACAGCTTCCTTCCCTCCAGCAGGCCTTGTATGTACTCCTATTCACAAGTGTTACTAAAAGAAAGGATCCAAGTATGTTTTCACATACAAGGAATTGGTGTTTATACATGATAACCATAATAGCCAACATGCTAGTTATCAACGTTAGCCATTAGGGCTAGCGATTAGCACGAGGACAGTAATTAGCACAAGCTAATTGAAAAAGTACAGCCATCCTGAACAGTAAGTTAATGTTAGTAAGTAACCTACGTCAGCCCTGCAGTTCATTTCAAGTTCATGTACTTTTATGTTCTGTAATAGTAGTGGCCTGTGATTGTAATGTGAATGGCCGTGTCTTAGCCAATGAATGAATGGCCAATTTCAGAACAACATATATTAATTTATTGTATTCTTGGAGTCTCCAGATGGCTCCTTGGAAAAGGCGCCGAGTGTGGGACTCTATAGTTCTGGACGGAAGCCCAGGTAAACCCAACTGTGTCACAAGGGTAACCTGGGAACGTCTGGCAGACCTCCCCTTTTCATGCATGGAGAAGTTGTTCAAAACTTCCATGTGGACCATGTTCAAAACTTCCATTATGGAAGCGGTTGCTCGGAGTTGTGGCCAAAAGGTCATCGGGGCCTGTCATGGCTGTCAAGCTGAAGAAGGCCTATCGGGCTTGGCTGGCCCAGGGTCTCCCAAAACAGGTATCGTTTGTCCAGAAGGGCTGCAGCTGAAGTAAAAAACAGGGTGTGGTAGGAGTTCGGGGAGACTCTGGAGGGGACTTTTTTTTTGGCCACCAGGAAGTTCTGGCAAACCGTAAGACTGCAGACCCGGACTGGGGAAATGGTTTGAGTGGCGGAGAGAACACTGAGGAACTCCTGAACCCGATCAACACGTACTCTACAGAGGGGGCGGAGTCCGAGTGGGTGCTGACCTCCACCAGGGTTGTTCCTTGTCACTAATCCTGTTTGTGATTTTGTTGTGCAGGACTTCAAGGCACAGCCAGGGGGAGGAAAGTGTCCAGGGACCACAGAATTGCATCCCAGCTTTTTGCAGATGATGTGGTTCTGTTGGCTCCATCAGAATGCAACCTGCAGCACATACTGGCCATGGTGAGAATTGAACACACTTCTGTCTACATAGACTTAAAGGTCATAATGATAACATCCATCCATCCATTTTCTACCGCTTATCCTGTATTCAGGGTCGCGGGGGGGCTGGAGCCGATCCCAGCTGTCATTGGGTGAAGGCAGGGTACACCCTGGACAGGTCGCCAGTCCATCGCAGGGCCGACATGTTGAGACAGACAACCGTTCACGCTCACATTCACACCTACAGGCAATTTAGAGTGATCAATTAACCTATCCCCATCCTGCATGTCTTTGGACTGTGGGAGGAAGCCGGAGAAGGGAGAACATGCAAACTCCACACAGAAGGAACCCGAGAATCGAACCCGGCACCCTCTTGCTGTGAGGCGAGAGTGCTACCTACTACACCACCATGCAGCCCCATAATGATAACAGTTTTATTTAAACAAATATTTTTTTAAATAATAATACATCCACAGAGCTTTTAGAATCAAAAGTATCACTTCTTGTGAAAAACATTTTTTGATTGTGAATTAATCATTTTTTTTTATTTTGACGGGTCCAAAATGAATGTTTCGTTTACCTCTGTGTAGATGTGTGACGTGTGGCTGCGGCTTCTAGCAAGGCTTGTGAGCCAATAGAATAACAACGTTGATATCACATGGTATCTCTGCGTAGTCAGGGGTCAAAAGTCTTTGGGGTTGCCAGTTAGTGTGGGAAAAAGGGAAAAATGGCTGAGTTTGACGGTAAGCGGGCAGCATTTCGGTACCAGTCCCAAGTGCTAAGAACTGGCAACCCATTGAGGGCGCATGCGCTTTGACAGCTGAGTTGTGACGTGAAAATGTCCTCTGTGGCAGGGCTGTAAACAATAGAGTTTGGCGTCTAGGCATCACTCCCCAGCTAAACTTACAAGAGACAATGGGTAGTGATGAGTAAATATCTTAACCCCCCCTCCGGAGCCTACAGGTGGCTGCTGGGAAGGTGGGAGGGGTTTGTACGAAGTTGACAGCAGTACTGACGTGCAGCAGAGGCAATGACAGCCGAAGGGGGGACACAGGAAACGTCATAGCTTAAATAGACCGCCAAATAGGGAGGATGTGAGTGGGAGAAGATTATTGGACTATGAGGTATGTCACATGATTATGAAGGCATGGCTCGAGTTGTCTGCCTGAACTAGCTCGCAGGCTTCGCTCCATTTTTAGACGGCTATGAACAAAAAGATGTTGGAGGGGTAAAGCCATTTCTTCCTTTTTTATATGTGACAGATATAGATATGAGAGTTTTTTAATGTTCTGGCTCTTTTTCGATGGTATTTTTTCCACTAGGCTTGAATGTATTTTGTCTCAGATTGCCTTAAACTTGAAAGTTATAAGCAAGATTTCAAAAAGTAATTTGCTTAACATTAATCATTCCGGACCTTTGAATATTAAGTTTGAGATCATGATTCTGCTCCAAGATGTAACAGGCTCTTCTTTGACCTGTCCTATAATCTTCTACTTATTTCGTTTTGAAAGGATTTTGTTCTATAATATAAAGAAATATCCTTTACATTTATTTTTTAACCATGCTAATCTTGAAGCACAACATAGAAGCCACCACGTTACATTTCCCTTAATATATTGCTTGTATGACAACAAACCTTTGAAATGTTGAATTCTTTAATGCTATATGGGAATGGCAACTACAGTATGATTAGTAAAGTTTGTGTTTCTGGCAACCAAAGGAGGACGTTCATTTATGTATTGGGATGGGAGCTTTCGATTCATATTGTTCTTCAACAGAATTGCCAAATATGAATGTATTGATATGTATAGCCATTTAAAAACAACCACAGTGCTGAACAAACATAAAATGCATATAAATGCAAAGCAAACAGTAAGAACAGAAGAAAACACTAAACATAGCAGCAGTGTTTAAATGTTTCTGTTCTGAACAGTTTTTATATGAATTGGTAGGTTGTCCTAGGCGGCCAACATCGGTTGGATGGACTGGCATTTCTAGAGCGCTTTTCTAGTCTTTTCGACCAATCACACGTCACACATGTCATTTCAACACATCTTATCTAGTCTAACTCATTCACACACATTCACATGCCGATGGCACAGCCTTTGGGTAATTTGGGGTTCAGTATCTTATCTTTTTCTGGTCTGGGGACCTCAAGGAACATGTGATTGGTTGATCTCAGTGCTCAAACTGGAGTAGATAGACAAGGTTGGACAGAGGTCTGAAGGAAGGGAGTGGAATTTCTTTCGGTTGTGTCAAATAAAGTCTCGTTGATTTTTCCAAGATGACCCACTCTGCCTTTAACATTTAGATTTAACATTTAACATTTAGATTTAACTTTGACGTCATCATTTTAAGTTAACACATATTGCAAATGGGGTCAAAAGTGACATTACATTTACATTGTTTGTAGCTAAATGTGGCAAGATTCTGTTCATTTCACCTTGAGCCACTTTACAAGTGGCACCCCATAGACTGGCTGCTGCATTATGCACTAACTGCAGTCAATTGAGAGACTGCATACAAAGCATTTCAGTAGTCTAACCATGAGGCAATAATGAATAACTCTCCTGAGGTCTTTGGGAGTGAGATTGGTCTTTACCTTGGCTAAAAGTGTGAACTCGAGAAAGTTGGTTTGGGCAACAGGACTAATTTGTTCATCAAATTAAAAGGAGGTGTTAAAGATCACTACAAGATGCATTTGGATGCAACCTTTTGTTAAAATACAACAAAACTCTCATGGAAATGCCTAGAAGCTTTAGTGGATATATATGTGACGTGAACACGCACTAATATAACCTGTCTTTTTCCCCTTTTTCTGTTCTGTTTGTGAATAATACTATGATAATAGTCCTATGAGAGCAAATAGTGAGACGTACCCAGAACAAAGGTGACCGGGATCTGCTCTGCATATTTATCGCAGTACATGGAAAGTTTCTCGAACAGCCTCTTCTGTTGCTCAGAGAGGGCGACCCTGCAGCACAAAGGAAAGAGTAGAACATTTACTCAAGTGGGGTACTTGCAAATTCAAGGTAGTATCGCAAGTTTGGCGGCAGGATCAATTGTATTTATTTTTGGGATCATATGGTCCCAGATACTCTGCGTTGATAACATCACTCAGAGGTGCTTGGTGGATTTAATTGAGCTGTAGTCACTGTGAATAGCAAGACACATGTATGTGCCCAAATCAACAACTTTGTTGTGATTTAATTGCAACAAATGGATAAAGATGATGCAGAAGTAACAACATAATGACGGCGATTGACAAAGTCTGAAGCCATGGTTTGTTAAGTCTGTCAGCAAGACGATAAGTTAATAAATAATAACTTTTAAAATGCTTGATTTCTGAATGGCGTTCGGATCGATCGGGGCTAGGCTACGCTAACACAGAGTTCATAGAGCTCCGGAAGACAACAGACCGTCTGCAGCGGATGCTGGGTGGAATTGTGCGTCAACTGGAGGCGAAGATGGCACTGTGAAACTTTTGCGAATTAGTATTTTTTTTACAACCCTAGGCTGCGGGAGACCACAGACCGCTATGATATGTTTTGTCTCCATTTCTGATTCAGTGACCAGTGTCGACAGTCAGAGAATCTCATCGCTGATTGGCTTCGCGTCAGAGAGTCATGCACAAATGATCCTCATTTGCATTTGTTTGCGTCTTTGCATTGACTTTATATGCAATTGTGTCGTGTTTGGTGTGAACTAGTGTTGCTTTCATTCACGAAAATTATGACTAAATATCAACGTTAACGAACCTTTAACACGTGAGGAAAACGAGATGAGAAGCAACGAAAATGCTGGTCATGTGACGATAACATATTTGGTGGGTAAAATAAATATGTTGTAAATTCAAATCAGATCTTCTGTGTCTGGAATGGATGTATTCTTGAGTCTATAATGTAACAATAATATAATAATAACATAACCTTGTTTGAATCATGAAATCGGTTTGGCTTAATACAATCTTTGACTAAAACTAGACTAAAATGTCATCAGTTTTCGTCGACTAAAACTAATAATAACTAAAATGATAGCTTGAGACAAAGACTAGACTAAAACTAAAAGTAAAACAGGCCGTATGTGAACATACCTTTCGAGTCAAATAGACCATAAAGCAGGGTATTCTTTAAGGCGGGGCTACCTTGTGATGGACAGGTTGCTGCAACGGCGTTGTGCAGTCTGAAAGTTGTCCTTGTTTTTGTCATACAGCTTCAATCTTTTGATATTGTCTTTTTACCTCATGAAACTTAATGGTAACATTTGGGTCCTAAAGATGGTGACGGACAAATACCACGAAGACGATGGCTCAAAGGCAAGATGGTGATTCAAGGCTTCAAAACGGTAGTACACAGACAAGTGGGGACGTGAAAAGGAATTTGTACACTTCTTACTGATGGAAACATACAAAATTTAGCATTTTCTTTTGCAGATTTTCTGAAAATGTTGTGTGCTCCATTTGCATGGAAACATGGCAATTGATGTGTTTGAAATTGAATTGGAGTTGATTGTCAGCAACCGGCTTTGATATACACACATTACTTATTAGTAGATACATTCACTGTTGGTTTTTTGATAAAAGTGTAGAATGTCAATAAGCTTGACAAGCTACTCAAAAGTACAAATTAGAACCAGCCAGTGATAGTAAGAATGCACACATGTGTGTGTGTGTGTGTGTGTGTGTGTGTGTGTGTATGTGTGTGTGTGTGAGACCTGTATACGACGCTCAGCCCGGTGTAGAGCAGTACGAACAGGATGAACTCCCGGTACAGCAGCTTGTAGATGCTTCCCCTCCAACGCAGCAGCAGCCGGTGGAAACTGAAGAAGGTGGCGTTGGCAACTTTACTGGAATATGTGACGGTCATCCTGGGATGTCCTGACAGAGAGACAGTCTCTCGTTACATTGCAGCCTGGATAATTATGTTTGTTCTCAATCTCAAGTAGAATTGTTGTTATTTCAAAGCATTTTACTCACAGAAAAAAACCCACAAAAACGTCTTTGTTTCCTGATGTTTTTTGCCAAATGACATTCAACCACCGCCTCCCCCCTCCAACCCTTTCTCTCTCTCTCTCTCTCTCTCTCTCTCTCTCTCTCTCTCTCATGCTGACTCGCTCCCTGATTCTCCCACCATGATGCTGTCCAGTTGCCCAGTAATGCGAGGCAGCACGCGCACACATACAGGTCCAGAGTCGTATTGATGAGCTAAATGTAGTTACGGGTCAGCTGTCTGTGTGTGTGTGTGTGTGTGTGTGTGTGTGTGTGTGTGTGTGTGTGTGTGTGTGTGTGTGTGTGTGTGTGTGTGTGTGTGTGTGTGTGTGTTGGCATACACAGTAGTGGAAGTAAACACTTATAAACAGAAAGGCTGTCAGCAACAACATGATGTCATACCAAAAATCCAACCAATCACAGACACAGAAACATGAATAGATTACAGGTATACAGGTTCTTGTTAAGAGACTCAAGATGTTTTTGTTATTTCTAAAGAGAAGTAAGAGTGCTTCCATTCACTTCAATAGAGTTAAAGTTTGGTTGAGCAGTAGGCTATGTTGGCCTTTAAATGACTGCACCTCAAAGGAATTAGTGTAAAGGAATAGTTCAACATTTGAGGGAATAATCTTAATTATTTTATCGTCATATTTCCAGTGTGTGCTACTGTTGTTTATTGTTTTATATATCGTCATTTATTTTCCTGATCTTTACATCTGGCTTGTTTTGCCCTCCTTTGCTTTATTGTTACACTATTTTGTTTGAATAGAACAAGAAGACTAGTGACAACTTTGTAAAAGCTAAAACTTTGACAAATGTACTTATTGTAAGTCGCTTTGGACAAAAGCGTCTGCTAAATGACCTAAATGTAAATGTAAATGTAAATGTAAAACAAATCCAAATAAAGAATAAAGAATATCAGAGCTTGACATTTAGATTTTGTGATTTTCACATTACTCTTTGTGGATGCTTTTATGTTAAGCATTGTGTGTTGCATTTTTTAAGCATTATAGTTTTTATCACTTATATTATATATTTGGAAAGTAATCAGCCATGATTGATGTTGTATTTTAGTTCAGCAAAAATGAAACAAAATGAGATCTCTTCATATCTTGGGCCTATTCAGGAGAACAACATAGATTTGGTGAGGTGACAGTAGAGCTAAAATCATGAGTACTTCCTGAATGCTAAATCCAGTTGCAAAGTATAATTTGATTAGCTCATCCACTGCAGGCATCACACACTGCAAGTGAGGGATTTTTTCTCGCAAATGTATGACTTTATAATATCAGAGAATATTCAAGTTTTCTTCTCGTAAATGTGTATATATGTACCACCTGAATCTGATAAAAAAAAAATATATAGGGAGTAGTTTTTGTACGACTTTGGACCCCCCACCCCCAAAAGATGTCCCTCCCAAGAGCACCCACTCCCCAAGAGTCCGACATGATGGCTGCTGTTCCTTTAATGCGGGAGAAGGAAGCCGTGCGAGACGTCACACCGTTCGTTTGCTGTGTTTCTTCTGCGCAGACGTAGATCGTCTCTGAATGAATGGCGGGAGACCATCCATGAGGAAGAGCCTACATGTGGCGCCTACATCACTCAGCACTGCTCTGCAGTCAGATTGTTGACTTCTCCAGGATCCCTCCGTGGCTAGTCCTCTGCTCTCAGACCAGTTCGTTGCAGCTCCGCCTCGCAGGGACGACTTCACGCAGTAAAATCAAGTACGTACACATGGACACGAGCAGAGCACTTTATAGATAAACAGATACTTTCTTGCATTGTTACTTTTAATGAATGCCTGACAGCCGCTGTTAGGTAGCTAACTGGTAGGTAGCTAACGGGTAGGTAGAGCTAACAAACTGGCTAATGATTGGCTGTTATTTTTCATTGTCCAATTGGATGGGCTGAGAGGCGGGCCTACTGTGGTTGAGACGAGACGACCTAATGACAACAAGTAACGTTAGCGTTCAGAGAAAATACAGCCAAGACAAACTGGTGGTGGCTGTTTCTGGATAAGCAAACAGAAAACAGTAGCCCTGGCGGCAACTAGTGAGATTTTTGATAAGTTGTTGTCATGAATTCAAACTGACAATTCATGTTCATGGGTCGTGTCTAACGTTAACTCAACCTTTAAGAGTGTGCCCGTTTGTGAAGGTGCAGAGATAATATTAATAATATAAAATATTAACTCACTCAATCCCTCAACTATACCAGCTAAAGGACCCGGGAGTTCTTGATATATCTTCTATTCATGCATTAGGCCTACTTGTGTAGGACCAGTAGGCTATTATTGCAAACTGCCCCTTCATGAATAATATTAATTATGCTAATTATAATACATATGTTTATATTATTGATACATTTGTAAGCTCCTCAAATTGTAAATATTAACCTAGTTTCACATTGCTTAGTCTTTTTTTAATGAAATATTTTGAATTACTGAGATGTCTTGAAAACTATGTTTCCTTTATCTCCTATCAGTTGATACTAGATTTAAGTCGATGGATCCCATTTTCCTAAATTTCTTTACGCGATCTTCAATAAATGTATTCATCTTTTCTCATTTTACTTTTAAGCAGATAAACCAAGAGATGGACACATCGCTAGACATTTGTAATAAATCAACAAGACTGTTGATGATTCAGATGACCTATATAAACACCTGTCTAACTTCCTGTTCTCCCTCTCATCTGCACATGCTAAGTAGAGCCATGCCGTCCAATGTGGAGATCAAAGCCAAAGTAAGCGACCCGATGCACTTGGCTGAGAAGGCAACTGAGCTCAGCCAATCAGAGGGCACGATCATCAGGCAGCATGACACATTCTTTAACTGCAGCCAAGGACGACTGAAGCTGCGAGACTTCATGGTACATACAGTACTGTGTGTGTGTGTGTGTGTGTGTGTGTGTGTGTGTGTGTGTGTGTGTGTGTGTGTGTGTGTGTGTGTGAGAGAGTGTGAGAGAGTGTGAGAGTGTGAGAGAGAGAGAGAGAGAGAGACCAGTCTATCACAGGGAGACATGTAGAGACAGACAGGTAACCAGTCTATCACAGGGCCGACATGTAGAGACAGACAGGTAACCAGTCTATCACAGGGAGACATGTAGAGACAGACAGGTAACCAGTCTATCACAGGGAGACATGTAGAGACAGGCAGGTAACCCTCTTGCTGTGAGACACCACTACACCACCACTGGTTTAGTTTGCTCTCTGTACAGATGGAAGGTTCTATCCTAGAGCTCTCCATGGCCTCAGGCTGCTACAATCTTTTTGTCTAATAAGCAAATGGTGTGAATTTCAAAATAAATAATAAAAATACTGATATAAACTACAAATAAATGGGAAAAAAAGTAACTAACAAAATAGCCACACCACATATTTTACCCAGGCATTAAACTGAATCTCTGTCTGTTTGTTTGTTTGTTAGAACGAGTCAGGTCAGCTGATCTTCTACGAGCGTCCGGACACTGATGGACCCAAACTGTCCCGTTACTCCATCAGTCCAACCAGCGACCCGTCGAGTCTCCGGGTAAAACACCAACCAACCTGTGTGTTTCTGCAAGTACACACTGCCATTCAATAACTGTGTGTGTGTGTGTGTGTGTGTGTGTGTGTGTGTGTGTGTGTTGTGTGTGTGTGTGTGTGTGTGTGTGTGTGTGTGTGTGTGTGCGCGCGCGCGCAGGCCGTCCTTTCAGACGCCCTCGGGGTTAAAGGTGAGGTGCGCAAGGAGCGACGCCTGTTTCTGATTGGTCAGACGAGAGTTCACCTGGACACAGTGGAGGGACTGGGGAACTACATGGAGCTGGAGGTCAATACACACACACACAGACACACACATACGTGAACATGCATACACAGACTCAGAGGAGCAGCTTGTCACTGAAAGGAGAGTTGTGCTGTTCCACTGTTCAACCCACCTTAAGCTGGGGCAGCCAGAGTTCTTGCTAACTCCCTTCAGTTTCATTATCATGGCTGAGAACAAGACTGGAACTTAGCTTGTGTCTAGTTGTAGCATTTAATCATCAAACTACTTCCCAGCTAAATGAAGTGATGTGGTGGAGACATTTACATTTAGAGGTTTAGCAGACGCTTTTGTCCAAAGCGACTTACAATAAGTACATTTGTTGAAAGAAAGAAACCACAACATATCATTGCCGATAAAGTAAGAGCGAAAAATAGAAACAAGTGTAGGACCAGTGACCGACCAGTCCACGCGAGGGCAGTCTTTCCCCGGGATGAAGAGGAGTTCGGTTTTATTCAGGTTAAGCTTGAGGTGATGTGCAGTTGTCCAGACAGAGATGTCAGCCAGACAGTCCGAGATGCGAGTTGCAATGTGAGTGTCAGAGGTTGGGGGAGAAGAGAGGAACAGCTGGGTGTCATCTGCATAACAATGGTAGGAGAACCCATCCTTGGACATAAAGCCATTCCATGTGAAGGTGTGATTTGTCAGGTATGATGTAAACCAGGTGAGAGCAGAGTCAGTGATGCCAAGTTCAGCCAGAGTGGAGAGGAGAATTTGGTGGTTGACTGTGTCGAATGCAGCAGATAGGTAGAGGAGAACGAGAACGGAGGAGTGGGATGAGGCTCTGGCGTCTCGCAGGGACTCGGTCACTGTGAGGAGGGCCGTCTCAGTGGAGTGAGCAGTCCTGAATCCTGATTGATTAGGGTCTAGGAGGTTGTTCAGCGAGAGATAGGATGACACTTGGTTGTAGGCGGCACGTTCCAAGGTTTTAGAGAGGAATGAAAGAAGAGATACAGGTCTGTAGCTTTGGATGTCAGCAGCATCTAGGGTGGGTTTTTTAAGGAGGGGCTTCACGGTAGCTGTCTTAAAAGCTGCTGGAATGACACCTGAGGTGAGGGAGGAGTTGATCAGGGTGGTGAGGAATGGCAAGATGTCCTGGAGAAGAGAGGAGGGAATCGGGTCAAGGGAGCAGGTGGTGGCACGGTTAGATGTAACAAGTGTGTGAACGTCTTCAGAGGTGAGAGGGCTAAAGCTGGTAAGGCCATCAGAGTTGAGAGTTGGGGGAGATGTCTTCTGGGAGGTTATAGGATTGAATGAGGAGCTGATGTCATTTACTTTCTTGGTAAAGTATACTGTAGCAAAATCATCAGCAGTAAGGGAGGAAGGGGGAGGAGAACATGGAGAAGAGTTTCCTGGGGTTGGAGGCAGAAGAGTTGATCCTTGACAGGTAGAAGGCAGATTTAGCTGCTGAAACAGTCAGGTCGAGGTGCAGTCAGAGAGGAGGCGGTGGTAGTGAGCAAGGTCCTCATCCTAGACTGTCTGTTTAGCTTCATACTGCAGTGATTACCTCTGATAATTATTAATAATAATTGATCAAATGTACTCCTACCTGTCCACAACAACATGAATGCAAACGGATCGGTTTGTTTGTTTGTTTGATCAGGTGGTGATGCGTCCAGAGCAGACTGTTGAAGACGGACAGCAGGTAGGTTGGGATGAAGTGAAAGGAAGGAGCTGCACTTGTCGACTGTGAAGGAGTTGGAAGTATTGCATATAGCCTTAGCAATAAGGATACGGATAATCTGCAAAACAACATTCATATTGTGGCCGTCTCTCAGACTCACCTAGATAACTCATTGGATGATGCTGCAGTAGCAATACAGGAGTATAACATCTATAGAAGGGACAGGGATATACGTGGGGGCAGAGTTGTAATATACATACAGAGCCATATTCAAGCTCAGAGACTTGATGCCAAATACTGCTGAAATGCTTTAGTTACAGGTTCACCTGCCTCATTTACTGCTGGGATGCTGTTATAGAACACCAAGCTCTGACAGTCGGGACTTAGAAAAAAGGGTCATAGGCTACAGGGTTCCCCAATTAGTTTTCACTGAGGGCCAAATTGTCAGTTTTTTTTTTCATTGGACCACTAAACATTGTTTTATGTGCAAATGGTATAATTGTTGCTGCTATTATTAGAAGTATTATTGTTGTAATGATTAGTACTACCAGTGGTAGTTGGTTGTAGTAGCAGATATAGTAGTAGTCATAGCCTTGATATGTTGAGGGACAGATTAAAAAATGCACACTTCATAATAACTTTATAAATAATATGAACAATTTATTTATTTGAATGCCCCTGGAGAATATTTTGATCAACAAAATATGACCAGTTTGATCAACAACAAAAAACAACAGCAAGTGGTGCACAAGAGGAAAAAATATTGTATAACAGTGGAGTTAATGATTTTTGTTTGCAGCGTCTTGCTCTTGTCTTGTAATTTGCAGACGGTCCCTGCACTCGCCCGGCTGCACATAGAGATCAATGTTCTCCGTCAATCTCGGAGGAGGCTTATTTTTGTAAAAAATGGGGGTTTGTAGCTCGTAGTCTATGATATTAATGTGGGACAGAGGCATCATTTGTGTTTGAAAAAGTTTCACTTCAGATTTATTGATCCCTGAATTTCGAAACTGTAAATATATTTCCAACTTTACCAAACTCTTTATTTCACCTTATGGCAGTTTATTGCATCGTGTTACTGGCTCCGCACGGGCTGGACACTTTGCTCTTGTGGGCCGAATTGGGCCCGCGGGCCGCTAATTGGGAATGGCTGGTCTATAGACTATACAGGCTACGATGTAGAGGTGGCAGAGAGGGAAAGTGTTCAACAGGAGGCTGCACTTGTAAATATGGTTGTGGCCAATGATGCCATAAGACTGTGTGGAAAACAAGCAGCAGTCATAGCGGATCAGACCAAATTTCAAAATAATGTCAGTTTATCAACAATAGAACGGGTACTCAAAAGGAACCACATGGCCATGAAACAACTCTACACTGTACCTTTTGTAAGGAATGCTGTGTACTTTTGTGTCTTTTGAAGCCTTTTGTATGGATTTAGAGAATCATGGAGCTTGAAGCTGAGGGTGGACACGAGTTCATCTTCATCTTCATTGATGAGGCATGCTTCAATCTCCAAAAAGTCAGGAGGCGTGGGAGGAATGTGATAGATCAAAGGGCGACCATTACAGTGCCAGGCCAGAGGGGTGCAAATGTATCAATGTGTGCTGCAATCCCCAGCCAAGTTGTCCTCTGCAACTTACCTATGATAGGCCCATACAACACAGAGCACCTTATAGGATTTATGAATGAATTGCATGGGAGGCTAATCCTGCTGGGTCAAGAAGAGCAGCAGCATGTATGTCGTCAGAGGGGACAATGTGGCGTTCCACCACTCACATCTAATCACTGAATGGTTCACATCGCAAGATACAAGTACAATCATATGTAAGACCATCATCCTTATGACCAGGTGCCTTTGTTGGACATGATGAGAGCTGCTGCCCAGGACATCAGTGCTGGAGACTGTCAAGGGTGGATAAGACATTCAAAGAGGTTTTTCCCATGGTGCATCACAAGAGGAAATATTCAGTGTGATGTGGATGAAAATCTCTGGCCCATTCGTCAGGACAGAGTGGACTGAATATTGATGTTGCAGTACTGTACTGTAATATACAGTATTCCTTTGTAACAGGGTTTGTTTTCTTTTCTGTTTGGAGTATATTGCGAGTATTTCTGTTTACTGCCAAAGTATTTGCAAAGAATGGCATCAATACATTTGGTTTGTCTTACTGTATTTCGAAGTCTCCATGATTTTGGTTTGACAGTATTTGCATGCACACAGGCGTGTAACAATAGAAGCAGTGATGCACCAGTTGAAATTGCTGTATGATACAGTAGCTGAATTTTGTATATTGTAGTTAATTGTGTAATGATTGATTGGAAAAAAATGTATTCATTTCGACACAAGTTGTTTTTTGAAGGAAAGGTTGGTTTTTGCTGCATGTTTTAAATGTCTTGATGGGGTAAGAGCCTTTTGGCCCGAGTGTCTCAGTGTAGACCTAAAAGCTAACTGTTTCAGAGTCGACAGAGGCTGTAAAGCAATCAAACTGTAAAAAAACAGTAAAGGTTGGCCTGTTTGTTTCTATTGTGATTTACTGGTTTTAAAAGTCACCACCCTTTGAAATGTTACTGCTCCCCTGATGGCCGTCACGGTAAAACCTCAGTGAATCCAACATTGACCTAAGTCGCTTTATTTTATACAGAAGTGGCCTCTCGCTATAGCAACAATACACATACAAATTTCAATGGCTGAATTGAATGCGGATGTCATTCTGCTTGGATTTTATTTGTATTTATTTTAACTTAATGAGCCTCTAGCAACATCCATCCATCTGTTTTGAATGTTAGCATGTTAAAATTCTTTCTGTGTTAATGTTAACTTGTTAACATGAGCATCTAACAGTACATCACTATAGACAAGCCTTTGATTTGTATGTCCCTCCGGTGGTGAAAGTAATAATACCACTGAGAAAGGAAGGACTTGAACTGGTTAAGAAACAGTCCAAGTTTAATACTGATGCCTCTATGTGTTTTGTTTTGAAGGTGGCTGAGGATCTGATGGAGAAGCTGGGAGTTTCTAAAGACAGCCTGGTGACGGGAGCATACATGGATCTGTTACTGAACACAGAGACTTAGAGCAGCATATAATAACCACTGAAACATAGTGGTAAAAGTGGTACAGCAATAAAACTATGGTTATGAGAATAATCTGCAATGATTGCACTCTAATCAGAATACTGGTTCAAATAGAATCTGATGGTTGTATTTAGTTTTCTATTTAAGTCTTTCTTTTTTTAATAAATGAACGTTCTTTATTATGATCCCCACTAGCTTCTGGCTGTCTTAGAATGTTACATAAAATGGATTACATATATCCATAACATTGATCCTCAGTACATCAAAAATACAACACAAACAAAAACATACCAACGTAACATTCATACTCACAACATAGCAAAATCAACACAATACACCACACAGCAAACAACACAAGCTCACAAGTGTTTTACACAAATTCTTTCCAAATAAATACAATTTTAACTTTTTGTGACAACATATTTGATCACTTTCTGAGAACAATATCTAAATAAGCTGGTTTGTGTGTGATTTAAAACATCTCATAGTCTTGTAACTTCTTGCAGTAAAACATTAGATTTATAAAGATTAATTTAAACCAAACTACTTGTTTACATTAACAACTTAACATTTTTGCAATTAAAACAATTTAGTGTGTCCAATAGTCTGGTTGATGAACAAATACCTGTAGAACTACATCAGTGTCAGCTGGACTAATGATAGTAGAAATTAGCATGCTAAGATCAGCATGTTAGCATTTAGCCCAAAGCAAAGCTTTCTAGCCTCACAGCTGCTAGTATGAATGTGTCTTTTTATGCACTGGTATAAACCATGCTTTAATTGCAAATAAATATATCAAAATAATGCCAAAATAATAACATCATAATGCAGATGTGTAAATAGTCTGAAGTCATGTTTTGTTGGGTCTGACTGCAAGGCAACAAGCAAACAACTTAAAGTGCTTGTTTTCTGAATGGAGTCTGGATCGATGGGGCTACGCTAATGTTAGCTGCTCTACATTAAGCATAAGTAATGTGAGTGAAGAGTTTACAGACTCAGATATCTCAATTATATTACAGTTTTTCTCCATTGGTTTGGCTCTTTTCTTGAAACAGAAATTACATTCTCAAAACAACATGGACAAATCTCCAAACCACTTGGCAATTGTTCACAACAGAATTGCATTTCTCATTCATTTCATCAAATTGCAATTGTCTTAATACATGTCTCAATATCTCATTACATCTTTGCAAATGATTAAGTACAGGTAGCCTACATTTAGCACAATTTCCAAGTGAATAGATCTTGTTGATCTAAACTGTTGTTGATTCTCAGTCTAATGGTTGTTCTCTGCAAAACATGTCAGCACCATTTCATTGTGTAAGTCATCACTTGCACAATAGTCTGTTCAATTGTCAAAATTAGTCAGGAACATAATACCATTCATACCATATATGAATCTCTTGGAACATTTGATAAATTTAGTACAGTAATTTACTGTCAGGTGAAACTAGAACTTGACTAACGAAGGGGGAGTTTCACTCATCTCAGATGACCAATCAAACAGTATGTTTAGTTACCTGACAGGTGCTGTCTATGATTGTGAATGCTGCCATATATATATATATATATATATATATATATATATACACACAGTCATGGCTGAAAGTGTTGGCACCCCTGATTTTTTTCCCAGAAAATTAAGTATTTCTCCCAGAAAATTATTGCAATTACGCATGTTTTGTTATACACATGTTTATTTCCTTTGTGTGTATTGAAACGATACAAAAAAGCAGAGAAAAATATATGATTTTGACATAATTCCACACAAAACTCCAAAAATGGGCTGGACAAAATTATTGGCACCTTTTCAAAATTGTGGGTAAAAACTTTGTTTCAAGCATGTGATCCTCATTTAACCTCACCTGTGGCAAGTAACAGGTGTAGGCAATATAAAAATCACACCTAAAACCAGATAAAAAGGAGAGACATTGACTTCAATCTTTTCATTGTGTGTCTGTTTGTGCCACACTAAACATGGAGAACAGAAAGAGGAGAAGAGAGCTTTCTGAGGACTTGAGAACTAGAATTGTGGAGAAATATCAACAATCTCATGGTTACCAGGCCATTTCAAGAGATCTTGGTGTTCCTTTGTCCATGGTGTGCAATATAATGAAGAAGTTTAAAACCCATGGCACTGTAGCAAATTTCCCTGGACGTGGACGAAAAAGAAAAATTGATGTAAGGTTGCAACGCAGGATAGTCCGAATGGTGGATAAGCAGCCCCGATCAACTTCCAAACATATTGAAGCTGTTCTGCAAGCTCAGGGTGTATCAGTGTCAACGCAAACTATCCGTCGTTGTTTGAATGAACAGAAACGCTATGGAAGGAGGCCCAGGAGGACCCCACTGCTGACACAGAGACACAAACAAGCTAGACTGCAGTTTGCCAAAATGTGAGTAAGCCAAAATCCTTCTGGGAAAATGTCTTGATGAGACCAAGGTAGAGCTTTTTGGTAAAACACATCATTCTACTGTTTACCGAAAACGGAATGAGGCTTACAAAGAAAAGAACACTATACCTACAGTCAAATATGGTCGAGGTTCAAAGATCTTTTGGGGTTGTTCTGCTGCCTCTGGCACTGGGTGCCTTGACTGTGTGCAAGGCATCATGACATCTGAAGATTACCAAGGGATTTTGGGTCGCAATGTAGGGCCCATTGTCAGAAAGCTGAGTTTGCATCCTAGGACATGGGTCTTCCAGCAGGACAAAGACCCCAAACATACCTCTAAAAGCACACAGAAATGGATGAAAACGAAGCGCTGGAGGGTTCTAAAGTGGCCAGCAATGAGTCCCGATCTTACAGTTTTTCTCCATTGGTTTGGCTCTTTTCTTGAAACAGAAATTACATTCTCAAAACAACATGGACAAATCTCCAAACCACTTGGCAATTGTCCACAACAGAATTGCATTTCTCATTCATTAATCAAATTGCAATTGTCTTAGTACATGTCTCAATATCTCATTACATCTTTGCAAATGATTAAGTACAGGTAGCCTACATTTAGCACAATTTCCAAGTGAATAGATCTTGTTGATCTAAACTGATTGTCGATTCTCAGTCTAATGGTTGTTCTCTGCAAAACATGTCAGCATCATTTCAT
This sequence comes from Eutrigla gurnardus, assembly GCF_963514095.1. Lineage (NCBI taxonomy): Eukaryota > Metazoa > Chordata > Actinopteri > Perciformes > Triglidae > Eutrigla > Eutrigla gurnardus. The sequence continues at coordinate 2,945,123 of NC_139932.1, forward strand.
TGTGTAAGTCATCACTTGCACAATAGTCTGATCAATTGTCAAAATGAGTCAAGAACAGAATACCATGAATACCATATATGAATCTTTTGGAACATTTGATAAATTGAGTACAGTAATTGACAATCAGGTGAAACTAGAACTTGACTAACGAAGGAGGAGTTTCACTCATCTCAGATGACCAATCAAACCGTATGTTTAGTTACCTGACAGGTGCTGTCTATGATTGTGAATGCTACCAAACATATACAGTATATATATACACTCAACAAAAATATAAACGCAACACTTTTGTTTTTGCTCCCATTTTTCATGAGATGGACTTAAAGATCTAAAATTCATTCCAGATACACAATATTACCATTTCTCTCAAACATTGTTCACAAATCTGTCTAAATGTGTGATAGTGAGCACTTCTGCTTTGCTGAGATAATCCATCCCACCTCACAGGTGTGCCACATCAAGATGCTGATCTGACATCATGATTAGTGCACAGGTGTACCTTATACTGCCCACAATAAAAGGCCACTCTGAAATGTGCAGTTTTGTCTCACAGCAAAATGCCACAGATGCCACAAGCATTGAGGGAGCGTGCAATTGGCATGCTGACAGCAGGAATGTCAACCAGATCTGTTGCTCGTGCATTGAATGTTCATTTCCCCACCATAAGCCGTCTCCAAAGGCGTTTCACAGAATATGGCAGTACATCCAACCGGCCTCACAACCGCAGACCACGTCTAACCACACCAGCCCAGGACCTCCACATCCAGCAGGTTCACCTCTAAGATCGTCTGAGACCAGCCACTCAGACAGCTGCTGAAACAATTGGTTTGCATAACCAAACAATTTCTGCACAAACTGTCAGAAACCGTCTCAGGGAAGCTCAACTGCATGCTCGTCGTCCTCATCGGGGTCTTGACCTGACTCCAGCTCGTCGCCGTAACAGACTTGAGTGGGCAAATGCTCACATTCGATGGCGTCTGGCACGTTGGAGAGGTGTTCACGGATGAATCTCGGTTTACATTGTTCAGGGCAGATGGCAGACAGCGTGTGTGGCGTCGTGTGGGTGAGCGCTTTGCTGATGTCAATGTTGTGGATCGAGTGGCCCATGGTGGTGGTGGGGTTATGGTATGGGCAGGCATCTGTTATGGACGAAGAACACAGGTGCATTTTATTGATGGCATTTTGAATGCACAGAGATACCGTGATGAGATCCTGAGGCCCATTGTTGTGCCATACATCCATGAACATCACCTCATGTTTCAGCAAGATAATGCACGGCCCCATGTTGCAAGGATCTGTACACAATTCTTGGAAGCTGAAAATGTCCCAGTTCTTGCATGGCCAGCATACTCACCGGACATGTCACCCATTGAGCATGTTTGGGATGTGCTTGACCGGCGTATACGACAGCGTGTACCAGTTCCCACTAATATCCAGCAACTTCGCACAGCCATTGAAGAGGAGTGGACCAACATTCCACAGGCCACAATTGACAATCTGATAAACTCTATGCGAAGAAGATGTGTTGCACTGCATGAGGCAAATGGTGGTCACACCAGATACTGACTGGTTCTGAGTCCCCAGACCCCCAATAAAGCAAAAAAATGCACATTTTAGGGTGGCCTTTTATTGTGGACAGTCTAAGGCACACCTGTGCACTAATCATGATGTCAGATCAGCATCTTGATGTGGCACACCTGTGAGGTGGGATGGATTATCTCAGCAAAGCAGAAGTGCTCACTATCACACATTTAGACTGATTTGTGAACAATGTTTGAGAGAAATGGTAATATTGTGTATCTGGAATGAATTTTAGATCTTTAAGTCCATCTCATGAAAAATGGGAGCAAAAACAAAAGTGTTGCGTTTATATTTTTGTTGAGTGTATAAAGGTTGACCAGGACCAGTACCATTTCTGAACATGGAGGCACCTGGCCAAGCAAATGAACAAGGGCAACTGCCTGTTCCAGGAAGAAGAAGAGGAAGAGGAGTAAGGGTGCGTGGTGTTGGAATAGGGGGAAGAGGCCGAGTAGCACGAAGACACCATGTTGTCCCGGATGAAATTCGGGCCACAATTATAGACCATGTTGTCAACCACCGTCTCACAATGGTGGAGGCAGGTCTCAGAGTGCAGCCTAATGTGCCTCGCTCTACAGTCTCCTCCATCATCCAAACCTTTCGCAGGGAAAACAGGTATGTACTCATATCAGTCAATAATTGAATTATATGTTGTATACTGTAGGACTGGACACTGTGCATAAAGCAAGAAATGTGCATTTACCTATTCATTTAGTGTGCGTGTGTGTGTGTGTGTGTGTGTTATAGCCCTGCAGTAATGTACCTCAATGGGATACAGTAGTATTCCAGTCACTGTTCAGTGATGCATTCGAATAGTGGTAAAAAGTAAAGCAACAATACAATTTCATTGGTAACTCATTCTGTAAGAAATACATAAGACATACATTACGAATGGAGTGTTGTCCTTTGAATTCTATGTTGAACGACAACCTGGCACGGGTGGCTACTCTTACCGTAAAATCCTATTTTTTTTTTTTCAGTTTTACACACAATTGTATTCTGTTAGCTAGATAAAAAAACGAGTACAGCAGTGGCGAGCGGTGACTTTTTACTGTGGTCATGCTGAAGTGTCAATACCATGCGCGCCCGTGGGGGGGCATTATATTTTTTAATAAAAAATATAATATGGTTAGTGGAAACAGCTTGTAGTGATCACGTTGGTCCAGAGTACATTTGATCACTATAAGCGGTTGATTACTAAAACCGAATTGTTATTACAGTATTTCACTTATTTTTTTATGGAGAACATCATCTAAATGCCAGTTGTATAGTTTTTCAATGAGAAAAATGTAACGAAGCGGTCGTCAGCGCGATCCTCTCGTCAGCTCCAAACTCACCCGTCTGCATCTCAATCACAGACCACAGCTGGTTTTCCGCACAGCATTTACAGTAACTCACTGACACGTCTCAGATCAGTAGGCGCTGCTGCCGGTGTGTTTAAAACGAACTAGGCTAGTAGCGCCGCAGATTTCTCATTCCCCACCTTGTTTGACTGAGAGTGTTTCGAGATGGTTTTCATGAATGAACAGGCAATATGTCGCTGTCAGACCGGATCGTTTGACGGGAGGGGGGTCGGCTAGCTAGCCATTTATGTTTCTCATACGCGCTAGCTTGAGAGTGACGGACGGAATTCTTTGCAGTCTTCGTGATATTTACTTCAGGAGTAGGCCGTCCACTTGAAATTATAGCTTTCTTTTCCTCAAAAGGTCTCCGCGAAAACGGCACTGAACGCAAAGCCTGAATATAATTAATATTTTCAGCCATTTTGACCAGGCTACACAATGAATGAACCACTGACAATTTCCCGCTGAACAATTCAAACAAGTCATTTTTGCGCATGCGCGTTGGCAGATAAGCTGCTTCACTGACAGCTTTTTTGCCATTCAAAACGCTCATCTACAGTAAACACAGCCTTTAGCAGTAACTGTACTAGTCGGTGTCACAGTGCGCATGCGCGAAACAAGCTGTCAGCTTTCCAGCTTTTCGCAAGCAAAACGGGACAGATTAGGCACGGATTTAAGACCAAAACAGTAAAACTAAGGTATTGTATAATTGAACACACTGCCCGATTAATATTTTCAATTATTTTTATTGAAGGGCTTGGGCATGCACTGCATTTATAGCTTATTATGACCGCTCGCCCATGGAGTACAGTAACCATTGTCAATGAAGGACTGGGCTAAGACTTAGTGGTGGACATGAGGGATATTTCAATTGTCCTCTGCCATAGTGACAAAACATCTAAACATTTTGACTTGCAGTGCTTACACAATGCCAAAGGGACAATGCATTTTGGGGGCACTGACTATTTATATGAGAAAGAAATTTAGATTTGACACATGAGCGAACTGTTTTGGGAGCGATATGAGCTTTTGCAGGTGAACCATAGTGTTGTGCTGAACCATCCAGGTTATTTTGGCAAATGCACCAAGAGTGTTGAGAACGTCCGGTCTGTTTCGAGAAATGAGCCAAAGCAATTGAGAAGGATCTTTTGTCTTTTGGGGGCACTGACTATTTATATGGGAAAGGAATTTAGTTTTGAAGCATGAGTGAACAGTTTTGGGAGAGATATGAGCTTTTGCAAGTGAACTATGGTGTTGTGCTGAACTGTAAGACTGTTTTGCCAAATGATCTTAGAGTTTTGAGAATGTAATTTCTGTTTCAAGAAATGAGCCAAACCAATGGAGAAAAACTGTAATCCCATTGAAAATCTGTGGAAGGAACTTAAAATTGCTGTTGGGAGAAGGCACCCTTCAAATATAAGAGAATTGGAGCAGTTTGCAAAAGAAGAGTGGTCCAAAATTCCAGTTGAGAGGTGCAAGAAGCTTGTTGATGGTTATAGGAAGAGATTGCTTTCAGTTATTTTTTCCAAAGGGTGTGCAACCAAATATTAAGTTGAGGGTGCCAACAATTTTGTCCATTTTTTTTTAGTTTTACTTGTAATTATATTAATTTTGTTTTTTCCCCCTCTTTTTGTGTTAATCCAATGCACACAAAGGAAATAAACATGTGTATAACAAAACGTGTAAATGGCAATCATTTTCTGAGAGAAATGGTGCCAACACTTTCAGCCATGACTGTATATATAAAGGTTGACCAGGACCAGTACCATTTCTGAACATGGAGGCACCTGGCCAAGCAATTGAATAAGGGCAACTGCCTGCTCCAGGAAGAAGAAGAGGAAGAGGGGTGCGTGGTGGTGGAATAGGGGGAAGAGGCCGAGGAGCACGAAGACACCATGTTGTCCCGAAGAAATTCGGGCCACAATTATAGACCATGTTGTCAACCACCGCCTCATAATGGCGGAGGCAGGTCGCAGACTCTACAGTCTCCAGGAGATCAGTGTAGGGGATGGTTGCGACATGCACTTCCCTCGTTGCATCGCAAGGGAGAATATACACTGTGATGTGGATCTGTGGCCAGACAGACAGCAGCGTGTGGATGGCCAGGAGGGTGAGGAGGACGGCCAGGAGGGCGAGGATGGTGGCCAGGAGAGGGAGGATGAGGACAAGGACCAATGAAGTGTTTATTTACAGCACTGTAGCCTAATGATGTGCTCATTAGCCTGTAATGTGCCTTGTTTTTTGTTTATGTGTTTATGTAACCCTGGTTAGAATTACAACACTCAGAAATACCAGTTTCCTTGAATACATCATAGGTTTCCTGTATTGTAGGCTAGTTGTTTTTCGTCCGATAGTAGAATTTCCGAGCTTACCTGAACGCATCACCTGCAGGCCTCGGTGTGTGTGAGAAGGTGAGGGACAGAGAAAAAGAGGAAAAAAGAAAGGAGAAACCTCATGCAGCCGCAGAGCAAAGCGTCCCCGTTCGGCGGCCAAAAGTGATGATATTTCGTGGAAGTTGTGATAAAACTGTCGTTAGGAAGTGAGTGTGAAGAGAAACTTACCTGGTGGAAGTGAAACCGATCTCGGGAGCGACTCGGACGAGTGTTTCCACGGACTTTTCTGAACTATTTTGGCTGGTTTTTTTGAGGGACGAGTTCTTCTGTTCAACTGTGATCCACACCACCGCCGTTGCCGCGTGGAGGCTCTTGGTTCATCGGGACCAGTGTGGCGCCAGTGTGGTAGGACAGGACTCAGTCCTGAGGAGTAACACATTATATTTGCACTTTCTTTTCTGAGATCTCAGTATTTTTGACTTTTTCCTATTTTTGACTTTTTTCCTATTTTTTTTTACATTTTTTTGCTAAAAAACAAACTGACAAAGGAACTTAAAGAACTGTTTTCTCCTTGGAGGACCCTGAAAGACAATAAATAAACTGAAACAAACAGTGGAAAACAAGGAATAAAAAGGACAATTCAACCCATTAAAGGGGAAACTTACTTTATTATTTTCTATACCGGTACTTACCTGGTCAGCTAATTTGATTTCATTCTGTGAATTTAATTTATGTGAAAGCGAACTGCATTTCATTTAATGTGTGCAAGGCTGAACAATTTAAGTTGAGAAACAAAACTGAATACTTGAATATAAACATTTATACCATATTTTGTGTTGTGTGTTATGTGGGTTGGAGATCAATTGCTCTCATGCTCAGTGCTACTGCCAGTCTCCTTATCCGAACCTAGTTGATCAGACAGAACCCGAGAAGACTAAGAAGAAGGTTACATAAAAGTGGCGAGCTAGCCAGGAGATTGGTCAAATTGTAGCTTTTTGATCTTCCACCCCACAATACACACCTTTGAGATTTGAGTTCACTGAGTCAGATATGGATATTTGCAACCGTTTTGAGGTTAATGGTCAGAACTCCCTATATGTAACAGGTATAGGATCAGATTACACAGATGAAGAAATAAATACTGTGTTCAGAGTTAATGGAGACATTTCTAAAATAGTCAGGATCCCTGATGAATCAGGACAACCAGAGGGTAGAGCCCTGATCCAGTACGCATCTGACAGGTCTATCTATAGAATCGACCCCACTACCTTGGGTACCTTACCAAGTCCAAAGGACCCTGCTGTGTCGTGGTTTGCGAGAACCATTAGAGATGTTTGTCAGGAAGAGATGGGGAGGGAAATAGCTCGCAGATACCTGGATGAGCTAGAGTCTGTTGCAGGTAGTGGCAGGGCAGGTTTCTTGAGTGTGCTTCAGGGGGAGCTGCAGGGAAACCAGAGCACATCACACAATGTACACAGTAGTGCTAATACGCCACATGCAACTCAAAATGATAACACGCCTAATAATGATCAAAATGAGCCTGCAGAGCCCACACATGTTCATAGTGCACCTGCTAGTGTACCAATGAGCCCAGCCCACGTCAATGAGAATGTTTTTAATCCCCCCCAGATCCAGAAAATGATTGTGGAGCATGTCATCCGAAGTGAGTCCACCACTTCATCATCCCCACAAATAAGGATGCGCACCTTCTCTGGACGAATGCCAAGACCAAATGGTGAGGTGGATTATGAAACGTGGCGCACCCAAGCTGATCTTCTCCTTAACGATTCTTCCTTGAACGACGCTCACAAGGTGAGAAGGATTCTTGAGAGCTTGCTGAGTCCAGCAGCTGATGTTGTGAAGCCTCTTGGCATCTCTTCACCACCAAGCGTTTACGTCACTCAACTTGATTCTGCTTTTGGTGTCGTGGAGGATGGAGAGGAGTTATTCGCTGCATTTCTCAGCTCTAACCAAAATAATGGAGAGAAGCCATCAGCATACCTGAACAGGCTCCATAGCCTCCTCACAAGGGCAATTTCTAGAGGGGGAGTCTCAGCTGAAAATTCCAACGACCACTTGCTCAGACAATTCTGTAGGGGCTGTTGGGATCAGAGCATCATCATAGGCCTACAGTTAGAGTGCAAAAGGAGCAATCCGCCAACATTCCCCGAATTCCTCCTCATGTTGAGAACTGAGGAAGACCGTCGTTCGGCAAAGTTAGATAGGATGAAAAAACATTTAGGTGCTTCAAAAGCTAACATGTATGCCCACCATGTTTTTGATATGCCCTCTTATGACTGTGAACCTGTCCCATGGCCTAACACAAAACAAAATGAGGCATCAAAGCTTGAAAAGAAAGTGAATGAGCTAACTAAACAGCTAGAAAAGCTAACCAAAAAGCCACAGAACCTCACTCATGACAGTAACCCTCCCCCAGTGGTAAAACCAAAGCAAGATGAGAACAAGATAGCTGAACTGACAAAGCAAGTTGAAAAACTAGCACAAAATCAGAGAGAGAGTGAGGGTACTCAAAGGAAAGACTGCTTCGCAATCAGTAGTAATAACATGAGGAGACCCTTTAAGGTGCCTGGGATGCCCAGGCCGTGGTTTTGTTTTAAGTGTGGGGAAGACAACCACATTGCTGCTCATTGCTCAAACGAACCCAACCCCACACTAGTTCGCAAGAAAAATGCAGAACTTAGAGAGAGGCAGGATAAGTTCTTAGCTCAGCAGGCTGCTTCTCCATTTGCTTTAAACTAGCAGCAGCTTCTGCCATGGGACATCCAGGAGCTGTAGTTGAGGATAACCCCTGTCCCGACAGATCAGTTAATGGTGCTGAAACACAAAAGAAAGTTATAACACACACAATGACTGAAACCTACCGTGGCACAGAGCGATCCATACCTCCAGGACTTATAGGTCCTCGTTGTGTAGCTTCTGTCTTCCTTGAGGGTGTACTGTGTGAGTCCATCATGGACACCGGGTCACAAGTTACAACAGTGTCGGAGTGTTTTCATAAGAACCATCTATCTCACTTACCTGTACATCCAATTCATGCTCTTCTTGAAATCGAGGGAGCTGGTGGACAGCAGGTCCCCTACCTTGGCTACATAGAAGCTCGTGTCTCTTTCCCTCTGTCCGTTCCTGGCAGGGAAGAGGAACTAGTTGTGTTAGCACTTGTGGTGCCAGAGTGTCAGTTCAACAGCAGGACGCCCCTGTTGATTGGTACTAACGTGTTATTACGACTCTATGAACAAGTACTTGAACGAGATGGTCCAGAGTTCATTCGCCAACTCACCTCTAGAGACCTTGCGGTGATCTTCCAGCACATTGCCCGGATCCATGACCTTGACAACCATGCACATCCTGTCAGGTTGCATGGTGGAAATCCCATCACCATCCCTGCAAAACAAAAATGCTGCGTCACAGGTGATGTCAGGCTGAGAAAGAGCAGTCAAACTACATTTGTACTTGAACCCAACGAACGTCATGGGTTGCCAGGTGGCGTGTTCCTTGAAGCTGCACTAATGGACATTCCCTTTAAGTCCAGCAGCAAGGTCCCTGTCGTCCTGCGTAACCTTAGTGACCACGATGTTACACTGCAGCCAAAATGCATCGTTGCTCAAATATGTGCAACTCAGCAGATCACACCGCTTGGGCCAGAGCAAGGTGACTCTCGTCACAACAAACCTGATATTGACAAACTCAAGTTCAATCTCGAAGATTCGCCAATATCTGAACAGTGGAAAGACCGTATCGCCACCAAGCTTAGATCCATTTCAGAAGTCTTTGCTGTGGGTGACCTGTCACATGGTCACACCACTGCTGTGCGACATCACATCAGGCTTCATGACGAGACTCCTTTTAAGGAGAGGCCAAGGCCTATTCATCCCAGCGACAGGGAGGCGGTCAAGCAACATTTTAAAGAACTGCTCGACGCAGGAATCATTAAAGAGTCACAGAGCCCTTTCGCGTCGCCAGTAGTCTTAGTGCGAAAAAAGAATGGCTCAATCAGACTATGCATCGACTACAGGAAGCTAAATGCTCGAACTATCAGAGACGCATATTCTCTTCCGAACATTGAGGAGACCTTTGCGGCCCTAAGCGGCGCTAAATGGTTCTCAGTCTTGGACCTTAAATCTGGTTATTACCAGGTTGAGATGGCTGAAGAAGATAAGCCTAAAACCGCTTTCACTTGTCCCCTCGGCTTCTTCGAATTCAATCGCATGCCGCAGGGTGTCACGAACGCGCCAAGCACCTTTCAGCGCCTTATGGAGAGGTGTGTCGGCGACTTGCACCTCAATGAGGTATTAGTGTTTCTGGACGACTTGATTGTCTTTTCAGACACATTGGAAGAACACGAAGCACGGCTCATGAAGGTGCTGAACCGTCTTAAGGACTACGGTCTAAAGCTTTCTCCAGAAAAATGTCACTTCTTTAAGACGTCAGTCAAGTATCTTGGCCATGTGGTCGATGCGCGGGGAGTTCATACAGACCCTGACAAGGTATCCGCCCTGAGAGATTGGCCTCGTCCTTTAAACAGGAAAGAACTAAAATGTTTTTTAGGCTTCGCTGGTTACTATCGGCGGTTCGTCGATGGGTATTCCCAGATAGCCAAACCTCTTAATAGCCTGACAGCAGGCTACTACCCACCGAAGAAGAGAGGCAAAGTGTACAAGAGGGAGCGCACCACGCCTCTTGTGAGCCCCAATGTACCACTTGGTGAGGGGTGGACTCCCGAGTGTGAGAATGCATTCAGAACTTTGATCGAGAAATTGACGTCTGCGCCCATCCTTGCCTTTGCGAATCCACAACTGCCGTATGTTGTACATACTGACGCTTGTTGCGACGGATTGGGCACTGCGCTCTACCAAGAGCAGGAGGGGAAGCTCAGAGTTGTCGCGTACGCCAGTCGAGGTCTTTCCAAGAGCGAGAGAAACTATCCCACTCACAAGCTCGAATTCTTGGCCTTAAAGTGGGCGGTTTGTGAGAAGTTCAATGATTACCTTTATGGATCAAGTTTCACTATACTTACCGACAACAACCCCCTCACATACATATTGACATCTGCAAAGTTAGACGCTGCTGGACACCGCTGGTTAGCCGCTCTTTCTACTTACCAGTTTACCATCAAGTACAGAGCAGGGCAGGCCAACCGCGATGCAGACGGGTTGTCCCGGCGACCTCAAGGTCCGCCTTTTGAGGATGAAGCTTTCACTAAAGAAAGAGAGAGAATCGAGGACATGAAAAAACGGCTCATGGAGACAAGAGATGACATGGGTCATGAAGTGTTCGCTGCATTGTGTCAACGTCATCTTGTGACATTTAAAGGTGAACACCACCATCATTCAGAGCAACCAGTCGTTGCAGAGTCTCTTGTTGTTGATCCTTCTATTGTGCCTGATGTTTTTGGCGAGGACACTTTACCATCCATGACTAACTCTGACTGGTGTAATGCTCAAAATAATGATCCATCTATCTCACGTGTCATCACCTTTGTAAGGAGAGCTGTAAAACCCAGTTTCAGAGAGACAAACCTTGAACATCCTGATGTCAAACTCCTTCTCAGGGAATGGAAAAAACTCAAACTCAGGGATGATGTCCTGTACAGGAAGTGGTCTGAACGAGGCGATCTTGTCTACCAGTTGGTCTTACCTGAGCAGTTCAGAGAGAGAGCACTGCAGGGAGTGCATAATGATGTTGGCCATCTTGGTTCTGAGCGCGCACTTCATCTTGCTCGTGCCAGGTTCTACTGGCCAAAGATGGCCAGAGACATTGAGGAAAAATGCAAAAAGTGCGAACGCTGTTTCAGGAGGAAGGCTGTGCCTCAAAAGGCTGCGCCCTTGGAGAATATTTCCGCTACTTACCCGCTCAAGCTTCTTTGTATGGATTATCTATCCCTTGAGCCGGATAACAGAGACATGAGAAACATTTTAGTCATCACTGACCACTTTACAAAATTCGCTGTGGCAGTGCCGACTAGAGATCAGAAAGCCAAAACTGTCGCAAAGGCTTTATGGGAAAACTTTATTGTTCACTACGGGTTCCCCAGTCGTCTGCTCAGCGACCAAGGCAGAGACTTTGAATCTAAAACAATTAGAGAACTCTGCACACCGATAGGAGCAGACAAAGTCCGTACCACCCCGTACCATCCCCGGGGAAACCCGGTGGAACGGTTTAACCGAACTCTCCTTGGTATGCTAGGGACCCTGGAAGAGAGAGACAAATACCATTGGAGAGATTTTGTCAAACCATTGGTTCACGCATACAATTGCACGAGAAACGATACAACAGGCTTTTCGCCTTATGAACTAATGTTTGGTAGGCAGCCTAGACTGCCAATTGATCTAGTCCTGGGAATCCACCCTGATATGGGGAACCACAAGACTCACTCGGAGTATGTCAAGGGCCTTCGTCAGCGCCTACAAGAGAGCTACTCTTTAGCTGCTAAAAACTTCCAGAAGATGGGAGGGAAGAACCAGGCTAGGTTTGACAAGAAGGTCAGGGCAGCTGAACTCTTAGAGGGGGATAGGGTCTTAGTGAGAAACGTGAATATCAGGGGGAAACACAAACTAGCCGATCGGTGGGAACAGAAAATCCATGTTGTTGTCAGACGGATTAGAGACAGTCCTGTTTATGTAGTCAAACCTGAAACAGGGGAGGGTCCGCACCGCACGTTGCATAGAGATCTTCTTCTGCCGTGCGGGTTCCTACCTGTAACAGAGATCAGAGAGCACAGTTATCCCACTGACACGTCAAAGAAAATGAGACTGCGGGACAAAACAACAAAAGACGCACAAGAGGATGTTGACTGTCAGGAGGACGAGTCGTACAGTGATGAGGATGAACTGTATCCCAGCCCATGGGTGCCAGAAATCATCACTAGGGGTCCTTTCCTACAGAGGGAAGGTGGCTTCAGTGAGCCTCAACCAGCTTCCAGGGTATTAAACCCTGACACCCCTTCGTTTGTGCCCCAAAGCTCCACACACTTACCTGAGAGACCTACTCACGAGCTTCAACCAGAAACTCCTCTTGTCAGTTCTGAGAGTAGTAGTTCAGTTACACATCCTACTTCACACTGTAGGCCCCCAGACCATGTTGTTATTGACATTCCAGAACCTGATATGACACACATCTCACCTGTTAGAGAGAACACAGATCTCATCACCACAGACCCTGTAGTTGCAGACACTGACAATGTAACATCTGAGAGTCTAGAGTCTGAGAACACCAATGTCAGGCGTTCTGTTAGGGAGAGACGTCCGCCTCGGAAACTCACTTATGATGAGCTGGGGGAGCCTTTAACCTTGGCCATCAATTCGTTCTTTCAGGCTTTAGGAACTGCCATTTCGCACGTATCTGTACCTGTAGGGGCAGGTATGCATGCAGGGACTCATGCAGTCTAGAGGGGGAGAGTGTAACCTTGGTTAGAATTACAACACTCAGAAATACCAGTTTCCTTGAATACATCATAGGTTTCCTGTATTGTAGTTGTTTTTTGTCCGATAGTAGAATTTCCAAGCTTACCTGAACGCATCACCTGCAGGCCTCGGTGTGTGTGAGAAGGTGAGGGACAGAGAAAAAGAGGAAAAAAGAAAGGAGAAACCTCATGCAGCCGCAGAGCAAAGCGTCCCCGTTCGGCGGCCAAAAGTGATGATATTTCGTGGAAGTTGTGATAAAACTGTCGTTAGGAAGTGAGTGTGAAGAGAAACTTGCCTGGTGGAAGTGAAACCGATCTCGGGAGCGACTCGGACGAGTGTTTCCACGGACTTTTCTGAACTATTTTGGCTGGTTTTTTTGAGGGACGAGTTCTTCTGTTCAACTGTGATCCACACCACCGCCGTTGCCGCGTTCATCGGGACCAGTGTGGCGCCAGTGTGGTAGGACAGGACTCAGTCCTGAGGAGTAACACATTATATTTGCACTTTCTTTTCTGAGATCTCAGTATTTTTGACTTTTTCCTATTTTTGACTTTTTTCCTATTTTTTTTACATTTTTTTGCTAAAAAACAAACTGACAAAGGAACTTAAAGAACTGTTTTCTCCTTGGAGGACCCTGAAAGACAATAAATAAACTGAAACAAACAGTGGAAAACAAGGAATAAAAAGGACAATTCAACCCATTAAAGGGGAAAGAGACATTTTATTTTATTTTATCTTTATTATTTTCTATACCGGTACTTACCTGGTCAGCTAATTTGATTTCATTCTGCGAATTTAATTTATGTGAAAGCGAACTGCATTTCATTTAATGTGTGCAAGGCTGAACAATTTAAGTTGAGAAACAAAACTGAATACTTGAATATAAACAATTATACCATATTTTGTGTTGTGTGTTATGTGGGTTGGAGATCAATTGCTCTCATGCTCAGTGCTACTGCCAGTCTCCTTATCCGAACCTAGTTGATCAGACAGAACCCGAGAAGACTAAGAAGAAGGTTACATTTATATTACAGAATATTATGCTGTATACCTTTTCTTTGACTCTGATGTATGGAAGTTACTTTAAGTCTATCACAGGGCTGACATGAAGAGACAGACAGATAACCAGTCTATCACAGGGCTGACATGTAGAGACAGACAGGTAACCAGTCTATCACAGGGCTGACATGAAGAGACAGACAGATAACCAGTCTATCACAGGGCTGACATGTAGAGACAGACAGGTAACCAGTCTATCACAGGGCTGACATGTAGAGACAGACAGGTAACCAGTCTATCACAGGGAGACATGTAGAGACAGACAGATAACCAGTCTATCACAGGGCTGACATGAAGAGACAGACAGATAACCAGTCTATCACAGGGCTGACATGTAGAGACAGACAGGTAACCAGTCTATCACAGGGCTGACATGTAGAGACAGACAGGTAACCCGTCTATCACAGGGCTGACATGTAGAGACAGACAGGTAACCAGTCTATCACAGGGCTGACATGTAGAGACAGACAGGTAACCAGTCTATCACAGGGCTGACATGTAGAGACAGACAGGTAACCAGTCTATCACAGGGCTAACATGTAGAGACAGACAGGTAACCAGTCTATCACAGGGCCGACATGTAGAGACAGACAGGTAACCAGTCTATCACAGGGAGACATGTAGAGACAGACAGGTAACCAGTCTATCACAGGGCTGACATATAGAGACAGACAGGTAACCAGTCTATCACAGGGCTGACATGTAGAGACAGACAGGTAACCAGTCTATCACAGGGCCGACATGTAGAGACAGACAGGTTCTGCATGTCTGTAGGAGAACCCAGAGAGAACCCACGCTAACACGAGAGAACATGCAAACTCCGCACAGAAGGAACCCGAACCGGGAATCGAACCCGGGACCCTCTACACCACCATGCAGCCATGGTTTCAAACATGCTTTAGAAAAAAAAGAATCCATATGGTGGAATAGATGGTGAAACTAACTTGTCAGCTCTGTTCCCGAGCTGGTTCCCGGGGATTTGTGATAAGCTGATCTTTTTATTTACACATTGTGGAGCTCCAGCACCTGAACACACCTCAGATGCACATTATGCTACACAGTCTACTGCAGCTGAGTGGTTGCTATGTAACCAGACAGTCAGTCATCAGTCACGTGTACAACCGGAAATTAAAATGTAAATCCCAAAACACAGCTCTTCAGCTGGAATAATAAACTGTAAAAATGCAGCACTTTCCAAATTAAAGGGTGCTCATTGAACCAGGACTAAAATATGTCAGGACTTAATGAGACAAATATCATAATCATTAGTTAAAAATGATAATGATATAAGGGAAGTTATTGAATGTGCAACTGGCTGTCTTCCGATCAGGTCGTATTTCTTTTCTGATAAAAATGATTGTATTATATATAGTAGTTATGAAGTTATAGGACGTTAACATGAACCAGAGTTCAAAGGACTGTTGTTGACTCTGGTTAGAGACTAATTGATAAAGGTTTTTTCAGCAGATTTGGATCTGAAACCAAAAATCAGGGAACCAAAATAAGGAGTACAGGCTCCTTCTGACCAGCAGAGGGCGCCCTAACTAAGCAATAGAGAATCAAACAACTACTTGTTTGTGTCATAAAATGTAATTCATCACAGAGGTAAATTGTTGTGCAACAAAATAGAACATACTGCAAGTATAAATAAAGTAGAAATTCCAAAATATAGTAATAGTAAGTAATCATATATTTTTTTATCATCTTTCTAATTAGGAATCATCAGTCTTTTACTAACAAAATTAGACTTTCTTGACATGTAAATGTGTCTTTTAAATTGATGAACATCATATGTGTAATTCATGGTCAAATTTAAACGGGAAAAAAATGATTTGTCTCCTGCCGTTGATGACATACATATTATGAAGTATATCTCCCTTGATGCATATTGCATGCAACAGAACATATACTTAAAAACCGATTTGGAACGCAGTCCAATAATGTATTCAAACATACGAGTGATGCAGCAACATTCTTCATTTTCAATGGAAGCTGGTGATGTAGCTGGAAGCTGTCACATGACATGAGCTCGCCTTCATACGTTCCTTTATTTTCTACCATCATCTCCTTCCTCCTTCCCACATTTGCTTCTTGCCTCCTTTCATACTCTCCTCTTTCTGTCCCCATCATCTCCTCCCCCCTTCACACATTTGTTTTTCCCTCTTTCCCCTTGTTCATGTTCAACATGTTTTCTTGATCTGATGGAGGGTTTTACATTTGTGAATTGGGACTGCAGAAATAAAACGTAATTTAATGAAATTATGTTCATCTAAAAAAATACTATGATTATATATGCAAAATACCATAGTTGAAAAAATAGTAAGACTGGAATGCTCTCCTTTGACACTTTTCCTGAGAGATTCTTAGCTGACTGACTAACACACTAACACTAACTTGTTGTTTTGTTGTTTTATGTGTATATACACAGATTACTGTAAACACTAACCTTAATTATTTTTGAGTATTTTTTTCAATAAGATCTACTAAGTATTTTTTAAATTACCATTGTGTAACTACGTCAATGTAGCTGGTGACGCCGTTTGGTTGCTTTTGTCATTCGTAGTGTGGTTGAGGCAATACTCAAATCTTTTACTTCAAGTCACAATACTACAGTGTAGAAATACTCTGTTACAAGTAAAAGTACTGCATTCAAAACCTTACTTAAGTAAAAATACAACATCACAAATACATTTTAGGTAGCAAATGTAAAAGTATGTTATACAGAATGGCCATTGGATGGCATGGAAGCCGGTGGACAGAATTACGGTGGCCCCGAGCTGGCTGCAGAAGTCCTTCCAGAAGATGGATGTGAACTGGGTCCACATCGACAGGGAGCCCATGGAAAAATCGAAGGGGTCGGAGAAGGACTTAACTGGCAGTCTCTTTGGCTCAGGGGAGTTTTGGCAGGGAAACAAAATGGGCCATATTGCTAAATCAGTCCACTATGGTTAAGATGGTTGTGTTACTATCAAATGGTTGGAGGCCCATAACAAAGTCCAAAGATGTGGGACCATAGATGATGGGTACTGGGAGGGGTTTCAGGAACCCAGTGGGGGCCTGGTGAGAAGGCTTGTGTTAACTGCAGACCAGGCAAGGGTTAACAAACTCCGATGTGTATATTGGCAAGTGTACTGGCATGTATACTGGTGTGTATATGGGTGTGTATACTAGTATGTATACTGGTGAGTATACTGGTGTGTATATTGGTTTGTATACTAGTATGTATACTGGTGTGTATACTGGTGTGTATACTGGTCTGTATACTGGTGTGTATACTGGTGTGTATACTGGCATGTATACTGGTGTGTATACTGGTGTGTATATTGGTGTGTATACGAGTATGTATACTGGTGTGTATACTGGCATGTATACTGGTCTGTATACTGGTGTATATTGGTGTGTATACTACTATGTATACTGGTGTGTATATTTACATTTACATTTAGGGCATTTAGCAGATGCTTTTGTCCAAAGCGACTTACCATTAAGTACATTTGTCGAAAGAAAGAAACCACAACATATCATTGCTGGTAAAGTAAGAGCGAAGAAATAGAAACAAGTGACCAAAGCTAGAGACCTGTATCTCTTCTTTCATTCCTCTCTAAAACCTTGGAACGTGCCGCCTACAACCAACTGTCATCCTATCTCTCACAGAACAACCTCCTTGACCCTAATCAATCAGGATTCAGGACTGCTCACTCCACTGAGACGGCCCTCCTCACAGTGACTTAGTCCCTGCGGGACGCCAGAGCCTCATCCCACTCCTCTGTTCTCATTCTTCTCGATCTATCTGCTGCATTCGACACAGTCAACCACCAAATCCTCCTCTCCACCCTGGCTGACCTTGGCATAACTGACTCTGCTCTAACCTGGTTCACATCATACCTGACAAATTGCACCTTTCAGGTCACATGGAATGGCTCTATGTCCAAACCCTGTTCTCTGGACACGGGTGTCCCTCAAGGCTCAGTATTAGGACCGCTTCTGTTCTCACTATGGCTCTGTAATCACATCACATGGATTCTCCTACCACTATTACGCAGATGACACCCAGCTATTTCCCCCAACCTCTGACACTCACATTGCAACTCGCATCTCGGAATGTCTGGCAGACATCTCCTTCTGGACAACTGCACATCACCTCAAGCTTAACCTGAATAAAACCAAACTCCTCTTCATCCCGGGGAAAGACTGCTCTTGCATGGACCTGCTGGTCACTGTCGAGGACATCACAGTATTGCCTTCCTCAACTGCGAGGAACCTGGGTGTAATCCTCGATGACCAACTATCCTGCACCCCCAACATCACTGCTGTGGCCCAATCCTGCAGATTTGCCCTCTACAATATCCGCAGGATTCGGACCTTCCTCACAAAGGATGCAACGCGACTCCTGGTCCAAGCACTGTTCATCTCCCGCCTTGACTACTGCAACTCTCTCCTGGCTGGACTCCCAGCCTCGGTGACTAAACCATTGCAGCGTATCCAGAACGCTGCATCACGCCTCGTCTTCAATCTACCCAAATTCTCCCATGTGACCCCCCTCCTCCTTGACCTCCACTGGCTCCCTGTTGCAGCACGCATCCAATTCAAGACGATAGCACTGGCCTTCAAGGCCATCAATGGAACGGCACCCATCTACCTTCAAACACTGGTCAGACCACACGCCCCGAAGCGAGCACTTCGCTCCTCTACTTCAGCTGGCCGGCTGGTACCACCATAGCTGAAATCAAACAAAGGTTGCGCAGCAAAGTCCAGACTCTTCTCTGTTCTGGCGCCTCAGTGGTGGAACGAACTCCCGACCAATGTCAGGACAGCAGCGTAATTTGCCATCTTCTGAAAAAGGCTCAAGACTCATCTGTTCAGACTTCACCTCGACTCTGCAGAGCATGACCAAAGAACAGGTAAGAAAATAGAAGTGCTATTTTTGGGGGGGGGTTGTTGTTAGTGGGTCGTGCTATGCAGAGTCAAGGTGAAGTCTGAACAGGTGAGTCTTGAGCCTTTTTCGGAAGATGGCCGTGACTCTGACTCTGAGGCGCCAGAACAGTGAAGAGTCTGGACTTTGTTGAGCGACATTTGTTTGATTTCAGCGATGGTGGTACCAGCTGGCTGTGTGTATTGTTATGTATACTGGTGTTTATATTAGTGTGTATACTTGGTGTGTATACTAGTATGTATACTGGCATGTACTGTTGTGTAACATAGACGCAGTAATGTGACGGACCAGTTGTATAAAGCTCACACTGAGTGAGCTTCCTTCCTCTTGCTGAGGTTCACATGTGGAAAACACCCTCTTCATCTCATGCAGGGGGTCATATGACTCCTGCTGCCACGTGGCACTCTACTTACTTAGAAAAAATAGTAATGAAATTAACATTTGGTAAAATATTGTCTTTTCCTCCCCGCTGTCATCATGCAACAGAGGTTCATCATCATTGGCCGGTGATGATGATGGTACTTGGATGCTGATGATTTTTTTTTTTTTTGCTTTTGCATCGTTACCGTGGTGACGGGGCCGCTCCTCCACACCCACGCTGCTTACCCCATCTCCCTCTCTCTCGCTCGCTCGCTCGTTCAAGAGAGAGAGGTGTATTTTTTAACCCACGCATTAGAGTGGGAGACAACGTGCACACTCTCACGTGCACGCACACACACACACACTCACATGCATGGAATGTGTGTGTCATGCTACCAGTGTGTGGGCTGAACCAACCAGCCTTCCACTCATCCTGCCTCTCCCTCTCTCCCTCCTCTTCTTTTTCTTGTCTCTTTTCGTCTCTAGGTACACCTCCTCTTCTTCCTCTTCTTTTTCTTCCATCCTTCATCATCTCTCTCCTCCACCTCTCTCTTCCTCTTTCTCTCTTCCTCTCTCTCCTTCCATCAGTCCTTCCTTTTATTTTCAGTTTATCATCATGGACAACGAGTCGGCGATCTTCTGGGTGAGTCTCTCTCTCTGCAGCCCTCTGTGTGTGTGTGTGTGTGTGTGTGTGTGTGTGTGTGTGTGTGTGTGTGTGTGTGTGTTAAAGCGAATGGCTAAATTTTGTTTCAGTGATATGTTTGGCTGTGTGTGTGTGTGTGTGTGTGTGTGTTAAAGTGAAAGGCTAATGTTGTTTCAGTGATATGTTTGGCTGTGTGTGTGTGTGTGTGTGTGTGTGTGTGTGTTGGTCACTTGCTGCTGATGTGTAACTTTAAAAGTCGTGACTCATTTTTCTTTGCACTTTACATTTTTTATACCTCTTATCATCCCTTCATCTCCATCCTCATTCCCTTGCCTCCTCCCTCCTTCTTGTCCTCCTATCTGCATTCCTTCCCTATTTTCCTTGCTTACTCCCCTCCATTTCCTCTTCTTCCTCATTCATTTCTTCTATCCTTCATCTCGCGGTTGTCTCGTAATCTCCCCTCATTTGCGTCTTTACTTACTGTTCGTCCTTTCCTTTTCTCTTCCCGTCATCTCCTCCCCACTTCCCTCATTTGCTTCCTTGCCTACTTTCCTTTCCTTTTTCTCTTCCAGTCAACTCCTTCCCTTATTTCTTTCCTTGACTCCTCCCTTCTTTTCCTTTCCTTCCTCTCTTCATTTCTTTCCATATTCTCCCTCCACTCTTCACTTCCCTCCTTTCCCTACATTCTTCTATCCTTTCATCCTCTCCTCCTTTCCTTTCCTACTCTCACACTACTCTCACATTGCATTCCTTCCTTGATTTCTTCTATCCTTTCTTTAATCTCCTCTTTTGTTTTCTCCCTCTGTCCTGTTATCTTCTTCCCTCATCCCCATTTGCTATCTTTCATCCTTTCGTTTCCTTGACTACTCATTTCCTTTCTTTTACATTACTCTTCCAATCATCTCCTTCTCTCATCCCTCATTTCATTGTTTGCCTTCTGTCCTTTCCTGGCCTTCTCCTATCCTCTCTTCTCTTTTCTATGTCTTTCATTTCAGTAATCACCAATTCCTTTGCTTCCCCTCCTCTAATTTTCCACCTTTACTATATTCCTCCATCCTTTATATCCTTAACTCATCCCTCCCCTCCTTGTTTGCTTTCTGTCGTTTCGTTCTGTCCTTGTTGCTACCCCCTTTACTCCTTACCTCCTTTCCTATCATAATTTCCTTCCCTTACTTTCCTAGTCTCATCTATCCTTCTCTCCTTCAACCCTCTCCTCTTCCTATCACTCTACTTTTTTCCTCTTCTTCCTCTCTTCCTGTGATTCCATCTTCTTTTCCACTTTCCTTCACTCATTTCTTTCCTTTACTTTCAGTCGATCTTTGTTTTACTTCCTTCATCTCCTTTTCATCGTCCCTCTCTTTCCATGCTTCTTGCTGAGGGTTGTCTTTTCCCGTTTCATCCAGCATCACTTTACCATCCTTGGTGTGTGTGTGTGTGTGTGTGTGTGTGTGTGTGTGTGTGTGTGTGTGTGTGTGTGTGTCTGTGTGTGTGTGTGTGTTACGTAAGCTCAGCAGAGAGTGTGTAGGCCGTAGTCTCAGACCGTCTTTCTAAAGAGATGATCTGCCTCGAACACTTCAAACAGGAAGTGGATCTTCTTCTGCTGCGCTGACTCTCTTTAACATCACACGGTTGTCATGGCAACAATCGAAAGCCCATCACTGTGACTGCATGTGTGTCATTGTTGGTCAAAGGTTAAACTGCATTGCTGGCTGCATCAGCGGAGAATGATGGGCTGAGTATGCAGCTCCTGTTGGCTTTAGGGAACAAGATAGAGAGTAAAAATACATCGTTGTACCTGTTCAGAAGCAAACAGCAGGCAGACTCGGAGTGGAGCATTCTGCAGCCAAAGAGAGAGATAATTCCCTCAGGATTTGGTGGAGGAAACCAAAAACAGAGCTAAACGTTGGGCTCACTTTCATTTTAACAAGTGAGTGTTATGTTGTTTCTGCTGCCCCTGAATGGCCAAAACAAAAAAGGTTGAGGTGAAACCTGATTTCATTCAATGAATGAAGGATGAAGGATTCAATACTAGATTTGTTACTTGTTCAGATTCAATAAAATGCCATTATAATTCAAGTCTGATCATCAGTACACACCATGTCTACAGATTTCCCCTCTGTTAAAAAAAAGTGTGCTTTGGCCATATTAAAACAATCAAATAATCAAACCTCAAATCAAACAAAAGGAAAACAACAACAGCAAATCATTTATTTCTTTATTTGATACCTAAATTCAACATCATCACCATGGCCCTAGGTGGGAGGGATGTGTGCAACTATCAACAAATCAACTAAACGTTACTAGTCGCCACCAGAAATATTAGTCCGTTACACAAATTGTTATTTCATTGTTGCGCATTTAAATGACATATTGTAATATGCTGTCGCAGCTGAGAGCCTCCCCTGCTCCTCCGGCAGCTCTGATCAGAACTTACTAGCTGCTCCTGACTCACTTCCACCACTTCCTTTTTCTAAAAAGTGTCTGGTTTCTGCAATAAGTCCGGTTCTCTCCTGATTCACTGGATGGTCAACAGCATGCTGGCTTTGCCAGCCCCTTCTCCACAGTAGAAGGGTCTGGCTTCTCCACAGTAGAAGGGTCTGGCTACAGTATATCACATCTCCGGGATCGGGAAAAAGAACGCTCTGGCTCATTTGTATTTCTTTCAACCAATCACAATGGTCTTGGGCGGTGCTGAACTTCGGAAGCCGCTGTGGTGGGGCAGCAAAATAGTGTCGGGAGGAAACTTGTTCCGATGGAATGTTGAGCCCGTCATTAACATGGCTGGTTCCCCAAAAAAGAAAACTCTGCATGAAACCTTTTAAAACGTATGTGGACTGTATGACGAGATGTTTATTAAAACAAAAGAAAAACGGATGGTCGGTGACGCAGCATTGAAGCCCGTCTATTCTTTAGCTCTGGAGGAATTCACTGGACTCATTTATAAGAGTATGAGATTAGATACCATAGCTATGCAGATGACACCCAGATTTACCTTGCATTATCCCCGAATGACTTTGTGCATTGAAAGAGTAAATAGCTGAATGCAAAATAACTTCTTACAATTAAATAATGACAAAACTGAAATTGTTACATTTGGGAATAAAGAAGGGAGACTTCGGCTCAGTGCCTACAAAGAGTCTAGGGCACTACAGACAAGAACCCATGTAAAAAGTCTTGGTGTTATCTTGGATGGAGATCTTACTTTTTGCGATCGTATAAAAGCCATAACTAAAACAGCATTCTGGCACCTGAGAAACATTGTCAAGAGTAGAGATTTTGTGTCAAAGCAGGACTTAGAGAAGCTCATGCATGCATTTATTTCCTCCAGGCTTGACGACTACAATGCCCCCTTCACCAGCCTCCCCAAAAAGTCCATCAGGCGGCTGAAATGAATTCAAAATGCTGCGGCCAGAATTCTGACCAAAACTAAAAAGAGAGAGCACATACCCAATCCTCAGGTCTTTGCAATGGCTTCTAATACAATTCAGAATAGATTTTAAAGTTCTCCTTATCATGTATAAAACACTCAATAACCTTGGACCAACATACATTTCAGACGTTTATTACAAACCTAACAGGTGTTTTTGTAGGTTTATGTTGTTTTACTATTGTTATTGTCTTATTTTGTTATTTTATATTGTGTTATTACTATTGTTATTAAAATTATTATATTGTTTTATTTTATCTCATTTTTGTTTACATTTGATTTATTTTATTTTAAAGCACTTTGAATTACAAGAGTGTATGATATTGCGCTATATAAATACATTTGACTTTGACTTATTTTTTTTACTTTTGACTCATTAAAAACACAGACAATTTGCTAGCTTGTTTGTGGCTCTAAACCAATATCAGCTAAGCTTGTGTGAAGCGGAACGGATCGGTATGTTGGTCAAGTCAACGTCACTGGTGCATGCCGCTGCCAGAGTTGCTAGCTCTGAGGTTGCTGCTGTTGTTTCCTCTGGGTGTTGATCCTGAGCCTTCACTTCCTGTTAGCTATACTAACAGTATGTTGACTCAAACGAGCTTGCTAGCTAGCAAGGACGGCTAGCATGTATGCTACAGACTAAAGCTAGTGAGCTAGCAAAGGGGGCAAATGCCAGCCACCTCAATGAATCAAACTTGCATGCTAAGATACTAATGTGTTGCTGAACCATGTGATTACTGATTTTAATTGGCTGTTATAATATGTGCAATACATTTCTGGAAAATCTTAAATCTTATACATTAAATTATGCTAATTTTTGAGTTTTTGGACAACAAGACAACATTCTAATTAAACCACACGTCAACCTCCAGATCTGAAAAGTGAAGTTAACACTGGTGCCTTAAAAGTGCATTCTCTCTGCTGGCCATCAGGGCGCCCCCTTTAGTTGAAGTCTGATTACATCAAAGTCTATGAGAAAATGAACCTACTTCTCACTTGATTTATAATCTCAGTAAACATTGTATTTTACCCGCTAGTTTCAAGTTTTCTTCAATCCACCATAATGTTCATCTAGTTAATGATGGTCCATTTATAGTCCAACAGACCAGAAAACTTCAGGGCATTGCTACCTTTTGGTTGACAGATTGCTACCATGCTACCAATGCAATTAGCCACTAAGATGACTTTAGCACTTAGCTGAAAAGTTGACCTTGAATCATGAAGCTAACTTTGTTAGCAGCTTCACACCAGAATCCAGCTGGATCCAGATCCAGTAAGGGTGTTGCTTCTGTTTGTCACATCCGCCCATTGCTTTTCCGCAGTCCAAATATGGTCACTTCCTTCACTGGTTGCAAAAAATTCCAAGATGGTGGCGGTCAAAATGCCCAACTTGACGTCACGATGATTATGTCCACGTGATATGGTTTTAACACCAGTGAGGGCTGCCCCCTCTTGGTCGTGTTGGTCTCAGTCAACCAAGATTTCTTTAGTCAATTCCTCGCTTTTTATGTTTTTCATGGTGAATGTCCAATTATCCAAGAAACTTCTCCGGTAAACACAATATTCAAATTGGTGCTTTTATACTATTATTTTTGGAGAAAGTCAGTTTTTCGATTATTGTTGTTGTTTCTTGTGCATGCTTATAAAGCAACAAGATAAGATAAACCTTATCTTGTCTTATTATCTCATCTTAACAATGTGTGGGTATGTGCAGATTGAGGAGATGACAGGGGTGGACTTGGGCAAAAAAATCAGCCCTGGCATTTTTGGCCCAGACCAGCCCACACCATTCGGCTGGACACCACCTATACGTAACCATGGTGCGGCACCCTTAACCATGCACATACTGTATACTGCATACTGTAATGGCCGGCCAGCCAGTTCTGTGGCCAAAGAAAAAAAAATCCTGCTGACCGGCTCACATATGCATAGGCCTTCCGGGATAGTGCCCATGTGCCAGATGGACAGTCCACCCATGGGAGATGATATCATGTTTCCCAAACACTCCATTTGATGTCCACATTGATAAAGTTAATTTAAAAAAAAAATCTCTGTTTTAGTGACCTAAAACTCATGGACGAAGGAGGAAATACCCTTTTTTTTTCAAAAGTTCTGTATGCATGTAGACGGAGCCTTGATGAACATTTCAGCCTCTAGGTGGTGGTAACAAGTTTTAAGTTCTACCTTCTAATACGACAAGAAGGAAACTGAACAGATCGCCTCAGTGTTTCAGTTCCAAGTGGTGTGAGAAACTTGACAAGATAAAGTGTGTGTGTTTGTGTGAGATAATAATACAGTGTGTATTATCAGCTCCTGCCATTGGTTACCATGGCAATGGCCAAGGGAGCTACACAGACACACACACTCACATACATTCTCACCTCACACACACACACACACACACACACACACAGACTCAAACACACACTCACATACTCTCACCTCACACACACACATCCTGTTGACACCGAACAATGAAATGCTTCTCGCTGGTCTGACTACGACTGCAGCTTCAGATCTGTTTTCAGTAAAGCATCTTCCTTAGAATCAGATTGTTCAGATTCAGAGCGATATGTGAGGAGAAGTGCATTGTGAATAAATTATGTATGATAATGTAGTCAAGTGATTGCTTCACTGCTAACTTCAGAGCATAATATAAAGCCCTGGTAAAGAAATATACACCAATAAAGTTCAAGTTCAGTTCAATAAAAGTAAAGCTGTCCGATAAATGTAGTGGAGTAGAAGTAACATGAAAGTGTGTGTGTGTGTGTGTGTGTGTGGGGGGGTTATCAGTGCCATTCAGCTTCTCGACTTTTTTTTGAAACAGTCGTTTCCTAGGCAACCCAGACAGGAAAACAGGAAGTGCGAGTCGCAGGAAGTACTTCTAATCTTTTGGGGGTTTTTTAATTGTTTTCTTCTTTCCAGCATGTCCTCCTGCTGTCTGCATCGCCATGGAAACATCCTGGTCTCCACAAACGCACACACACCAGCTGACTAGCATGCTGTTAGATATTAGGAGGCTACCAGCTGGGGACCAGAATGCTACTGGCTGACCAAATGGGAGGCTAAGTGCCCTCTACTAACAGGCTGCTAATAGCTGACAGTGCTAACACAATCAAGACAGCTAGCTAGAATTATGTTAGCTGATATAGTATGATAATGGGCTACCCTAAGTTAGTTACAACTGCCTAATAGTATAACTGACTACCACTATGCTAACAATAGGCTGCTAACAGGCTACTTATAGCTAATAGTGCTAACACAACAAAGACTGAATCATGTTACCTCTTCAAAGTCTGATAATGGGCTACCAAAGGTTAACCACGAGTTACTTATTGCCCAATTTTAGGCTCACTGTCTACCAGTAAGATAATAGCAGACTGCTAACAGGCTGCTATTAACTGGCAATGCTAACACAACAAAGACAGCTAATTAAAGCTGTATTCTACGATTTGAACCCCCCCCCACACACACACACACCCCTCCCCTCTGTGCTCATCCGAGCTCTATCGTTCTCCCCTCGCAGCCTCCCACCTCCCTCTTATTTTATGCAAATAGTTTAGCGAAAGGTGTTTCTGAAAACATTTTAGGCGAGAAATAAGCTATGCAGTTGCTGAATCTGTCTTTATTTTAGATCGACAACGCTCAGTTTGAAAGATTATCGAGAGTTTGCGGGCGGCACCGTCTCTGGAAACTCGCCCGTTCCGTGACGGCATTACACAGCTTCTTACATAGACAATGAATGGGAACATTCCCTCCGCTATGAACTCAGGCAGGAGGCCGTTTAGTTTCCCGGTGTGTCCGGGACTTCCACAACATGTACAAAGCAGTAATAGTGTTTATTACGGCCACGAATGATGAAACATTATCGGTGTAAATGCAGTGGGTGCCGGTCGGATTTCTCTTTCGCCCCGACTGCAGAACGTCCCCGATCCCAAACTGCTCCGGCGATCACTCGCCACAACCCCCCCCTAAATTTGATTTATAGCGTCATATCACAGTTGTTGTTTTTGTCAAAACTATTGCTTTTATTTTCACACAATGCAAATATTACATGGAGAAAAGATAGTCATTCTTTTTCCCGAACGAGGATGATTTTCTGAGCTTTTACTGCTGCGAATCAAGGCATCAATCAATCAGTGCGAAATGGGCACATTCACTATAGTAGGGCTGCACGATTCTGGAAAAAATGTGAGTCACGATTTTTTTGCTTAGAATTGAGATCACGATTCTCTTGCACGATTTTTTTCCACAAAATGTTTATTGCACTGATGAACTTTGACGAAACAAAAAAACGTTTGTTGCTTTGGCAGAGGCATAGTAGTAGTTCTATCATTGCAAGATAAGTAATTTTGACAAAAGTAAAAAAAAAAAATTCCGATTTTAAATGCGTGTGGACGCGCCGCTTCCCAGTATTGCACGCTTGGTGGGCTGCCACTAGAGGATGATTGACAGGGCGATCGTTTCGGCGTCTGCTCTATTTTTTGCGCGTGCCGCAAGCGAACGCGTCAATTCTGGCAGGAAATCACACAGAGAAACACGAGACAATCCGGTCAATTTTCAAAATAAAAGCAATTTTCAAAATAAAATACCGCGATTGACAAAAGCGATCATATTTGTGTATCTAAACTCGCACTGGGAAACAGGAAGAGACAATACATTTAATAAATGTGAAGAGTAGATAAAAAAAATGTGTATTTCAACGGTATATCTGCACTACTACTGTCTACTACCATACACACTCTCTCTGTCTGTGTGTGTGTGTGTCTCTCTCGCTCTCTTGCTCTCTCTCAGAGAGAGAGAGAGAACGGATAAATACAAGAAGTGTAAAAACTTCTTGGTTACAGAAACATGGCGTATTAATTTTATGGGGTTTAATGGAAAAAAATAGCTCTGAATGAACAACAGCTGAGCAGAAGCGCTTGTCGACCGCCGCGGAGAAATACGCGTCCAGTGTGAACCAGGCGTGATGCAGCTCGAGATATAAAATGCTTCAGAATTGCTGTGTGTAGAAATGAGATCACGTGTATGTGTGAATCGAGATCGCGATTTTTTAACGATTTTTTGTGCAGCCCTAATACATAGTGAAAAATAGTGACGTGCAATACCACTTACATCCTTTCTGATCCGATAAGTCAAACCCAGGCTGGTATCGCCAATACCAATGCTGGTACCAATGCCTATAGGTCTACTGATACTTTTTATGTATTGTGTTGTGTGTATAATTATTAACAACTCCTACAATCATTGGTGACTCTTACAATTTCCCAATGGAGATTCATAGTTTTTCTTCTTCTGATTCTGTATTCAGAAAAAGGAAATAAAACGCAGGCTGTACCCATGTGGTTGATATAGCAATCAGTCTTTATCCAGTAAAGATCCGTAATGAAGCATGTGGAACGTACTCTGTGTTCAACGGTGTCAGTCTCAACAACAAGCCTCTCAAACTCCAGCCAGACTCTAGACCCCTCCCTGGGCTTCTAGTGTAAATGAACTAGACTTCTAATGCAAACAGGTCTGGAAACGTTTTGTTGTTCTGTATGATAGTTAAGGTTCTCTGACTCCTTACCAGTGATGTTTCTCAGTGTTCCTGTTTTCAGCACTGAAATACTGCCGGACATGACTGAGTTTCAATGTTCAATCTTCTTTTTTTCATAATCATTTTAAGCCAAACACAACTAAGTCTGTAGTCCTGAGTTGTTTGATGAACACAAGTCATCAACATGGGAGATTTTCCCATCTCTACCATCTATCACATATGATATTAGTGCAGCATACAGTAAGGCATCAGTTTGAAGAACATTTATGAGAGCAAAGGTCTGGAGCAAAAGCAGTCCATTTCAGGAGAATCAATACAATCTGCTTGGAAGAACTTTGACATTTTAAATCCCAACAGCAAACTTTCATGAAAATGCTGATCTTTGAGCCAACAGAGAGGATGCTATACTATCCAGTTTGATAAAACTTGCATGGTGTATTTTGTGTCTTGAATAAAAATGTGATAACGCTTTGACTGGTTAGCTTCCTGGCACCTACCTTGGTAGGCTAATCTAGTTGTCTATTGCTAACATGTTGAAAGCTAGATCTGACCAGTTATTTGCTACAAACTTCCTGCACCACCTTTTAAGCAAAGATGAAGGGATTCATTTCTCTGTGATATTTTCTGGGCTGACCTTGCACCATGCAGGAAACATTTAAGTGATTTAAGTGAATGTTGTGAAAGTCTATCAGTATTGGGATTCTCTTCCTGTTGTTCTGATGTTGCTGAATCAGAAATGGAGGAAACAAATCTTGTGTCCTGTGTCTGTGGTCCCCCAGAGGTCTAAGATACTTGTTTTAAGATCTATACACACTGTGTGTGCTCTCAGAGATCAACGTTGTTGTACATTTTCATGTTTGTATGTCGAGCCACGTCAAAGATGATTTTCTGTTACGACAGACAATAAAGTTTTCTGAATCTGAATCTGAATCTGAATCTGAATCTGAAGATAGTAGCTCATTATTCCAGAGACCAGACCAGACTATGTGGAGAAACCAGAGACTGTCTATGGTACAAACAAAAATGGCACTGCTGTATTTATGTCTAGATGACATTATTTTGGTTGTTGATGGAGCACCAACAATCCTAAGCCCCTATTACTGTGCCTTTTCTTTTGGCAGGGGTATTGCTCCTTTTTTCCGCACCGCTGTTTTTGTAAAAGCTACTGAGACAGAAAGGGTTGTCAGGATGTTATGCCTTCGGAGCAGCAATGGAGGTCGTCACAGAGCCGCAACAGAGGCAGAACAAGGTGAGCCGGCCTCTTTGCGAATGGTGCAAGCCGGAATACCAGAACAGTTCTTGATGTTTTGAAGACGTGCTCATGGGCGATGCGCCACTGGAGGACAAGCTCAGAATGTTGATCCGGAGAAGATAGATGGCTCCCACGAGGCCGCCATTGTTTGTAGCAACATGTATTTGATGCAGAGCAACTTCGGTGGCAGTTGAAGAGTCGTGTAAATATGTAGGACGAGCAAAAATTCACCTTTGGGTGCTATCAGTGCTATTGTGTTACACATAAAGGCCTCTCTGGTTCCACAAAGCCAGGACCAGTCTGTTAAAGGAGACACCGTTGAGGCGTTATGCCAGAAACCAAAGTTCGGTTTGAGTGCGTGTCAGTGGGGGGCTTGTTGTTGATGAGGCTAGCATGACTTCAGACTTTTTACGAATCACCATCATTATGGAGTTATTTCAGTATCCTTTTGATCTGTTCATTGCTATTAAATCGGCTAAATTGTTTATTTTTGCTGCTATAGTAAACCAGCTGACGTTTGTCTTGGTAGAGCCAGTGAATCCAGCTTGGTGAAATTCATAGAGCACCTCTAGGTGCTGTAAGGAACTCAGACAGGATGGTATTTGGTTTCCTGGTGTATCTGGGACAATGTACGAAGCAGCAATAGTGGTTATTTCAGCCATGACTGATGAAACCATTTTGGTGTCTACATGGAGGTAAGCCCCGCCACCACAAGTATAACACAAATTATCCTGTGGTCAAACGAGTAACACTAGGCAAAAACTGGAAGTAGCGATCATTTTTGTTAGCGATTTATCTGTCGACCATTTTCTTGATATGTCGTTTCGTCTATGAAATGTCAGAAAACAGATTCCTTGCTAACATCTTCTTGTTTTGTCTAACCAACAGTCCAAAACCGGAAGATGTACAGCATTTGTAAAAGTAGAAATCTGACACCGATTTACTACCGACTTCGGAGAATTTTTGGCAATCGATTATCAAAATGTTCTCTTCTGTTTCCCAGTTAAGCCAAACTCACAATCCACATATCTTTGAGTTGATGTACGTCTGTGATTTGGTTCATAAATGCTTACTGCTAACTGACGCTATTAGTTTTATATTTATTAGTATGCCTCTGAGCATAAAAACAGACAGATGGAGGAATATTTACACAATACCACCAGTTAGAAACAAGGTTTACTGCTCTCTCTGTAGCCTTTGTTGCCATGCTAACAGATACTTTTTTATATTGTGTAAATGACTAAACCTGAATTGGCCCCCACATCTGTGTCTGACCCAATTCCGGTTTAAACTGCAAGACAGCTCGCTTCGTCTTCTCTTTACACCCCCCCCCCCCCCCCCCCCCCCACACACACACACACACTTTTCTTTTGACATGTTTTTTTCCTCCTCCCTCTCCTTCATATCCTGGTCTCCCCTTCTGCTTTACCTCCCTCCCACCCACCTCCCTCCCTGTCTTCCTCTCGCTCTTCCTCCCTCTCTTCCTCCTTTTCTACAGGATGGGCAGGGCAGCTCCCAGAATACAGTCTGAAACTGTGAGACCTCTCCCTCTATTGTGGTTCTGCTCATCCTACTAGAGAACCGACAGCATACTTGGAAACTACTTCATCGGCTGCAGAAAGTCCTCATTCTGATACCACTCACAGGATTACGACAGTCCAACCAAGACACAACCAGAGACAGAACCTTACACCTCAGGCTGGACCAGAAGTCAAACTACTACCGGACCAGTAAGCCAGTAGAGCGGATCAGACCAGGCCAGGACAGACGAGAAGAGACCAGTAGAAATCAGTGAAGACCATTGGAAAAGTTTGATGGGACTGCTGACGATAGGTGAGTGCAGTGTGTCTTATCTTTAGTACTGGCAGAGGTGTGGACCCGTGTCCAATGACTTGGACTGGAGTCAGACTCAAGACACACTTTAGACTCCAGCTGAAAAATCCCCAGAACTCAACTCAACTGGGACTTAAATCAATTGTGACTTCATTTAAATGTGCCTGTTCAATTAAAAAAGCCCCTTGCTACTTTCCAACTGGCATGAAGATGACAAATTATGTTAAAAGTTTGTGGCAAAAAATGATCAATTTCCTGAATCCACTTAAGCTGACTCTGTTCATTCCCAGCAAGTCAAAACTTAATTCCCTAGATCCACTTTGTTTGAACCAATCACCTGCATCCAATCAAACTGAAGGAGAGAAACATGTTACTGTTACTGACATTACTGACTATAATGTTGGGCAAAAATCTACCAAAAGTGATTTTGTCCTTGTATTAAAACTACATACATCAATTGTAGTTTGCAAAATGTGCAGGTCCAAAATTACAGCTGAAGACGCAAATGTCATTACATTTGGTGAAGAGTGCATTATGACTTGTTTAGGACTCAAAGCTCAACATCCATGACTTGGGACTTGCGTGCAAAGACTTGAGATCTAGAAGCAGTCAGCCAGTCAATTTAAATAGGATGCAACGAGGATTATGGAGACTAGGACCAGGCATTTTATAAACTGAAGACTTAAACCTGTCAATTTAGAGCCTGTTTGGACTTGTGTTGACATAATGGGGCCTAGTTTCGTAGACCAGGCGTAGTCGGGGCGCTGCGCACCTGCGCCACGACGATGGGGTGTGTCCGCCTGGACTTTGCAAGTTTCGTGCATGGCGAAGTCGGGCACAGGCACTCCTCCCGTCACTCCTACCCCAGGAAGTTGGAAAGAGGGAGGAGAGAAGGCGTGAGTGGGAGACGAGGAGGAGAGAAGGCGTGGAGTGGGATTAACACAGCCGAATCAGATCTTCACCAATCAAATGAGCTCCTCTCCTCACCTTTAATGCGCCAGGCGAGGTGCAGTGCAAGTGTCACTTGACAACCCAATGACAGAAGCAGCGCCGCCGCTCCCACTACACGCATCACACGCTGTGCGTAGGGCACCAAGTGCTGAGGGGGCACCAAAACTATTATGAAAAATCATCATAGTCATAATAATTATAATGCCGATATTATATATCACTATAGAAATTGTAAGCACATTTTAGGCATGTCTGTCACAAAACAGGGTCAGGGCGCACAGCAGTAGACATAATGGTGGAACCCGGCAAGGGTCCAGCCAAGCTGAATCTCTGACGCCTCCCCCTGCTGCGCCGCCACATCCGGCGCAGGCGATTCACCGAACTACCAAACTGACCGTGCGCAAGGCTGCGCTGGTTGAAACATGCTCCGCCACCCTGCGCTGCGCCACGAAACTAGGGCCCAAGGTCTTTTTCTGGCAGAAAGTTAGACTCAGGGCGCCATGGATCCCATCCCATTTATACATTTATACCCATATATAGATATCACCAGTCTAACCACTGTTGTATGATAGACCATTTGCCCTGATTATCTAGTTGGTCTATTGTTTGAAATTGTTTTTCCACTACCAGGAAGACGCTGTTTCATACTTTGAATGCTGAGCTTGTCATCTCAGTCTGAAAGCTGTATCATTAGAGGACCATCAGAGATGACATTTAGTGATAAAAAAAGAAGCACAACTCACCAGTAACATTCAGTGTCCGCCATCTCATAGGATACTGCGCAGTATCTTAGCTGTTCCTAGGACTACGCTCCTCTGGACGAAGGTCTCGGATGTTGTTCCTGGACTCTGCTGGAACCTCTGTAACAGTTTGGGGATTACAGCCCTGAGTGCTCCTCTATCACATAGTACAGGCTTCTTTTTTATGTTTGTGTCGCTTGTTATAGCTCCATCTATCAACTGCTTTCTTCTGTTGTTTGTCCACCACCACCATGTCAGGTTGGTTACCCATCACCAGTTTATCAGTTTGGTTTTCTCAACCAGCTTTGGAGGTGTCTTCCATTTTGACCTCAGAACATCCAGCCCATAATACTCAGCACAGATGTTCCTGTTCACTATGCCTACTTGATTATGGTAATCCATGTACGCTGTACCTGCCTCCATCTCATACCTTGCTCTTATGTGGTGGACTGCCTTTTTGCACAGCCTGGGGTCCTGTCTGGCATGGTAGACCCCGGTCTGCACCTGGGCTCCTGTCTGGTGTGGTAGAGCTTGGCCTTTATTGACCAGTACCATCCTTGTCTAGCCACTGGTATGATTTCTCAATATCAGCCATTTGTCTGGATCTTGGTTGTTTCATCCTGCATAGTGGCTCTGATGCTCACTAGTCCTCTGCCTCCCTCCTTTCACCTAGTGAACAATCAGAGAGCTGGATTTGAGGTGTAACCTTCCTTGCATGGTGAGGAACTTTCTTTTCTCGATATAAGTGGCTTCTATCTCTTCCTTTCGCTTTGTGATTATTGATCTTAAGACTGGTAGTGGACAGCTGGGATTGGCGGTAGACAATGGAATGGTTGGATGTAGACTGGTAGTGCTACGTGTTGATGGCTCTGATATTGTTCCTAACATTCAACTGACTTTTCAGGACTTGCCTTACTTCCTTGCGGCCTCTTAGAAATGGTTTCCATTTGCTTGCGGGATTTCAAGGTATTTGTAGCTGTCCTGGACATCTGCTATGTTGCCTTCTGGTAATTAGACCCATTCAGTTGTGATCATCTTGCTTCTCTTGGATACCATCTGACCATGCGTATCTAGCATTAGAAAGACATTCCTATGTTGTTGCTGTAGATCCAGATGAAGTGGATCTCATTTCGAAGTTGATCTCATTTCAGCTTGATGTCATCCATGTAGAGGAGGAGACTGATGGTTACTCCAGTTCAGAACCAGTATTCATAGCAACTCTTTAGCTATGAGTTGGCCTGGCAGAGTCATCTACCACAGCTCAGTTGAGTTCTTGATGAAGGCTCTTTAGTGTCCTGTTGATGTTGTACAGTTCCAAGTATTCCAATATCCATGTGTGTTGCATTGAGTCGTAGACTTTCTTCTCATCAATTCAAGTTGTGCATAATTTGGTTTAATTTATAAATGATTCTAGTTCTTAGATTTCTGTTTGCACTGTTCCATAATTTAACCCCTACTATAGGAATGGCCTTTTTAGCCTAGCTTCTTCTATTTAACTATTTCTCTCAAATCATATTTACACTCAAAAAACTTGTTGTTCCAAAAATTCAAAATGGTGACTAATTTTGCTCAGGGGACATAATAATAATAATAATAATAATAATAATGAATTTTATTTGTAATGCACTTTATATTGAGCAAACAATCTCAAAGTGCAACATAAAAAAAGAAAAGTAAAAGTTAAAATTTGGAGAGAGAGCGTCTCTCCAAAGGAAACAACTAATGAAAGGCTTTTTTAAAAAGGTAGGTTTTTAGGCCTTTTTTAAAAGTGTCCAGGGTCAGTGGTGCTCTCAGGTGGTCAGGGAGAGCATTCCAAAGACAGGGAGCGGCGTGACAGAAAGCTCTGTCTCCCATGGTTCGGAGTTTGGTCCTTGGGATCTGCAGGAGGTTTGCCTGACCGGAGCGGAGGTGTCGTGAAGTGGGCTGAGGGGTGATTAGCTCCTTCAGGTAAATAGGAGCATTACCATGGAGGCACTGGTGGGTCAGTAGGGAAACCTTGTATTCAATCCTGAATGGGACAGGGAGCCAGTGGAGGGATTTGAGAATTGGTGTGATGTGGTCAAATTTTCGTGTCCTTGTAAGGACAGTTTTGCACAGTTTTGAATGTATTGGAGTTTTTGGATGTTTTTGTTGGAGATCCCGGCAAGAAGAGCATTACAGTAGTCCAGCCTGGTGGAGACAAAGGCATGGACGAGTTTTTCTGCATCTGGGAGAGAGAGTGATGGACGAAGTTTTGCAATGTTTTTTAGGTGGTAAAAAGAGTTTTTGCAAAGCTGTTTGATGTGAAGTTCAAAGGTCAGGTGGGGGTCCATTATTACACCAAGGTTGGTGACTGATGGAGAAAGGTGGATGTCGTGGCCGGCGAAGGTGATACTGGTAATGGTGGATGACCGGGTCTGATGTGGGGTGCCAATGAGAATGGCTTCAGTTTTTGAACTGTTAAGCTGCAGAAAATTCTCCTTCATCCACGCCTTTGTCTCCCCCAGGCAGGTGGTGAGTGTGGAAGATGGCAGGGTGTCAGAGGATGCTGGGTTGATTTTGAAATAAAGTTGGGTGTCATCAGCATAGCAATGGAAAGATATTCCATGCCGGCTGATGACACGGCCAAGGGGAAGCATGTAGACAGTGAAAAGGGTGGGTCCGAGGACTGACCCTTGGGGGACACCACAGGAGACGGGGAGTGTGTCTGACTTGGCTTCTCCCAGGGAGACGTATTCAGTTCTGTTAGTGAGATAGGAGGTAAACCAGTTGAGAGTTGAGTCAGATAGTCCGATGGTGGAGTGTAGGCGATGGAGGAGAATGTGGTGGTCAACCGTATCAAAAGCTGCAGTGAGATCAAGGAGAATGAGCAGGGATGGTGAGCCAGCATCAGCTGACATCAGTAGGTCGTTAGTGACCCTGGCCAGAGCAGTTTCCGTGCTTTGGCCAGGGCGGAAACCAGACTGAAATTTTTCAAACATGTTGTTTGTTTGAAGGTGGTCGTGAAGTTGGGCAGCAACTACCTTTTCCAGCACTTTTGAAAGGAACGGGAGATTTGAGATTGGTCTGTAGTTAGCAAGCACTTCCGGGTCAAGGCTGGGTTTTTTAAGGAGTGGCTTAACGACTGCAGTTTTCAGGACAGATGGGATGTGGCCAGTCTGGAGGGAGCAGTTTATGATTTTAGTAATCATGGGACTTATGGCAGAGGTGTGTGTTTTTATCAAAGCTGAAGGGAATGGGTCGAGGGCACAGGTAGAGGGTTTCATCTTCCTCATGATTTCCTCAGCCTCACGCTGTGTGATGTCCTGGAAGCAGCAGAGAGGTTGCGTCGTCCCAGGCTGAGGGCTGACAGTTGCGATTGTGGGGGTAGAGGGGGTGGAGAGGATGGCACGGATGTTATCTACCTTTGCCCTGAAGAAAAAGATGAAGTTGTTGCACTGCTCCTGTGTGGTGTCTAGTTTCAGGGGGATTTGAGGTTTGAGAAGGTTATTGACAGTGGAAAAAAGTCTTTTGGAGTTTCCAGAGCTATTGTTGATGAGATTGGAGAAGAAGCGAGACCGTGTATCACTGAGGGATTTTGAGTAGGCCTTCTGATGTTCCCGATAGGCTGCTTTGTGCACTGTGAGACCTGAAACCTTGAAACGCCGTTCGAGGACACGTCCTGCTCTCTTCATTTCCCGCAGCTGGCTGGTATACCAGGGGGCTGAATGGGTGAAAGTAACTGTTCTGGTTTTGACAGGGGCATGGAGATCCAGGAGACTGCTGAGTGATGCGTTATAGAAATTCACAAAGTCAGTGGCTGTTTGAAAATTAACAGAAGAAAGATGCTGTAGGTCAGAAGTTAGGGAGTTCGGGTTGATATTTTTTAAATTCCTGAAGCTGATCTGACGTTTGGGTTTGTCAAGGGGGAACAGGATTGGAAGCTCCATTGAAATGGCCTTGTGATCAGACACGCCCAGGTCGAACACCAAAAGGTTGCTGATGAGAGTGGAGTTTGTGATGACTAGGTCAAGAGTGTGCCCCCTGGTGTGTGTTGGGGCAACAACATGTTGTGTCAGGTTGAGGCAGTCAAGGAGATGCAGAAACTCAGAAGCAGGGTGGCAGGAGGGAGTGTCAACATGAATGTTGAAGTCACCAAGTATTATAATATTAGCTGAGGTTGTGCAGAGTGTGGTGAGGAGGTCATGTATCTCTGGGATGAAAGCTGAGTTAGGTTTGGGGGGCCTATAGACCAAGACTATTGTAAATGAGCAAGGGGGTTTGCATTTAAATGCAAGGCATTCAAATGAAGCGTATGCAGGCAGGGGCAGGGGAGACAAATCAAAATTGCTTCGGTATACCACAGCTAAGCCACCACCACGCCCAGTGCAGCGGGCTTTTTCCAGGTAACTATAGCCAGGAGGACAAGCTTCATTCAAGGCAGAATAGACCTCAGGTTGTTGCCATGTTATTGTCTTGATTGCAGTTTAGTAGAGCAGACAGTGCTGCATGTGTGTGCCATATTTTATGTCAATTGAAGTTAGGGGCGTGGCCTAAAAGGCTGTTGGTAGTGTAGCGATCCACTTTTTGTGCCCAAATACAAGACCCCTGAAATATACAAATTTGCACCAGAGTAGATGCACCTGGAAATTTTTCATACACGTTTAGCCCCTTAAAAGTCCTAAAAAGTATTACAAAGACAATAAATAATTTGTTGAAATACAATAGGGCCATCGAAGGCCTAACATTGTTGGTCCTCGGGCCCTAAATACTGTATATTATACATACAATAATATTATTCTGCACACTTTTGGTTCTTTAAGTATATTTTGATGGAAATGCTTTTGTAGTACTAATTCTAACACAGGATATGTAGTGACACTTGTAGTTAACAGACTAAAACAGTAAGAAAAAAGAACAGTTTAGTCCTTAAAGCTTGCAGACAATCCCACTGTGAGTTAATCCATGTTTACCGCCTAATTCTCGACATGGCTTTGCTGCTTCCAGGGATATTTAAGGTCTATGAAGTGTTTTTGTATCTCAGTCTTTAAAGAGGACAGATGAGTCCTCTCTGGCTGCCAGACAACATGCCACAACACAGGAACCTTCAATCGTTTGATCTGTTTTGAAAAAGTGAATAAGCTTTTCTGTCTCCATTAGAATTATGAAATATCTTTGTACATCTTGTCCTCATTGGCCACATATTGAAAGTACTCGTTTACCAACAGAGGACTTATCAGATGCTGGTGATCCACTGAATCTTTTGGTTGGTTCAGTCTAAAATTATTCATGATTACATTTTAGGACATCTTGTGGAAAATATAACTAGTCTGTCAGAAGAAGGTGGAAATAGCGTGACGTTGCTATCGCAACATAAATCATCTTAGCAAGTTCCATCAATTCCTGGTTGTATTTCCTTAACCAGGATCATAATGAGAACCAAATCGTTTTTGTGCCTCTGGGCTGATAGCGCTTTTTCTTATTTTGCGATACTGATTGTAAGAACCTAAATTCGATACTGCAAAGTTGCTTTTTAGACTTTGTGTGAATGAAAACCTCATACTCTTACTGGTAGACCAGCTATGTGTCTATAAATGATGACAGCTCATTTCTCTAGTTGTTGTAAAATAGTTTATTGTGTCAACATGAAATGACAGTTGATCATTGTGATGACAAGATGTATTAGTTCATTGTTAGTAAACATGTTGGCAACATCAATCAAAATGAATGAACCATTCATTCTACAACATACCGCCCCGTCAATCTGTAATCGCAAATTTAAAACCAGTTAACACAGGTCATTTAAATATGAGTCCGTTGATTTTCCAAATATATATTATCAGTTGCTTTTCTAAATCCGCTTAAATTAGATCCACCACACAGCACAAAAATATGCACTTTAGAAGCTGGTTGATGACTGTCTGATGACAAGTCATGTAGCATATAAAAGGCTATTTTTTTTAAATGGAGACTGTTGCAGTGCTCACTCTACATGAAATGCACTGTGGCTACATTACATCACTTCCTGCTAACTTCACAGAGAACAATGAGGAGGGGTTTTAACTGAATGTTCTCTAGTCCAGCTCGGATAAAAACACGGAATCCGTGGCATGTTACTTGGTACTTTTTGTGTCAGTGAAAGCTTGTTTTTAATCCTGATAATGTTCAACACAGCGAGACTGTGATCATTGTCAGCTGGTGACACAGACGCTCTTCTCACTATAAAGGAACATTCAGTCTTTCTGAATTATACAGCAAGCGTCAGGACATCTTCTGCATCTTCTCATCATTTACACAAGTTTACAATTCTACACAAAAAATATTATATATATACATTTTATATAAAATAAATTTAAAAAAACTCAGATTCTCTATCAATATTTAAAACTGCATGTCATGATATCAAGAACTCCAAATTTCTGATGAGTAAATTTGTTTGGGATCAGATATTTGAATTTTAACCAAATTAAAAGTGAATTAGCTTGATCAAATTCAGGCGGCAGTTTAATTTGTCATTTCAATCTCCTAAAAGCTTTTTCTCGTGAATTCATGACTTTATATCTCACTATTTGATTATTCTTTCATCAGAAATTTGTCATTTTATAATGTAAATTTGCCACATTATTCTCAGTGAAATATCCATTAATTTGTATACTTCGAATCTTGGAATTTTTGTCTGGGAATATTATTATTATTATTATGTTATAATTATGTTAATCAGTACAAAGTGAATCATTGATATCAAAGAAGAATGATTTAAAGCTGAAACCACTCCACATCAGGAGTCGGTTTCTCAGAGCCGTGTGGGTGAACAAACCTAATTCTTATTTCCAGCTGAAGATCGTAGCTGCTCTATTGTTCAGGCTGTGTGGGAGGACAGCGGCTCTGCTCAGGACAAAAACGGGAAACGATCAAAATGGTGACCCTGAGTTATTTCAGGAAGAAGCTTCCCGCTGCTGGAGAATTTGACAAAGATGTGGATCCTAACAGGACCTGAACATCCTGGACGGACCAGAGAAGACGTTACAATCACATTTACAACAACCAGCAGAATCATTACTGGAGACGCCTCTATGTGTTTCCCTCACATAGCAGACATTTTCTGCTTTCTGAGGTGTGAAAGTAGGATTTCCAGAAAGAGTCTGAACTGTAACACGAGTAGGAGGAGATTGAAGGAAAGGAAAAATCACAGGAGGAAGGAAGCAAAAAAACAAGAAAAGGATGGGCCCCAAAATTAGAGGTGAGCGGGGCCTTGTGTGGGAGGAGTCAAGACACCAGTCCAACCATCTCCCCCTGGTGACTAATTGGTGCTGCCATCTATCCCTCCTCATTTCCTGTCAGGTCTCTTCCATCAACTCAAATAAAGGTATACAAATACCACATCCATCCATCCATCCATTTTCTTCCGCTTATCCGGGGCCGGGTCGCGGGGGCAGCTGCCTGAGCAGGGACGCCCAGACTTCCCTCTCCCCGGACACTTCCCCTAGCTCCTCCGGGAGGACCCCAAGGCGTTCCCAGGCCAGCCGGGTGACATAGTCACTCCAGCGTGTCCTGGGTCTTCCTCGGGGTCTCCTCCCGGTGGGGCATGCCTGGAACACCTCCCGAGGGAGGCGTCCAGGGGGCATCCGATGCAGATGCCCGAGCCACCTCAACTGGCTCCTCTCGATGTGGAGGAGCAGCGGCTCTACTCCGAGCTCCCCCCGTGTGACGGAGCTCCTCACCCTATCTCTAAGGGAGCGCCCCGCCACCCTGCGGAGGAAGCTCATTTCGGCCGCTTGTATCCGGGATCTTATTCTTTCGGTCATGACCCAAAGTTCATGACCATAGGTGAGGGTAGGAACGTAGATTGACCGGTAAACCGAGAGCTTCGCCTTTCGGCTTAGCTCTCTCTTTACCACGACGGACCGATACAGCGACCGCATTACTGCAGCCGCTGCACCAATCCGCCTGTCAATCTCGCGTTCCATCCTTCCCTCACTCGTGAACAAGACCCCAAGATACTTAAACTCCTCCACTTGAGGCAGGAACTCCCCCCCGACCTGGAGGGAGCAAGCCACCTTTTTACAAATACCACAATGTATTCTTAAAAAAGAATAGAAGAGGGAAAGATGTCTGATCTTGGTGTTTGAAGGTTTGAAAATGGACACATTAAGTACGGATTTAGTCCTCAATTGGTCGCACTAATTTGACTTATCGGAAGAATGTCCTCTTTCTTGTTTGTGACGCCTGATTCATTGTGAATGATCTGTTTGTTTGATGAGAGGGAGGGCAGTAGACGATCCGATTCCATCCAATATCTCATACTTTGTTCACAGCTTGTTCTCCAAAATAATCTTTAAGTGCTAGTTTAAGGTCATGCACAGAGGCATATTAGAGCCATTTTTTATGTAAAAAGCTCCATAACCGCTTTTAATTTTTGTAAAGTTTTGATCTGTTGTTTATTATGTTTGTTGGTGTGATTAGTTAATAAATAATTTACCGTATACATTACAATTTATTTTCAGTTTTATTGATGATTTAGGTCCGTTGCATGTAAAGCACTGTTTTAAGAAAAGTGCTAGAAAAAGGTTACAATAAAGGTTATTAAAGGTAGAAAAAAACAAAGTACTGTTCTGAGAAAAAAGTTTTAAATTCATGTTTTAAATTCTGATTTTTTTTTGTTGTCAAGGAACCACATCTCTCTTCTTTGCAATTTTATCTAATCTCATATAATAAGATGGAGTTTTCAATCGGTTCAACTCAGAACCATCTACTGGACTGAAGAAGCAATTGTTACCTAAAGGTTTAATTTGTATTTTAATACTTTATATAATAAAAGATCAATACTTGGCATCTGTGTATCGATACAGTATTGCCACGTAAGATATCGTAATGCTATGCTGTACCCCTTTTTCCCCCAGCCCTAATTACTTCTTAGACATGTGTGGCTTTTTTCTAGCTTTCAGTTAAAGTAGGATTGAACAAAATACTTTATTGTTTTGTTGACATTCTTCAGGAATACAATAGTCTCATCTGCATAAAAGATTATTGGAAATGTTGATGGATCAGCATGACGTCTCGTCGATCTATACCAACCATAGAAGTTGTATATTCTGGTTGTGCGAAAAGTTGATCAAACTGTATCATGTAAGCTAAAGCAACATCTAAGAATAATGAGATCAGACCGGTTAGGTTCTCCTGACTGAAGCCATTGATTGTTTTCTCTAAAGGCGACTCAGCGATGGGAATCATGTCGAAACTCCTGTGTTATTGAACTTCACAACAGTGTCACAGATTTATGTTTGAACAGCTGTCAGAGCGTTGGCTCGCCTTTTGTCTTTACCTTCACTTTGAAGGTTAATCGCATTTAGTCAGCTTTTATTCTGGGCACTGATGCACGAAAACTGTGTTTTCTTTTGTTACAATCAATAAGAGTTTCTCAGTTCAAAAACCCAAACGTGAAGGAACTCTCTGCTTTGGCCGGTTTGAAGTGTTATCAGTCTAAGGTTATCAGATGGAGGTTTCGGGGTTCTGAACCAGATTCATCAAACGCCAGAGAAAACCTCGTCATTAGTCGGTGATGATTCCTATCAGGATCTTGACCTGTCGGCCATCTTCCCCCTTAGAGAAGGAACAGATTTCTTTCAGAGATTTAAATGGCAGGAAGGGGATTCAG
The DNA here is from genome assembly GCF_963514095.1 of Eutrigla gurnardus. Lineage (NCBI taxonomy): Eukaryota > Metazoa > Chordata > Actinopteri > Perciformes > Triglidae > Eutrigla > Eutrigla gurnardus. The sequence goes on from NC_139932.1 coordinate 2,988,148, forward strand.
AGCATGTGATTGGAGGATCTCAAGTTTCTGAAGTGGGGAGGAACAACTGAAGGCTGGTAATCAACCCCAACAGCTCAGAGCTGATTACAGAGGCAGGAAGTAGACAAAGATGAGTCATTTGGACACTCATCCAGACTCTGGATCCGAGGCTGCAGCTGTATTATTTCAATAAGCTGACATAGAGATCAGTTATATTACATAACTGGCTAATCTGTTGTTTACTGTTCTGTCAAAACAGTGAGAACAAATGGAGTGAGCCGTAGTGATAAAGCTGCAGTGAGTTACTGGTACAGAAAGCAAACAGAGATAAAAACGTCAGTCAGAATATAATAACAGCACGCCAGAATAAAAAAAGTAGACGCTTGTTTGAAACAATATTTCAGCTGAACTTTCTTATCAAATGCTGTTGAACAGATGACAGATTCCGCTAAATGAAGAGAGATACAGGTGAAGGTGGAGGAGATGTTGTGGTTCACAATCCACATCTTAACGTTAAAGTGAGTACCCCGAGTTCAACCTTTTTTAAAGTATAGGTAAAAAATGTGAATGCTTGTCTGCATCTCAACATGAAAGACCAATACTAGACTAGCATGAAAGAAATATGAAAACAAACTTGTTCAACTCCTGCTTGCTACAGAATGGGAGAGCTGAATTTCTATAACGCTTTTCTAGTCTTTTCGACCACAGAAACACTTTCTGTTATATTACGTGAAATCCTCATAACATACCGATAGCAATGAATACAGGGCGGAGGCTTTGAACAGAGGTCTGAACCAAGGGGGCAGGACTTTATCAGTTCAGTGATGCGTTCAAAGTCTCTGTGGTTTTCCAAAGGACCCTCTGCCTTTAATGACATGGTGCTATGACTTTTCTCAATTCTACCTCTTTTACAGTTTAAACTGTAAAAAATAAAATTTATTTTCTATTTCTTTAACAATGTTACTCAATGGGGAAACCTTCTTACTCAATATGAAATGCTATTCTGCATCCTTTCAGACTTCATTTTAACATGAAATGGATTAAACTATCCCACTGTGATATGACTTTTGATATCTTTTACAGTTATTGAATTATCCCAGTTAGTGTTCTTTCATCAGCTAGCAAAAACACAAATGTGGAGGATTTTAAATCATCTGTGTGTTATCACCAGCTCTTAGTCTGTTACATGATGCAGTTCAACTTCCAACTATAGTAAAATGTGAAAAGAGTCCAGTCCATGTCCATACACAATACAAACTAGGTCAAAATAAAATGTGACACCATTATCAAGTTCTATTATGTTACCTGTTTTGTGAGAATTTTAAAAGTATTTTTAAAGAGGTGTCATCGCAGTAATTTATGACACACGTGATGTCCTCTATCAATTTCCCAAATTGTGCTTTTTATGATGTTTTGTTTGTTTTTTGTCATATTATGTGCTGTCGTGTGGTTGTTAATGTGATATTCTTTTGTACTCTTTGTGCAAATCAAGGTTTCATTCATTCATAAGGGAGGAGTTCCACCAAAGAGTGAGCTCTCCCTCTCGTTCTCAGTGCCACCTTTGATATGTAATTTGGTTGCCATTTAATTTGAGTCGCGTTCGGTGTGAACGCCCCTTTACAGTCGTATATGAGTCCCACAGTGTCTTATTCCACTCTAAAGTCCACAAATGAAATCAACTTCAGGTTCAAGTGCAACCGTAACTGCTACACATTACACGGAAAATTGTCTTTCATTTACATTTATATTTACATTTAGGGAATTTAGCAGACACTTTTGTCCAAAGCGACTTACAATAAGTACATTTGTCAAAAGAAAGAAACCACAACATATCATTGCCGATAAAGTAAGATCTAAAACATAGAAACAAGTGTTAGGTCCTCGTCTGAGTAAAGTAGTAGCTGTTCAGCAAACATACCTTAAGTACAACAGTGCTATGATCAAAGTGCTACAGGTATTCCTAGCGAAGATAACTGTGGAGGACTCTCTTCAATCAAACCCTTGATTGTGACCCATTACTCCTCCATAATGTAACAAAGGCCTCACGTACTGTTGGCTGATATAACCATCTGTCCAGTAAAACAATTAACTCATCACTGGAGGAACGGGTTTCTTCTTTCCATTTATTTTTTTAAAACTGGCCCTCTGACATTTCAGACAAATGTTGCTGCTATTACCAAGATTTTACTGCAGTAAATGAAAGGAAGGCATTCTTGTGAGTGAGCTGCTTCACCCTGTGTCCCACCAGCTCGGCCACACTTCACTTCAGCGTGCATGATCATCATGGGTTGAATGAGAGAGCAAAAACTCTCTGGTGCCTTCAAGGAAGATCAGATTCCTGAGTTTGCTTATTGTTTGCCTTGTTGAAACGTTAAGTACAAATTCCAGTGATGTAAATGGATCCAAGCAGGACTACGTTCATGTCAGCATGTGTTTCCAGGAGAGTGGTGTGTGGAGGTTGGCGTGTTGCAGCATCTGGGAGCAGGAGAGTTGTGTGTGGGTGTGGGCGTGGTGCAGCATCTGGGAGCAGGAGAGCGGTGTGTGGAGGTGGGCGTGGTGCAGCATCTGGGAGCAGGAGAGTTGTGTGTGGGTGTGGGCGTGGTGCAGCATCTGGGAGCAGGAGAGTGGTGTTTGGAGGTGGGCGTGGTGCAGCATCTGGGAGCAGGAGAGCGGTGTGTGGAGGTGGGCGTGGTGCAGCATCTGGGAGCAGGAGAGTTGTGTGTGGGTGTGGGCGTGGTGCAGCATCTGGGAGCAGGAGAGTGGTGTGTGGAGGTGGGCGTGGTGCAGCATCTGGGAGCAGGAGAGCGGTGTGTGGAGGTGGGCGTGGGGCAGCATCTGGGAGCAGGAGAGCGGTGTGTGGAGGTGGGCGTGGTGCAGCATCTGGGAGCAGGAGAGCGGTGTGTGGAGGTGGGCGTGGTGCAGCATCTGGGAGCAGGAGAGTGGTGTGTGGAGGCGTCTCAGGGAGCAGCATCAGCTGATGGATGCAGCTGCAAACAAGCTTTTATATACTCCACAGTAGACGGCCGAGGAGAGCAGACCCAGAGTGTGTGTGTGTGCGTGTGTGTGTGTGTGACTGTGTGTGTGTGTGTGTTCACTGAGCTGTAAGGAACCTGAATGCCACAAAGCCTCTAAAGGTGTGAAGACTGATAAATGTTCTCAAATGTGTCGCGTCTGTTGAAAACTACACGTTTGAAATTGAATCGTGGATTCCAGCGTGTTCACACACTGAACGCAAATGTATCGCACGTATTCCATACAAAGTCAACGCGCACACACAACATAAGACTGGCTGGAGCGAGACGTTGGTGTGATGCTGTGTCACTAAAGCCGATCATCTGTCAGAATTCCCTCTAGTCGTCCTGGCGTTGCCGAGTCAGAAATGGAGGATGGATGAAAACACCTCACATTACCTCCGCTGATCATCTCTGAGACGACATTAGCTAACTAGTACAATGCTCCACGATCCCACACACAACTGGTGGTGGTTCGGTGCAAATGCAGGAAGAAGAGTGGAATTAAATGACAATATTTCTGGTTCTGCTACATCAACTTTGACACCTTTTGTTGAAACTGTTAGCGATGATAAATGATGAATCTATTTTGTTATATGTTCTCACTAAATCTCAGTTAACATTGAATTCAATGTAATTACTTTTGTTTTGTATAATATATTTAGTGTGTTAATAATGTATGCGACTCTGCTTTCCAGGAGATTTCTTAGAATTTTTTTTAAATGGTTTTGTATTACTTTACATCCAAAAAAACATATTTGACTTTCATTTTTTAATTGTATTTATTGTTTTTTACTGATCAGTTTGATTAAATAAGAGTGAAAGGGACAGGAGATTAATAAACCATTCTCAAAAATGAACAAAAACACGCAAATAAAAAGGTGGTGTAAGAATTCCACTACATACTGTAGCTACATGAGGACATCTGTCAGCAGTGTGTTTGCAAAAAACAAACGGTTCAGCTCTGCAGACAAATCCTTCTCCAAAACGTGGGTCACGCCCTCTACACCTAAACCCTGTCTGAACTCCTCCAATCAACCTAACATTGATCTGATCGTGGGATCAATCAATCACCCGCTCGTCGCTTCTCTTTCTTCGTTTTTATAACACAGACTCGAGCAGAGATAAGCACAGAGACAAAGTCAGCAGGTAGGATGATAGTTTTAAACGGGAACTGGGAAAATTGTTCAACTGCGTTGCCATAGCAACAGCGAGCATGTAGATCAGGGGGCTTTTTTTAACACACACACACACACACACACACAGAGTGACAGTGTGAGGTTAGCACAGGATTCCCTGCGATTCCAGTTTCTATGACAACTCACAACTCATCCTCCTCCTCCCGCTCCGTCTGTCTCTTTCATCCTCAGCTATAATGATGGAAGCTAAGTTCTGACATCAGCTTGGCTCTGTAGGCGTCACTGGTAATCAGGTGTCAATTGGCATTAATGCAGAAGATGATGAAATAATGTCGATGTGTTAATGTCCTGTGTTTATTAGAAAGTTAACATCAGCAGCAGGAGATGTTGTATGTCTATAAGGGACTGTATGACATTTATCTCTGGGCAACACTCATCCCTACACCACCATCATTGTGGTTTATTTTCTCTTTTATGGTTTCATGGTTTTACTTTATTTTACTGTGTTCTTAGTTTTCATTGTGCAGCATATAAATACATTTGGATTTGGATCATTTTTAAAGCAGCATTAAGGGTGTAAAATGTTCAGACCGGTTTGATGTTAAGCCAAACACTCCAGTCCACTTGGTGGCAGTATTTAACCGCTAAGCTGGTTTGTCGATCTCCAATAAACACTACACAAAAAGTCAATTGCCGTGTCCCAATCAGGGGAGAAGTGCGTCAGCTGATGCATCCTTCTCGGCCCAACGTATCCCAAGATTCATTGCACGCATGTGACGATTGGATTTGAATCAACAATAGAACGAAAGAATGAAATATGATCTCCGGCTCCATCTCCGTTATTCATTAGTTCCGTCTTATTTGTCCTTTCTTGTCAACCACAGCTGGTTGCTAGGCAACAGGAGCGGCAAGGGGTTGGAGGGCGGGAACAGCTGGTGACGCAAACAGGAAATCCTCTGTGGACCAGACTATCTCTCTTTCGGAGACCACTTGGTCGAACCTTTGCTGAGACCTCCTTGTAAAAATGTAAATGATGTACTCAACCAAAGGTCACGTAAACCCCATATTTTCTGTCACTGACCAAATTGTTTAAAAATTAGGGAAAAATAAAAAAAACCTCAGAGGAAGCTTTGAATGTTTAAAATGAGTGACGTTCACGCACATGAAAACGTGTTGACTCAGGATCTTTTAAAATGGTCTTTGGGTTCATTCATAACGCTGTGCTGAACTTACATGGCTGCTTATACTTAAGGCGTATTAAGCTATGTAACGGGAGTCGCGTAATGTCTGGATGAGCACTGAATGAACTGCTCTCAAAGTGCCCTCCTACCGGTTACTTCTGGGGCGGCTGTGGCTCAGAGGTAGAGCAAGTCCTCCAATCAGAAGATCGCTGGTTAGAATCCCGGCTCCTCCCGTCTGTATGCGGATGTGTCCTCGGACAAGATGCTGAACCCCTAATTGCCCCCAAAGACTGTGCCATCAGTGTGAATGTGTGAATAGACTCAATGTGGCGCCATGAGCAGTCAAAAAGACTAGAAAAGTGGTCTAGAAATGTAGGTCCAGTCCTAGTGGCCTGGTGTGATCCACATCCACACAGTCAGTTAGTGGACCACGAGGACATCTTTGCTGACAAAATGTGACTTGGATGTTAATACACCAATATTATTTTATTACAATTTTAAATGTTTAATCAAATAGATAGATTATGACAGAATTTTTACAACCCTGTCTGTCAAAATGACCAACAACAAGAAATTCTATTTGTCCCTAAACGTGAATGTTCTCCAGACTCGTGTCCATGTTCAGTGAATACGTGTGTGGCTGTGTTCAGGGGAAAAACAGGATGTGATGCAACATCCTGTGGCCATTATTATTATTAGAACGGGAGAAGGTGGAGGTCAGATCAGAGTCGGCAGACGATCTGAATGAGAGCCGTTTGCCTCGTTGTGACTCGTCAGAAGCACAAACGTCATTAGTTACATGTTGTGTTACATTCAGTCACACCTGAATGGAAAGCAGCCATTATTTCCGTTATTACTTCCACCTATGAAAAGGCAAAATGTCTGCTGTGAGGAGGGTGTGTGGGAGGCTGTCAGATTCATTTTAATATCATCCGACTCAAATCAGGCTGAGATACAAATATATTTTTATGTATTTATCCTTTTTTTTGTTCAGCAAGACCTTATTATTGATGATCATCCTATTTAAGATTATTTGATTATGTTTCACTAAAATAATTATGTCTTATCTGTGAATATTTGTTTCATGACAAAATGTAAAGTGATTCCAATATGTTTTAGTGCCATTTTAATAGCTTTAAGAATATTTTGATCATTACAGTGAATCACAATTATTTAGGCATCGTGACATGAAGTTTTCATATCGTTACATGCCTACTCTCTTCTGCACTGAAGTATGATATTGAGTACTCCATTTTTGGCTAGTTAATAGTTCTTCTCTATTACATATCAGATACATATTACTTCACTACATTTGTCTGACAACTTTAGTAGCATATATGATGTTACAATACAGTACATATTCAGATTAATAATACAAAATACAGTATAATCAGGTTATTATATTAGCAATTTTGTCGTCATTTGAACTGCAACACAACCAAGAATATGATTGTGAATTTTATTTTAGTTTTCACAGCACAAGATGTTTTTGTGGATCTCCATATAAAATGATATGGGGGTCTACAATTTATTATTTATTCTTCGCGTTCCGGGTTCTACTAGTGTCCTTGTTATGACGTGTAGCATGAGGTGGTACCTGCAGCCCAGTCAGGTTCACAGGTAGCGCCTCCGGCACAGTCTCAAGAGCACGGAGAGCAGGAAAGGACCGTAGAAGGGCATCAATCCAGCAGCAGTATCTGCTCCTTTGTAGGAGGAGGAACAGGAGGAGCACTGCCAGAGTCAACATGACCTCCAGCAGGCTGATGGTGCAGACACCTGCAGAGGATGTTAGAGAGGCAAGGGCTCAAATGAATTTTTCCGCGAGACATGGGGCTGTTCTTAAATTCAGTAGATGATGTGATGTGATGATTCCCTTACTAGCAAAAGGTAGCCGAGCTAGTTGGCATATTTCGAGCTGCTACTTGGTTCAATTGGCATCCTCGATCCTCGAGGCTACTTGCCAAATAGTGTCACTGTCAAGCATTTTTTTAAGTTAACCATCTTAATTTAGACCTAATAGTTTTATTCAGTCAATATTTATGGGGACAGGACAGGCTGTGCGGAGGAATTTATCTTTTAATTAATTTTTAAAAAATCAGATGCAGAAAAAGGGGGATTTGTCTCTACAAGGGCAAAGGGCAGGGACTCAAGCCCAGATTTTGTCTATGTGTGCATGTGTCTGTACTGGTGGTCATGTTTCCGACCAGACTGTCAGAAACAGACTCCATGAGGGTGGCATGAATGTCTGATGTCCTCTAGTGGGACCTGGTCTCACAGACCAGCACCCTGCAGCTCCACTGGCATTCACCAGAGAACACCAGGTCCTCCATCTGTGCCTCGTTGTCTTCACAGAGGAGATCAGGTTCACACCAAACACATGTGACAGGAGTCCAGCATGATGGTTTGGTGGTGGGTCAGTGATGGTCTGGGGAGGCATATCCTTGGAGGGTCACATAGACCTCCATGTCATAGCCAACGGTACACTGACTGCTGTTAGGTACTGGGATGGAATCCTTGGAGCAATTGTCAGACCTAACGCTGGTGCAATGGATCCTGGGTTCCTCCTGGTGCAGTGGGTCCTGGGTTCCTCCTGGTGCAGTGGGTCCTGGGTTCCTCCTGGTGCAGTGGGCCCTGGGTTCCTCCTGGTGCAGTGGGCCCTGGGTTCCTCCTGGTGCAGTGGGCCCTGGGTTCCTCCTGTGTGGCCAGAGTGTGTATGAAGTTCCTGGATGATGTTTCCCTGCCTTAAATTGAGCATCTATGGGCGTTTATGTATCGGTGCATCCGATGTCGCGAAGTACCGCCCGAGACTGTCCAGGAGATCTCCAATGCCCTGACCATGGGTTGACTCTTCAAGACCTGCCCATTTTCAGGAGTGCGTACAGGCCCATAGAGTTGATGTGATAAAATCAAATTAGCTGGCGATTGCAAGATTGCTGGTTTGATCCCAGGCTCCTCCAATTCTAACCCTAACCTCAACTTTTACCCTAACCAACAAACGAAAGATCATATACATTCAGTGAAGGATTAATATGAGAAGGAAAGCCATATTTTTTGCTAGGAATGTCATCAAAATGTACTTTAATGCCGAAACCGCTTTAAAATGCTTCATTATGCTGCATTTTCCATTATGAATGAAAGGAATGGAAGCCGTTTTTCATTGCAGGGAATTGCGCATGCGCACTGGTGTCATTTCGAAATTCGTAGGATAATACACGAAAAAATTGTACATAACTTTTCGTGCGTTTCCATACGGAAATTCATGGGAATACGTTGCAAGATCTGATGTGTGATGAGTGTTCCCTTCATTTTTTTGAGCAGTGTATTTTAATCAACATGGCGTCTACGAGCGAAACAGTAGTGGGAGAATAAACTGTCTCAGCCTAAAATATATGATGATCCTGTCTATCCTTAAAATACGGTAAACATAATAAAATATGATCTCTGGATCAGATCACTGCATCATATAGATAAACCAGTCTATTAAGCTTGCTAGTGAACATTAGCTCCGATGCTAACAAGCAGCAAAGTTTCATGTTTGAATTTTCACGTCTATTATTATTATTATTGCTGCTGTGCTGCAGACGGTGATCCCAGCTTTGTGTGTCTTTGTGTTTCAGCCACATGCCTCTGAGTCCAGTTGCTGACACCAAACATGATCGCCCACGGCAACAAGCGGTTACTAACGGCAACCCGACAGGCTCTGCTGTTGCCAGGGACGACGACGCGGATGACACGCCCCCTGGAAACAGCATTGTCGTCCGCATTGGCATCCCAGACCTGCAGCAGACGGTAACACACACAGTATATATGCAGTATATATATATATATGACCTATGTATATATACAGTATATATATGTGTAACCTCGAGTAGAGGTGATCCAAGCTAAATGAAATGAATCAGCACAACAAACCTGTGTGTCTGTCTGTCTGTCTCTTTCTCTGTCCGTCTGTCTCTGGCTCTCTCAGAAGTGTTTGCGGTTGGACCCAGAGTTACCAGTTTGGACCAGTAAGCAGAGGGTTCTGGTGACGTTGACTCAGTCTC